>NC_054482.1:53258091-53599091 GCF_017639515.1 Carcharodon carcharias
TTCCTGTGAGGACCAACACATCTCAGCCTTTTACCACCTCCATCCAACATCCACACTTTCCAGAATGAGTCACTGTACAGAGATCAGGTGTGGGTACACTGGTTAATTGTTCCTCACCTTCGTCCTGAGCTACAATGGAAGATTGTAGTGTGACTGCCCCAGCTGAAATCAGCCTAATTTAAACCTTCACATTCATGGCCTGTATGCCTCATTACCACATATCCTCATTGAGACATATAGGGAATTTAAAAAATAAATGTTGTAACAGAGATAAAGAATCAGAGCAGAGAAGTGTTGCTGTGTGTCTGAGCACTGTGAGATCATGGAAAGGATATTTATACTCTGCTGCCAACACTCTACCGAGCTCCTAATTTTAGTCATATTGCTATGGGGAGGCATTAAGCTTAGATGAATGAATGTGGGTTGATATCAAACATCTGCCAGCACCAAGCTTAAAGTAGCATCAGCAGAGACCAAGGAGCAGACTGCTGCCCTATCCTCTTCATTGTAGACAATGTCTAGCTGAGAAAGGCTAACAGAGTCTGGGGAGAAAAGAGGTGGATTCATGCTCTTAAAAAAAAGTAATCAAAAACTAATGCAGGCTGGGAGTCATACAAAGATCAGTTCAGGATTACTAAGGGTCAAGTGGAAAGTAAAAAGGTTGATTATAGATAGAAGAAAGGAGGATCTCAAGAACTTTTTTTCAGAAGTTAATTATGAAATGGGTGGAATAGTCAACAACAGATGGGCGCCTGAATGGGAAGGGTAGACATGCTGAATAAATTCTTCACATCAATCTTTACAAATAATATTGAAGACAAATTCCAGATCCAGTCAAACTACTTTGGAAATTTATAGCATATGTGGAGGTCATTAAACCATGTGTTATAAAGAAACACAAGGAATTAAATGTCAACAGGGCATCCAGCCAGATGGCATACACCTTTAGTATCCTCAAGGAAATGAATGAGAAAATCAGTACGGCTCTGGCTAAAAAAATTAGGTGCTTCATAACAATACAGGATTATAGTTATTTTGACGTGTAAATAACGACTGAGATATGAGTCAGGGAATTAAAGATCAATTAGTTGAACATCAGGAGCTTATAGGCTGCAACCTTTGCTCTTCTGAAGAGCAGTGGGTAATGACCCTGTGTCCATGAGCAATAAGTCACATCTCATGAACTTGTAAGCATTCCTTGAAGAGGTTACCCAAGGATTTTCAAAAGATATTTGGTTAAACATTTCAAGAAAATAAATATTCATCAGGTTAATGTCAGAATTGATACTTAGATTGATGACTAGCTTGCAATTGAAAGTAGGTGGTAATGATAAATGGGGAAAGTTTCTTGTACGGTGCAGTGGCTAAGAGTTTGTCCTGAATTGCTGCTGTTGATGTTATTAATAAATATGAGGAGAGTGCTTATTTAAATATCAGATTTATAAATTATATCTAGCTGCGTGGCCAGGTGACCAATATAGGGGAGATTGATAGCATGCAAAGGGACTTGAGCCAAATAAGTAAGCAGACTATGAAATTGCTGTGGATAATATATATTAGTCCAGGAAACATGAAGCACGTGTATATAATGGCTTGTGGTCCTATTGCCAAAGGTGGAAAACAGAAAGGTTTTGGATGCAATTATCGACCATTTATTAAAAACATCCAGTCAATGTGAGGTTATACCAAGGTTAATCAAATATTGGAATTATCTAGAGGGCATTTCATTGCAAATTGAATCAAGATATTTTAACTGTATACCTCATTCTTAAACTGGTTTGGAATATTGGGCAAGGTTTTCAGTAATATTCCACACATGAAAAAACTGGTGACTGGCTGTTGGAAATCTGGCAGGGGCCTTATGCACCCATTTGCCTATCTGAATCAACTTTCAGGCAGGCATTTAAATGGCACCCAATACCCCTGCCCAAAGTAGGCAGGAGAGCTATTTAGGTAAGTGAATAGGGTCCTATGCCTTTTGTATGAGCCCAATTTTAACATTTGAGGACAATTGGGCGGGGCATGTGTGGCACACGTCAGTCAGATTTCTCCAAATATTGTGAGGTCTTGTAGTCCTTAAAGTGATCCCTGAAAGCCTCTCATCAAAAGCAAATTTTTTTAAAAAAGATTATTGTGAGACCAGGAGCAGCAAGAAAGCAAGGCCCATACAAAATTCCTATGGCCCATTGCTGACCCATTCCCACCCCACTGCCACACCTGATAAGTGTCCACTACACCTCACCACCACCATTACCAACAGACTTTCCCTGTCAGCTGGCTGCAAACAATAGTCAGCCAGTTTTCTTCCTGATGGAACCAGCTTCGGGCCTCCAAATTCTATGTTGGCCAGGCACCGTGGGTGCATCGCCAATATTGAACATATTTGGCACTCTACCCAAAGGTCTCACCCACTGTGGTAATTTTGAAAATATTACTTTCGAAAGAACACTTTGGATAGAATTCACAGAATAGTGAGTAGGATGATTCCTGAATTTAAAATTGCAAATTGCTGCTATTGAAAAAAAGATTGAGAGTAAACATCTATGACTGGATATTCTGCCCCTCAAACCTGTTCTACCATTCAATTAGATTATGACTGATTTGTATCTTAACTAGACCCACCCACCTTGACTCCATGGGTGGAATTTTTCGGTCCCCATGGTGGGTTTGAAGGTGGAGGGGCTCATAAAATTTACACGTGGCCTGTCCCACCTACCTGCCTGCCCCCAGTCTATCTCCCATTTTGTAGGGGGTGGTGAAGGTGTTAGGTGGTTCACCTGCACTTGGGCCTGTTGAAGCCACGCAAAGCAGATAGCCCAGCAATTTAGCTGTGTGAGCTAGTGTCAGCAAAGGGGATTATTTCCTTTGTGCCTCCTCTGTGCTTATCAGAGGCATTCCCCCAAGGTCATTGCCCCCACACCACCCCCCCCCCCCCACCCCCCATCACCCTTTAGCCCTCCCCCTCAGCCGCTCAAACCCAGTGCACTAACCCCCCTCACTCTCCTCATTAGGGCCGCATAGCCAGGCATCGCAACTACCACTGGCTTATCTGAAGTCTGTCCTCCATAACCTCCTCACCATTGAGAGCTGGCTGTAGTTCCAAAAGTGGCGACTGCTTGAACCTGGAGCTGCTGGGAGAACAGAGATGCTGGCCATCTGATTGGCTGACATCTCTCTAAGGTGGGGGACTTCCTCCCAGATGGGGGTGGAGGTCTTGCCCTTAGTCAATTAATGCCTTGCCGAACATTAAGTGGCTGCAGGGCAGCCAGTATCAGCAGGGATCTTTCCCTGCCAACTCTTCAACTGGTGGGAAAGGAAATCCTACATCTGAAAAATCCTGTCCAATATCCTTTCCTACCCTTGTCCAGCAAAAATCAATTGATTTTAATTGAGCTATCATCCACTGGTTTTTGTGGGAGAGAAGTCCATGCATCTACCATCCTTTGCATGAAGAAGTGTTTCCTAACTTCCCTTCTGAATGGCCTGGCTCTGTCTACCTTATCAAACCCTTAAAACCCCCAAACAAAACACCTCTTAACTTTCTATATTTCAGGGAGTAGAAATCTAGTTTATATACTTCCACCTCATAATTTAACCCTTTGACCCCTGGTAAAAGTCTGGTGAATCTTCTTCCAAGGTCACTGTCCTTTTTAAACACTAATGCCCAGAAATGTACACAGTACTCTAGATGTGGTATAGGCAGGGCTTTGTGTAGCTGCAGCAACACTTCCTCCCATTTATATTCCAGCTCTCTACAACAATAACTATTTATTGCACCTTTAATGTAATAAAACTTCTCAAGGCACTTCACAGGACAATTATAAATCAAAATATGACACCCAGTCACTTAAGGAGATATTAGGTCAAAGGGCCAAAAGCTTTGTCAAAAAAATAAGTTTCAAAGACTATCTTAAAGGAGGAAAGTGATGTGGAGAGGCGGAGAGTTTAAGGGAGGGAATTCCACAGCTTAGGGCCTAGGCAACTGAAGCCATGGCCACAAATGATGGAGCAATGAAAATTAGGAATGCTCAAGAGGCCAGAATTAGATGACTACAGAGACCTCAGTGGGTAGTGGGGCTGGAGAAGATTACAGAGTTGGGTGGGGCGAGGCTATGGGAGATTTGAGAACAAGGATGAGAATTTGAAAATCAAAGTATTGCTTGACCAGGAATCAGTGTAACTCAGTAAGAACAGGGGTGATTGGCTAAAGGTTCTTGGTGCAAGTGAGGGCATGGGCAAATAGCATTGGATGACCTCAAGAGGGTAGAATGTGGAGACGCAGCCAGGAATATGCTAAAAAAGTTAAATCTAGAGGTAACAAAGGTATCAAAGAGGGTTTCAGTAGCAAGTGAGCTGAGGCAGGGCAGAGCCAGGCGATGATGTGGAAGTATAAATAAGCAGTCTTAGAGATGGCATGAGTATATGGTCGGAAGCTCATCTCGGGGTCAAGCAGTTTGGTTTAATCTCAGACTGTTGCCAGGGAGATGGATAGAGTAACTAAATGGGGTACAGAGATTGGATCGGGGGCCTGAAGACGATGGCCGAGATTTTCCGCTCCTGATTACAGTGGACGTCATGGCAGGCACGAGGGCTAAAGCTCACAAGAAGGCCCAAAACCGGTTTGACGATGACGTAAAACAAGGAAGCAATTGTGTGCTTCAGCCGCATCAGTTTCATAGGGGTCTCAAAGCAAGTCTCTACAGGTACCACACCAGGGTTAAGGCATTACTGTGCTGCAGGGCAAGGGCTTACTTGGGAAGGGGCCAGACAGGACTGAGGGAAGGGAAGGGAAGGGGCTGCAGGACAAGAGCTTCACTGGGGACAACAAGCGGGGATGGGTGCGCTGAGACTGGGGGGTCGGGGATGGCGGCACTAAAGGGCCACACAACTGAATTGATAGTTCCAAAATAAGGACAGAGGCACAGCTGAGACAGGTTAGCAGTGATTCAGTTGGCATACAGGGAGTCAGTACAGTGAAGCAATAATGCCCATTCATGCACCACTGATCCCTCAGAGTGGTAATGATTGTTCCCCTAATTTTAACCCTCGTTTGCCGCCTTCAAATTTACTAGAATATTATGGAATTGCAGAATTACTGGGGGACTGGACAAGCTTGAGAACCCTCTTGGAAATGTGGCCATTCACTGCTCACAGAGGAGAAGCCTCCAGACCCCCTAAATTAATCTCATGTAGACACTGATCATTCACCCTCATGGTCAGTCTAAACAACACAGTCTTGGAGAGCAGGTGATGATGATCCCAGCACCTGGGCTGAAAGCAGGACATCTAGTCGCCTGGCCAAAGCTGCCACTAGTCAGTCATGTGGGCTGGGAGGGTGGTGGGTTTGTGTGAACGTTCATGCGCACCCTGCACTGGGCATCATTTCAGGGGCCAGTACCTTCTGGCATGTGTGAAGAGCCCTTGAGCCTACAATCACAGACAATTCCTTGCCAGAAAGTGGACCTTTGATAACAAATGCTGACTCTTGCGTGTTTCTCAGGAATGCTGCAGTGAGGAGACTATCAGGAAGATGGAGCCTGGTTTTATTGCTGTCTGTATTATTGCATCTAGGTAGGAGAGAAGAATGAGAAGGCAGCAACGCAGGCTCCTGGCTCGCCAAAGGAAGGAGCAGAACCCCCAAGATAAAGGATCAGCAGGTCCTCCTCTGGATGCAGAGGATGATTCTCAGAGAACCGTCATTTGTAGGTGCCTTGCTAGACTCAAGGTGTATAGATGTTGCATGTGTTATCTGCAGATGAGTGAGAACCAGTGTCGCAGGTGCCTCCACATGTCAAGGGATCTGGTGACATTCTGCAGGATTGGCACCATGGGGACTTTGAGGGCATCTATTGCCAGTGGCTGTGAAAGTAACCACTGCACTCAACTTCTACACCAGTCGCTCCTTCCAGCGCTCCACCAGGGGGATCTCCCCAGTATCCACCCACAAATGCATCCAGGAGGTCACAGACGCCCTTCTTGCCAAGGCACACAACTTTGTCCACTTCTACAGACATCAAGCAAGCCAGGAAGCAAGAGCACTGGGCTTTGCAGAGCTTTCTGGTTTCCCATAGGTGCAGGGTGCCATCCAGTGCACTCATATGGCTATAAAAGCTGCCTGGCAACTGGCATTCCAATACATAAACAGGAAAGGCTATCACTCACTCAATGTTCAGCTGCTGTTCAACCATAACAAATTTATCTTGCAGGTGTGTGCCAGATTCCCAGGGAGCATCCACAAATTGTACATCCTGAGTAGGCCTCAGATCCCTGACATCTTCCAGAATGTAGGGTTGGCTCCTCAGGGGCAAGCATTACCTGCAAAGGATGTGGCTGATGATGCCTGTGCAGTGGCGTCAGACTCCTGCAGAGAGAAGGTACAATGAGGCTCATGCCGCAACCCGGCCATTGGTGGAACACACCATAGCGATCCTGAAAATGTGATTGTGATGCCTGGACAGATCTGGCAGAGCACTCCAGTACACTCCCCAGAGTGTCTCATTCATCATCATGGCTTGTTGCACGCTACACAACCTGGCGCTACACAGGGGGGAGGACTTGGCAGATGGCAAGATGGAGGAGCTATTTGTCTCCTCCGATGAGGAGGATCTTGATGGCAGTGATGGTGATGAGGTCTTGGAAGTCAAGGATGCAGACGAAGAGGCCTTTGCATGGGCCAGAAAGGGCAGGTGTGCTCGTGAGGTCCTCATTGTCAGCAGATTTCAGGAGGAGGATGACAAAATGCACTGAGGATCCTCCTGGACAACTCTCCTCCATCATGGGCCAGCATGACCACCAGCATAGCTAGTCCTCTAATTTTACCCATGAACTTTCAGATGACAGTGCATTGCTGCATAGAACGCTCACATAGCCCTGATTCTGTGAAGGATGGTCAAGTCTTGAGGGCATGTGTCCATGCTGAGATGAGGTGCTACCCAGCAAAGGAGGACCAAGGGCTTGATTAAGAAGGGGAAAATAAAGTACGAGAGTAAGCTTGCGGGGAACATAAAAACTGACTGTAAAAGTTTCTATAGTATGTGAAGAGAAAAAGATTGGTGAAGACAAACATATGTCCCTTACAGTCAGAAACAGGGGAATTTATAATGGGGAACAAAGAAATGGCTGACCAATTAAATACATATTTGGTTCTGTCTTCACAAAGAAGGACCCAAATAACATACCAGAAATGTTGGGGAACACAGGGTTTAGTGAGAGGGAGGAATTGAAAGAAATCAGTATTAGTAGGGAAATGATATTGGGGAAATTGATGGGATTGAAGGCCGATAAATCTCCAGGACCTGATAATCTACATCCCAGAGTACTTAAGGAAGTGGTCCTATAAATGGTGGATGCATTGGTGGTCATCTTCCGAGATTCTATAGACTCTGGAGCAGTTCCTACAGATTGGTGGGTAGCTAATGTAACCCCACTATTTAAAAAGGGACGTAGAGAGAAAACAGGGAATTATAGACCAGTCAGCCTGATGTCAGTAGTGGGGAAAATTCTAGGGTCCATTATAAAAGATTTAATAGCTAAGCACTTGGAGAACAGTGACAGAATTGGACAGAGTCAGCATGAATTTCTAAAAGGGAAATCATGCTTGACAAGTCTACTGGAATTTTCTGAGGATGTAACTAGTAGAATTGATGGGGGGCGCCAGTGGATGTGGTTTATTTGGACTTTCAGAAGGCTTTTGACAAAGTCCCACATGAGAGATTAGCGTGGAAAATTAAAGCACATGGGATTGAGGATTGTGTATTGAGATGGATAGAAAACTGGATGGCAGACAGGAAACAAAGAGTAGGAATAAATGGGCCGTTTTCCGAATGGCAGGCAGTGACTAGCGGGGTACCGCAGGGATCAGTGCTGGGACCCCAGCTATTCACAATATACATTAATGATTTAGATGAGGGAACTAAATGTAATATCTCCAAATTTGCAGATGACTCAAAGCTGGGTGGGAGGGTGAGCTGTGAGGAGGATGCAGAGATGCTTCAGTGTGATTTGGACAAGCTGAGTGAGTGGGCAAATGCATGGCAGATGCAGTATAATGTGGATAAATGTGAGGTTATCCACTTTACTAGCAAAAACAGGAAGGCAGATTATTACCTGAATGGCAATAAATTGAGAAAAGGGAATGTGCAACAAGACCTGGGTGTCCTCATACACCAGTCGTTGAAGATAAGCATGCAGATGCGGCAGGCGGTAAAGAAGGCAAATGGTATGTTGGCCTTCATAGCAAGATGATTCGAGTACAGGAGCAGGGATGACTTGTTGCAATTATACAGGGCCTTGGTGAGACCACACCTGGAATATTGTGTACAGTTTTGGTCTCTTTATCTGAGGAAGGATGTTCTTGCTATAGAGGGAGTGCCGCGAAGGTTTACCAGACTGATTCTTGGGATGATGGGACTGACATATGAGGAGAGACTGAGTTGGTTAGGATTATATTCCCTGGAGCTCAGAAGAATGAGAGGGGATCTCATAGAAACCTATAAAATTCTAACAGGACTAGACAGGGTAGATGCAGGAAGGATGTTCCCGATGGTGGGAGAGTCCAGAACCAGGGGTCACAGTCTGAGGATACAGGGTAGACCATCTAGGACTGAGATGAGGAGAAATTTCTTCACCCAGAGAGTGGTGAGCCTGTGGAATTCGCTACCACAGAAAGCAGTTGAGACCAAAACATTGTATGTTTTCAAGAAGGAGTTAGATGGAGCTCTTTGGGCAAAAGGGATCAAAGGATTTGGGGAGAAAGTAAGAGCAGGCTTTTGAGTTGGATGAAAAGCCATGATCACAATGAATGGCAGAGCAGGCTCGAAGGGCCGAATGGCCTACTCCTGCTCCTATTTTCTATGTTTACCCGGAGGAAGGCATTCCAACATCAGACATCAGAAGGTGCTGCTTCTTCACACATCCATCCAACATCCCAGTTGCAACAGCATTCTACAAGATGCAGATGCACTTGCACAATCCTCAGTGGCCTAGTGCCTACATGCCTTCAATCTGGCAAGGCTCCTCATAGAGATCCATCAGAACCAATGTAGCCATGCACAATGTGTTACATCAATGGTGACACAAAAACATAACACTTGGGACTTGGGGCTGATGAAATACCACTCCTGCGACTGCACTTAGAGATGTCTCAGTCGTCTGTGACATACTCCCCGAAATGACAGTGACATCTGGCAGTTAAAGTTAGGGATCCTGAGCTGCATTTCTCCTAACTCTACATTGGAGGCTGAGCACCTGAGCATGATGAGGTCAGACACCTGGCTGCCTGATATTGAGATGCTTCCTCTTACACACAACCAATGTGCCCTCATGGCCAGCCCTGGCCCTAGCAAATTCCAAATGATCAGAGAACATGAAGCCCTCGCGGGCATGCACCATTGCTGATGAGGAGCACTGTTCTGTTTCATCACATACTCTCTCCTATCCCTTTACACTCCTCCACCTGGTCCGAAGCAACGATCTACAATTCCAGGCCACGCCTAAAGGCTGTTTCAGCCTCCAGCAATCACCATTTAGAAGTAGTATCAGTAGTAACTTCTTAGAGTGCCAAGACAATGGGATACACACCACTGTCTACCAGCTTTCTGACTAGACCCTTCCTCCCCACAATAGTCACAACTACAGGGTGAGAAATGCTTAAGGCCAAATATCTCAGCACCTGCACACAAATGTCTCATTGCTTCATCACCAAGAGGTGGAAGGTTGTCCCAGATTTTGCAGAGCCCAGTCGGTTGACACTGGAAATGTTGGAAACCACACATCTGAGTATAGGCTCATATCATTATGCACAGTGAGCACATGGAGTTGGACAGTACATGAGCCTTCTCCATGTGTTAGCACATCTCTCCATAAACACACCTTCACCTGTCAAGAATGCAGATGAGATAGGGGCACAGCCCTGCCTCAATTGTTCACAGCCAAGAATCAACATGATGGGACCCTACAAGGCATGGGAACGAGGTTCGTTCAACAAACATACTTAACACGACGGTGCAGGCGTTACTGATATGGAGCATTTAGCTGAAATGGGACACTGACTGTGGGGAGATGGTAGCACACTGCACAGAAGAGAGGTCCAGGATAGAGACCATTGCCATATGTGGGTACAGGAACCAAGGTATCACACGTGGTTGCCAGTTACACAGTTCATCATAAGATGGAGGCACAGACAAGAGATGTGAAATCATTGCAAGTCTATTTACATTTGTGAACATTATATACAAGTGGTTAACACCCATGCCAACACTGCAAATACATCTCCTTCACTTATCTTACCCTGCTGCTATGTCTTGATGCTCCCCCAACATCCACAGCAGAGGTGGAGGTAGCCTGTTGACTGCTACACCCTGTTGTCTGTAATGACCTTGGCAGGCGTCCTTTGGAGGGCCGAGACATGGCGGACCATGACCTGTTTTGGGTCTCCTGCTGTGGAGCAGGCTCACCTTCCTTGGCCTGTGGAGCTGGAGCTAATGGGATCACAGGAAGAGGGGATTTGGATTGGTTGGACATTCCCAAAGTCATCTGGGGCATAACCCCAGGCTGTCGCACTGCTGGTCCCCACCTTATAGGTGGCTGGTGTCCCTGGCTGACTCCTCAAGGGGAAGCTGGAGTGAGATCTAGCTGCCCAGCACCCCTCTCACGTTGACACTGATGGATGTCACCAATGGTTACTGCGATGGAGTGCAGTTCCTGCAGCAGTGCATGACCGATATCCTGGACCAACGTCTCCATGGCAGCTACCAACCTGCCAGTGTTGACGTCAGTGCATTGGCACGCTGGCGCCATAACCTCTGACTGAAGGTGGACGGACTACTCCATCATATGTTGCAATCTGAGGAGGACAACGGACATCCCTTCCTGATATTCCCGTGCTTGTCTTTGCAGCTCAGGCAACTGAGTTAGGACCAAGTCAGGAGGCTTGTCATTGGACTGACTCAGCAGAATTGTGGCTTCCAGCAGTCTTCTGAGTGCAGTGACCTCTGATGTTCCTGCCTCCACCTGCTATGGAGCAGCTGGTGTGTTGTGCTCACCAGATGGTGACCCTGAGGCTAATCTAGAAGTAGGTCCCACTGAGGTCTGTGTATCTGCACTGGTGGAGGATGTGTGTGAGTGCTTTGACGGGTCTTCAAGGTACTGTCCACAGGTTCCTCATCTGAGGTGTTGTCAGGGCTGGAGAGAGGGCCTGGTTCGTGGATGCCCTTGGCAGCTTCTCAGAGGTGCTTAGAAAAGAGAGGAGAGACAATTAGTGCATGGCAGGTGACTCTGAAACAGGAGAAATCACTCATAGTGTGGTTGTCTGATGCAGGATCCTCACTTGGGTGTGCACTGCCGGCCTCACCATCAGCACAGGCACAGTCAACATCCTCTGCGGCCTCGTAGCCCATGAGAACCTTGATCTCGGGAACTCTAGCCCCGGTATGGGACCTCTCTTTCTTCATGTGAGCCAGTTTGACCTGCTTGAAGACAGATGGAAAGAGTGTGAGCAAGATGCATGCAAGGGTACATGATAAGGATGCCTGGCATGTGTGGGTAGCGAGTGGAGCTCTGGACAGGATTAGGACACAAACTCCAGAGGAGATGGGGCCAGATTGAGATGTGAGAGTGTGTGACAGCGAGTGGTGATATCCGTTGAGGTGGCAGTGAATGTGTGATGGGCTTGAGAGTGTGCGAGTTGAGAGTGATGAGATGGTTGACTTACCCTGGTGCAATGGATGAGATCATTCATCTCCCTCCTGCACTGGGTGACTGACCTCTTCTGCAGGGCATTTGCACTGGCAGCTGCTGTGACTGCCTCCCAAGACAGATTGCTCACCTTGTGGAAGGCCTGTGGCCAGACCGGGAATAGAGGATATTGCAACGGGTCTCAACTGCATTCAACAGATGCTCCAGTGAGGCATCACTGAATTTGGGTACAGCAAGCTTTTTGCCTTTGGTAGCCATGTCTTCACTGGAGCTGCTGCAGAGAGTGCGAACGCTATGCAGGGGCATTGTTTAAATATGGCGCCTGGAGTTAGGGAGTGCTAAGGTCACAGCGGAGCAGACGAATCAGATGCCATCCACCAGCAGAATGGCGTGTTCCCCATGGATGAATAATCAGCTGCGATGAGGGCGATTTTGTGCAAAAAGTCGCCATTGTGGCCAGTGGTTGGAATGCAGTTTTTCCTGCCCACTAGTGGACTTTTAAAATGGCGGTTGGGCTGCTGATGTTGGTACCCACCTGCCTGCCATATTAAGGGAAACAGGTGTGTTGACATCGGGTTCGTAACTGGATTTTTTTTTATTCATGGAAGATGGGTGTTGCTCGCTGGGCCATTTATTGTCCATCCCCAATTGCCCTTGAGAATGGCTTGCTAGGCCATTTCTGAGGGCATTTAAGAATCAACTACATTGCCGTAGGTCTGGAGTCACATGTACACCAGACAAAGTAAGGAAGGCAGAATTCCTTCCTAACGCATGCACAGGGCAGCAGTCCCGATTTGCAAACACAAAATCCCAGCCAGTATTTCTCACCTCTTTTGTCGACCATGACTGTTTTATTTAGTAAGTAGAGCTCTTCCCTCTTAGGGGTATTTATTGGTTCTGTATTACACTAAATTTTTTTCCAAAGATATACTTTATTCATAAAATTTGTAAAAAATGCATCACATAATGGTTCAAATTGGACATTACATAATGCACAATACAAAGCAATTTCTTTCAATGCAGTACATGAAGTGCCTCGCGACTCTGGCCATTACTGGTTATATTTACAATGTACATTTACATTTCATGTCAAATCTTTTTTGGCGCATACATTCTGAGGGATTTTACACAGTTTCCAGCCCATAGGTATACTATAGTGTGAGGGCCTTAGATAGTAGCCTTTCCCCAGTGAGCCTTTGCATTGGCTGCCCTCAGCTTTAGTGCATCCTTCAGCAAGTAGTGTTGATCCTTGGAATGTGCCATTGCAAAACTAGTTCGTTGACCAGGAAGGCCAGCATATTTCTGGCAGACCAAAGAGCTTCATTCACTGAGTTGATGAACCTCCAAGTAACAGTTGATTTTTATCTCAATGTAAATGCATCTTCACATGACATCTCATTTCAACCACACCACTAACATCTCATATTGCTCAATGCACCACATTCCCATCACTCATGCATCAGCAGTCCCTAGCAGTCAGGATTCAAGCCTTACATTCAAATGCTTCACCTCACCCTCATATACCTTCCAATGATGCTAGCCTTACACCCGCCTCTCACTGTCTCCACATAATTCTGACTATTCAGCTATGAAAGGTACATCACCCAAACAGAGTCTTACTCAAACAGTAACATTCTTCCCTCCCTTTTGTAGGACAAGGTGAAATGCAATAGAAGGGAAGCAGATGCAGGCTGCATTCTCTGAGCCATACTGAGGAGATGGCGATTTGCATCATAGGTTCGGCTGCGACAGAGCCATGGAACATCGGAACAGGAGTAGGCTGTTAGCCCATCAAGCCTGCTCCACCATTCAGTTAGATCATGGCTGATCATCTACCTCAACACCACTTTCCCACGCTATCTCCATATTCCTTGATGTCATTAGTTTCCAAGAATCTATTGATTTCTGTTTTGAACATGCTCAATGATTGAGCTTCCACAGCCCTCTCGGGTAGAGAACTCCAAAGATTAACCACCCTCTCAGTGAAGAAATTCCTCCTCACCTCAGGCTTAAATGGCCTTCTCCTTACCCTGAGATTATGTCCCCTGGTTTTAGGCTCACCACCCAACTTATCTACATCCACCCTGTCACGCCCTGTAAGAACTTTGTAAGTTTCGATTAGGTCACCCCTCATTTTTCAAAACACTGGGATACAGACCCAGTCTCCCCAATCTCTCCTCTTAAGACAATCCCACTATGCCATTGCATCTGGCATCACTGAGAACATTGAGGATTATGATATGCTACTGTTTTATGCTCCTTCTCAACTGCACTACACCCTCATCATGAAGTTCAAGTTGCAGATTGTATGAACATGGGTGTCTTGTTTTTCTCTTTCCTGCTAATCTGTTTTTTGAGAGTGTTGATTGAGGGATAAATGTTGGTCGGGACAGCAGAAAAACTCCTACTCTTCTTTGAGTAGTATGTTGGGGTCTTCAATGTCTTTCTGAACAGGGTGTCAGTTTAATGTTTCACCTAATAGATGTTTTCTCTAATGCAGTTTTCTCTCAAGTCTGCACTGAAATATCGGGCAAGGTTAGTGAAAGCTGGAATGGAGCATGAACCCACAGCTTACTGTTTAAGAGGTGAGAATGCTACCATTGACACAAGCTGACACTTAGAATCTATTCATAAGCTCTTGATTGGCATTATGAAGCACTTAACACTAAAATAAAAACAGGATCTTAGTGCTAGTAAGTGAAAAAGTTGGAATAGTGACAAATCTACCAGATGACTTTGTTAGTGTTGTTTCCCAATTCTCTTCTTGCTTTCAAATTGACCTCAATGGTTCCTTATGGGCAAACAGTGGTTACATACTTATAATGTTCAGAGATAATGCTGCCAAATTTAGAAAGATATGACACAAAAACCTGCTCCTAAAATGTGTGTCAACAGGATGGAATACCATTAGTGATTCTCAACATTTCCAGTTACTTGATTACATTTGATTAAACAAGACAAGATACCAATTCCTACAATAAATACTGTGGATGCTGGAAATCTGAAACAAAAAACAAAAATTGCTGGGAAAACTCAGCTGGTCTGACAGCATCTGTGGAGAGAAAGACAGAGTCAACGTTTTGAGTCCATATGACTCTTCTTCAACGTCAGACCTGCTGAGTTTTTCCAGCAATTTTTGTTTTTGCATCAGTTCCTACCATTGTCATGAACAAGAATCGACAAAGATGAACCAGCAAATTTATTATTGTTGTCATGGGTTCTGATGTCAGTGCAGACAAACTAAAATCTTGGGAGTTTGGAATAAGAAGGAAAGTCAGTGCAATTTTCCACCCAAAGAACACTAGAAATAAATTACTGAGAAAGGAGATTGAAGCATGTGGTACAACTGGGTTTCAGAGTCTACTGTGTTTCTGGAATTAAATAAGATAGAGGGCCTCTGTGCAAAAGGGAATAGGTGGGGTTGGTTTATCATTCAAAAGAAAACAGGACTGTTGAACCTAATGGCCTTTTCCTGTTCCAAAAATTCCTACGTCCTTAAGTGCCAATGATCTTAAGTGTATTTCTATGGATGATCTCAGTGAGGTAACATAATGACCCCTGACTAAATTGCAGATAGTAAAGCCATTCAGAAACTCAAAAACACAAAACCAGCTTAATGTAGTGGAGCAGGTTCTTCCAGACCATATCCTTTTGCAATGCTTCATCATCCAATACCTTATAACTAAAACAAAAACAGAATTACCTGGAAAATCTCAGCAGGTCTGGCAGCATTGGCGGAGAAGAAAAGAGTTGACGTTTCGAGTCCTCATGACCCTTCAACAGAACTGATTTTTCTTTACAATGAGAGGGGTGAAATATAAGCTGGATTAAGGTTGGGGGAGGGGGGGGGGGCTGGGTGCAGGGGGAGATATGTGGAGGGGGGGTGTTGTTGTGGGGACAAGCAAGCAGTGATAGGAGCAGATCATCAAAAGATGTCACAGGCAAAGGAACAAAAGAACACAGAGGTGTTGAAGTTGGTGATATTATCTAAACGAATGTGCTAATTAAGAATGGATGGTAGGGCACTCAAAGAATAGCTCTAGTGGCGGGGGGGCATAAAAGATTTAAAAATAATGGAAATAGGTGGGAAAAGAAAAATCTATATAAATTAGTGGGAAAAAAAACAAAAGGAAGGGGGAAGAAACAGAAAGGGGGTGGGGATGGAGGAGGGAGCTCAAGGCCTAAAGTCGTTGAATTCAATATTCAGTCTGGAAGGCTGTAAAGTGCCTAGTTGGAAGATGAGGTGCTGTTCTTCCAGTTTGCATTGGGTTTCACTGCAACAATGCAGCAGGCCAAGGACAGACATGTGGGCAAGAGAGCAAGGTGGAGTGTTAAAATGGCAAGCGACAGGGAGATTTGGGTCATTCTTGCGGACAGACCGCAGGTGTTCTGCAAAGCGGTCGCCCAGTTTACGTTTGGTCTCTCCAATGTAGAGGAGACCGCATTGGGAGCAATGAATACAGTAGACTAAGTTGGGGGAAATGCAAGTGAAATGCTGCTTCACTTGAAAGGAGTGTTTGGGCCCTTGGACGGTGGGGAGAGAGGAAGTGAAGGGGCGGGTGTTACTTCTTTTGCGTGGGCGTGGGCACCTCCCCATGCTCACGTAAAAGATGTAACACCTGCCCCTTCACTTCCTCTCTCCTCACCGGCCAAGGCCCCAAACACTTCTTTCAAGTGAAGCAGTATTTCACTTGCATTTCCCCCAACTTAGTCTACTGTATTCGTTGCTCCCAATGCGGTCTCCTCTACATTGGAGAGACCAAACGTAAACTGGGCGACCGCTTTCCAGAACACCTGCGGTCTGTCCATAAGAATGACCCAAACCTCCCTGTCACTTGCCATTTTAACACTCCACCCTGCTCTCTTGCCCACATGTCTGTTCTTGGCCTGCTGCATTGTTCCAGTGAAGCCCAACGCAAACTGGAGGAACAGCACCTCATCTTCTGTCTAGGCACTTTACAGCCTTCTGGACTGAATATTGAATTCAACAACTTTAGGTCTTGAGCTCCCTCCTCCATCCCCACCCCCTTTCTGTTTCTTCCCCCTTCCTTTTGATTTTTTTTCCAATAATTTATATTGATTTTTCTTTTCCCACCTATTTCCATTATTTTTAAATCTTTTATGCCCCCCACCCCCACTAGAGCTATACCTTGCGTGCCCTATCATCCATTCTTAATTAGCACATTCGTTTAGATAATATCACCAACTTCAACACCTGTGTTCTTTTGTTCCTTTGTCTGTGACATCTTTTGATGATCTGCTCCTATCACTGCTTGCTTGTCCCTACAACAACACCCCCCCTCCACTTCTCTCTCTCCCCCCCCCCCACCCCCCCACCCCCACCTAAACCAGCTTATATTTCACCCCTCTCATTGTAAAGAAAAATCAGTTCTGTTGAAGGGTCATGAGGACTCGAAGGGTCAACTCTTTTCTTCTCCGCCAATGCTGCCAGACCTGCTGAGTTTTTCCAGGTAATTCTGATTTTGTTTTGGATTTCCAGCATCCGCAGTTTTTTGTTTTTACCTTATAACTAATGATTATTTGGAATCAAGTGTTCAAGGCAGTTCTACAGAGGGACTTGAGAGTAGCTGTTTGATTCTGATCTCTTAGAGGTTTAATGAGGCAGTGTCAGGTCCTTGTCATGTTGCTGTTTTGTGCCCTTGGCTAATAACATCATTTATATTTTTCATTCTTACAAAAGGTTGCCTACAAGTTGTGGTATCCGAAAAAGCACTTTGGTAGATGCAATAATTCAAGAACAATTGAGAACATTTTCAAATCAGATATAACAGCCTGGAAATGTTCAGTAATGTCAACATTCTGCAGTAATTTCTTGAAAAATGAATAGGGTGAGGTTGTCTCCATCCACTTTCCATCATGAACCACATTTTCCAGGTTTTGCCAATGCCATTTCCTTCTATACCATCTCTCTCACTGATAACTGCCTAGCCTTTGGCTATAATTGCCATGATACTTCTAAAGCCATTGTTCTTTAACAATTCCCTCATGATCACCTTTGATACCCTTGTCCTCAGCAAAACCTTAACTCACTCCCATCCTGGTTATTCACTCTGGTATGGTCTCCACCTTTGCCTCTCAAGGGACTCAGACTTGAGTATAGCTGGAGAGTTAGGAATCCATCAGCAAATCTCACATCAAGCATTATAAAGCCACAATATTTTACCCAAACAGCACGGTACTCTTGGATCATTCTAGAAAGTAGAGATAACCCCGGCTTCTTTTTCATTCTTTCAGGTCTCTCCTTAATCCTTTTCTAGAATGAGAATTCTAAAAGCCCAGACTAATGGTCTGAGAACACGGGTTCAAATTCCACCTTTGCAGCTGGTGGAATTAGAATTCAATTAATAAATCTGGAATTAACGCTAGTCTCAGTAATGGTGACTGTGAAACCATTGTCGGTTGTCATAACAACTCATCTGGTTCCTAATGTTCTTGGGAAGGAAATCTGCCTTACCTGGTCTGTCCTACGTGTGTCTTGAGACCTTCAACAATGTGCTTGACTCTTAAATGCCTTCTGAAATGGCCAGCAAGCCACTGAGTTGTATTGAGCAGCTAAAGAAAAGACAATAAAGAATGAAACTGGATGGACTACCTGGCATCGATCTAGGCACTGGAAGTTACAACTGCACACCCAGTCCTGTTGACCCTGCAAAGTCATCCTTACTAATATTTAGGGACTTGTGCCAACATTGGGAGAGCTGTCCCACAGACTACCCAAGTCACAGCCTGCCATAGTTATGCTCATGGAATCATACCTTATAGACAATGTCCCAGACCCACCATCACCATCTCTCACTATGTCCTGTCCCACCAGCAGGACAGACTCACCAGAGGTGGTGGCACAGTAGTATGTAGTTGCAAGGGAGTTGCCCTGGGGATCCTCAACGTTAACTCCAGACCCCATGAATTTGCGTGGCATCAGGTCAAACATGCACAAGGAAACCTCCTGCTACCACCTGCCAGACCCCATAAGTGCACCCCCACCCTTCCCCCAGCAGATGGATTAGTTCTCCTTTGTGTTGTGTTGAGCACCAGTTGAAGGAAGCATTGAGGGTGGCAAGGGCACAGAATGTACTTTGGGTGGGGTCTTCAATGTCCATCACCAAGAGTAGCTCAGTAGCACCACTATGAACCAAACTGGACGAGTCCTAAAGGACATAGCTGTTAGACTGTGCCTGCGGCAGGTGGTGAGGGAACCAACAAGAGGGAAAAACATACTTGACCTGGTCCTCACTTGTATCTGTCACAGATGCATCTGTCCATGATAGGACTGGTAGGCGTGACCACAATACAGTTTTTGTGGAGAAAAAGTGCCATCTGCTATCTTACTTATTCCATCTCATACAAACAAACTAACAGTCCTTTTAAAAAAATACTTGAGGTCTGTAACAATGAATCATTTGAATCAGCATTTAATTTGGAATCCTTCATCCCGTTCTCCTTCCTGATAGAAGAAAAGGCACTCATGGAACTTGAACTCGTCAGTCCTGTACCAAATACTCCACTACCTATCTCTTTGTTTACAGACCTCAGGTATTTTTTTAAAAGAACTGTTAGTTTGTTTGTACGAGATGGAATAAGTAAGTTAGCAAGAAATGACCTTGGATTGAAAGAAGTGGAATCCATATGGGTGGAGGTAAGAAATAATAATCAGAAGAAGACACTGGTGGGAGTACTCTATAGGCCCCATAACAGTAGCTATACTGTAGGACAGGGAATAAATCAGGAAATAATGAAGGCATGTGAAAAAGGCAGTATATTAATCATGGGTGACTTTAATCTTCATGTAGATTGGGAAAATCAAATTGCCAGAGGTAGTCATGAGCAAAAATTCATGGTGTATTCGGGACAGTTTCCTAGAACAATATAAAAACAGAATTAGCTGGAAAAACTCAGCAGATCTGGCAGCATTGGCGGAGAAGAAAAGAGTTGACATTTCGAGTCCTCGTGACCCTTCAACTCGAAACGTCAACTCTTCTTCTCCGCCGATGCTGCCAGACCTGCTGAGTTTTCCAGGTAATTCTGTTTTTGTTTTGGATTTCCAGCATCCGTAGTTTTTTGTTTTTATCCTAGAACAATATGTTGTGGATCCAACCAGGGATCAGGCTATTTTGGATCTGGTAATGTGTAATGAGGCAGGTTTCATAAATGATCTCAGGGTAAAAGATCCCCTAGGAAACAGTGACTATAACATGGTGGAATTTAGCATTCAGTTTGAGAGTGAGAAACTTAGTTTGGAATCAACTGTAATAAACTTAAACAAGGGTAATTACAAAGGAATGAGGGCAGAGTTGACTGGAGTGGACTGGATAAGGAGTTTAGCAGAAAAGACAGTTGATGAACAGTGGCAGACGTTTAAGAAAATAGGTCATGACTCACAACAAAGATATATCCCAGTGAGAAAGAAGGATGCTCGGAAGGAGATAAACCAACCATGGTTAACCAAGGAAGTTAAGGATAGTATCAAAGTGAAAGAATAAGCATACAATGTGGCAAAGATTAGTGGTAAGCCAGAGGTTTGGGAAAGTTTTAAAAATCAACAAAACTATACAATGTACTAGTTAGACCACACTTAAAAAACTGTGAACAGTTTTGGTCCCCTTACTGAGGAAAGATACACTGGCAATGGAGTCAGTTCAGAGAAGGTCCACTAGGTTGATCCCGGGCATGGAGGGATTTTCTTATGAGGAAAGGTTGAGTAGGTTAGGCCTGCACGCATTGGAGTTTAGAAGAATGAGAGGCAACCTTATTGAAACATATAAGATTCTTAGGGAGCTTGACAAGGTAGATGCTGAGAGGTTGTTTCTTCTTTTCGGAGAGTCAAGGACCAGCGGGCATAATCTCAGAGTAAGGGGTCATCCATTTAATACAGAGATGAGGGGGAATTTCTTCTCAGAGGATAGTGAATCCGAGGAATTCTTTACCGCAGAGGGCTATAGAGGCTGGGTCATTAAGTATATTCAAGGCTGAGATAGGCAGATTTTTAATCAGTAAGGGAATCAAGGGTTATGGGGAAAAGGCAGGAAAGTGGAGTAGAGGATTATCACATCAGCCATGATCTCATTGAATGGCGGAGCAGGCTCCATGGGCTGAATGGCCTACTTCTGCTCTTACGTCTTATGGTCTTATATTCGCATTGAAGAAACCCTTCATTGTGTTGTGTGGCACTACCTCTGTGCTAATTGGGATAAATTTGAAACAGATCTAGCAACTCAAGACTGGGCATCCATGAGATGCTGTGGACCATCAGAGTAGCAGAATTGTACTCGAACACAATCTGTAACCTCATGGCCCGGCATATCCCCCACTCTACCATTACCATCAAGCCGGGAGAATAAACCCTGGTTCAATGAACAGTGTAGGAGGGCATGCCAGGATCAATACAAGCATACCTAAAAATGTGATGTCTATCTGCTGAAGCTATAACGCAGGACTATTTGCATGCCAAACAGCATAAGTAGCAAGTGATAGACAGAACTAAACGATCACGCAACCAACGGATCAGATCTAAGCTCTGCAGTCCTGCCACATCCAGTTGTGAATGGTGGTGGACAATTAAGCAACTCACTGGAGGAGGAGGCTCCACAAATATCCCCATCCTCAATGATGGGGGATCCCAGCACATCAGTGCAAAAAATAAGGTTGAAACATTTGCAACAATCTTCAGCCAGAAGTGCCGATTGTATAATCCATTTTGGCCTCCTCTGGATGTCCCCAGCATCACAGGCGCCAGTCTTCAGAAATTCAATTCATTCTACGTGATATCAAGAAAGGGCCGAAGGCACTGAATACTGCAAAGGATATGGGCCCTGATAATTTTCCAGCAACAGTATTGAAGACTTGTGCTCCAGAACTTGCTGCACCCTTAGCTAAGCTGTTCCAGTCCAGTAACAACACTGGCATCAACCCAGTCATGTGGGAAATTGCCCAGGTATGTCCTGTACATCAAAAGCAGGACAAATCCAACCCAGCCAAATACTGCTCCATTAGTCTACTCTCCATCATCAGTAAAGTGATGGAAGGGGTCATCAACTGTGCTATCAAGCAGCACTTACTCGGCAATAACCTTCTCATTGATGCTCAGTTTGGGCTCCATCAGGGTTACTCAGCTCCTGACCTCATTACAGCCTTGGTTCAAAGATGGGCGAAAGAGCTGAACACCTGAGGTGAGGTGAGAGTGACTGTCCTTGACATTGAGGCAGCATTTAACCAAGGGTGGCATCAAGGAGCCTTAGCAAAACTGACATCAATGGGAAGCAGGGGGAAAACTCTCCACTGGTTGGAGTCAATTGTAAGTCTTTTTACTATTTGATTTGTTCATTTTTTAAAAGGTTCCAGTTACAAGATTTTCACCTGTGAATTCCCAAATGGTTATTCTTTGTTGGTGAGCACAGAAAAGGGCGGAATCTTCTTCTCTCGCTGGTGGCGAACTTTGAGGCGGGAAGGGCGTTTAGTTAGGTGGGATGGTGGTGTATTGGAATCCCGCTGCCGTTCTGTCTCCCGCAGAATTAAGTTCTGGATGGGAAGGCATATGGTTGACCTTCCCGGCCTGCCACCTTCTGAGGCCTCAGACTAGCCAATTAATGTCTACTTAAAGGCCTCAGCCCGTTGCCACTGGTATTACCCAGTGGCAGATGGGCCTGTTGTCATGTGGCATGCAATGGAGCTAAAACCGTGCAGCCAGCTTGCCTCCTCCATTGGGAGCAGAGGGGTGGTGTTGCTGGTTGTCCCTTGATCAAAGGTACTCAGTGCCTGATCAAGGGACTGGGTATTGGAAAGGGGGTGCCTGCTGAGAGCCACCCCTCTGCTCTTGTCGCTGACCCCTCTCCCCATAGTCCCTATCCCACGAAACACCCCCACTCCCTGACATTACTTACCTGTAGGCTGAGTCACTCTGCGATCCTGGGACTCTGTAACCTGTCCTTCTGGCAGCAGCCATGGCCTCTCAAGTGGCGCTGCTGAGCAAAACAGCTGCTGGACTCTGGTTGGACAGCATCTCTCAGTTGGTGAGACTTCTGTCCTGGGGTCTTAATTCCAGGGGAAAGCCCACTGCTGGCCTTGCCACTGCCTGATTGGCTTGTAGTTTGGCGGCAGGTCTTCCTGACAAGAGGTAGTGCGGGTCTCTTGCCGCTCTCCAGCGGAAGGCGAGATTTCATATGCCTCAATAAGATTCTGCCCAAGATATCTGACCATGGGGGCATTACAGCTCAGTCCAATCCATTTTTTCATTTGATTCCCACAAATTTCTACCAGTGATCATTGCAAAGGTGATCCTTCCATTGTCTAGCCCAGGGAAGATGAAGGAAGCTGTGGTGCCTCTACCCTCTCATTCCCTGAGATCACCCAATAACACACTCCTAGTTCACTCTTGGGACCTTGCGGATCAGACTCAGCATCACACCATCTGGTGCGTTCATCCCTAATGGCTGTATGCCACCCCATCGATGTCGTCATATGAGTTCTTTGCAACAGAACTTGTATTCCACAACGCCATCTAAGGATCTGGTATATGAACCATCCTTTCCTTCTGATGTGGCTGCAGCCCATTCATGTCAGTGACTCACCATCTGCAGATCTAATCTCCATAATGCACCCTAAGGTACATACAGTGCCAATATCTGAGCTGCTGGCTGCAAGTGTCAGGTCAAGTGAAGGGGCCTCTTCAACAGTGCTGAGCTGTTGCTCTCTCTTCCTCCCAAGGCTGCTGTGGCTGGGCAGCTGACAAGTCTTAATTGTCTGAAAGGTGGAAATCAGAAGGGGAAAGTTGGGGTGAGGGAAAGGAGGTAGATGGGAAACAAGAGATTCATGGTGACCCCATCAGCAGTTTGCTCATCATGTCAGCTAGCAGGATAAGGGTGAGTTGGGAGCTGAGAAGGGCAAAGGCAGAAATGCCATCCTTGATTTCCTCAGTGTCACCATATGCCACAGGCTCTGTCACAGTCAGCCCTATGATAGGAGCAGCCATCTTCTCTGGAGAGCTTAGGAGACCTTGTCCCCCACCAGCTCTGCTGTGCTCCCTTATGTCGAGTACCACTTTGTCCTGCAAAAGGGAGTGCAGAATGTCGATGGTAGAGTTGCACTGTGCTTGGATGATGTGCCTGCCATGGATGAATAGCTGGAGGTATGTGATGGCAGCTTGAGGTGGCTATGACTCTGGCAGCGTGGTAGGCGTGTGAGCATCAGATGAAGTATTGAATGTTAGGCATGTGTCCTGAGTGCCGGGGGTGCTGCTGAGTGAGTGATGTGGGTGTGATTGAGCAGTGTGATGGCTGGTTGTATGATGAGGACATGTCATGTGACATTGACCACCCATGTGAGGTCCTTAGACTGCTCTAGCACTGCTGCTATTCATCGGGTGCAAAGGTCAGGGATTGACCTCTGTGACCATCTAAGATTATAAGAACATTAGATCAAATGAAATAAGGGCCGGAGTTGGCAATTCGGCCCATTGAGCCTGCTCTGCCATTTGATAAGATCATGGATGATCTGATTCTGGCCTTTACTCCACTTGCCTGCTTGTCCCCCATAATTTTTACCTCCTTGTAGATCAATAATCTGTCTAACTCACCCTTGAGTATATTCAATGACCCAGCCTCAACTGCTCTCTGTGAAAGAGAATTCCAAAGACTAATGACCCATCTTTAATGGGAGACAACTTTTTAAACTGTGCCCCCTAGTTCTAGATTCCCCCATAAGAGGAAAATCCTCTGAGCATCTGCCCTGTCATGTCCCATGAGTTGTATATGTTTCAGTAAGATCACCTCTCATTCTTCTAAACTCCAATGAGTAAATGCCCAATCTGCTCAGCCTTTCCTCATAAACTAACCTCTTCATTCCAAGAATCAACCTAGTGAACCTTCTCCAAACTGTTTCCAATGCAAGTATATCCTTCCTTAAGTAAGGAGACCAAAACTGTGCACAGACTCCAGGTGCACTGTACAGCTGTAGTACAACTCCCTACTTTTATATTCCCTCTCCCTTGCAATAAAGGTCAACATTCTATTTGCTTTCCTAATTACTTGCTGTACCTGTAAGCTAACCTCTTGTGATTCATGTACAAGGACAACCAGATTTCCCTGTACTGCAGCATTCTCCTGTCTCTCTAATATTCTACTTTTCTATATTTCCTGCCAGGTTCCTGCCACATTATGCTCCATCTGCCAACTTTTTGCCTACTCATTTATCCTGTCTACATCCCTTTGGAGACTCTTTTACATCCTCCTCAGAACTTCCCTTCCTACCTGTCTTTGTATCATCTGCAAATTTGGCTACAATGACAAAAATTTGTCATTAAGATAGTTTGGAAAGAGTTGAGGTCCCAGCACTGCACCTTGCTCCTAATCCTTTCTGAGTATGGGCCTTGAGGGTTTCCTGATCACCCCAGAACCCTGGGGCTGAATCTTACCACCCCTCTGGGAATGGGCTGAGAGGTGGGAGGGTGGGGCGGACAGCCTTCCTGCCCAGAGGCCAATTGAGCCACTTAAGTACCCAATTAAGGGCCTCTCCCTGCTGCCACTGGTATTTTACCAGGGGTGGGTGAGCCCTCCACCATGTGAGAAACTGGAGTGGGTCCTCCACCATGTAAGAAACTGCCGGGTAAACCCTAGTGGCCTCCCAGTGGACTTGTAGTGGGACCCTCCTATTCTGGCATTCTTTGTCTGGTAGCAATGGCACCCCACAATAATAGTGCGACTGGCTGTCCTCACCAACCTGCTTCCCCCATAACCCATCTTCGGGGTTTGTCAAACTTCTCAAGAGGGTGCTGTCCTTCCCTTCTTCTTTCCTCTTCTTCATGTTATAGTCCCAGCAGTGCCACCGGGATCAGTGGCCACTGCTCCCCTTGGCAATGCCAATACTGCTGAGCTGTTGGTCTTCTGATTGGCTGGCAGCTCCTGGGGGTGGGTAGCCATCCTTAATAGGTATGGCCACCTGTGAGGCTACTAATTACAGGATTCTGCCCTGAGTTCCCCCCACCCACCACTTTTGGGCCCCCGTCCCCCTGCTGTGAGAACAAAATTTAACCCATGGTGTGCCACCTCCTGCTTACCTGCATGGCTAATGCCTCCAGTGCCATATCAGTGAGCCTGGAGCCCCTTCCCTGCCCTGGTGTTCCATTTTCCTTGTTTAGAATTGCAGCAATATAATTCAGAAGCAGCTTCCCTTTAAGAACAGAAGGCTGGCTACATCAGGTGCTATCAGTAAGCACTGCCCAGCTCCCGAATGAGCACAGAGGCAGACATCCACCCCTACACTACAATTATGGAAATGAGGTTGCAGAACCAAATTTCTAATGCTGCCTCCCTCCACCGGAACCAGCGCAAGCAGATTGTAAATTACAGCCCTGTGCTCGCATAATGGCACAATCTAATTTTTAACCCTAGAAATCCACTAACATTGGTTCCTTTATTTTTCATAATCTCAGCACTTTACAGCTTTAATCTTACATCCTAAGTTCTAATGCAGATTTATTTTGGGGGAAGGAGGTCACAGTCACTATCTTGGATCTTTAACTCTTCCTTTGCTAGGTTCGTCTCTCCAGCCCCAGGGAGACCATTTAGCAGTTGTCATGCAAATGATCGCACTGCTATCTGACAATCTTGTATTCTCTGGCTCCACCCCTTTTCAAAAATGCTTCAAAAAATGTAGTCTCTTGCACTTCTTCGATGACTCTTACACAACGGTAACCAAAACTAACAATTAATTGCTGATATAAAATCCAGTAATACTTACGTCATTTTTAAAAAAATTAATTGTTTTGGGAATATAACCAACGGGCTGCAACATAGTAACATTACACTTTCAACTGAATGTTCAACATTTTCTTTATGCCTTTTCCCAAAGAGGCCACCGTTACACCAATAGAACAATTGACTCGAGATAAATGTTCATACCACATACACAGTGAATCTGAAATATAAACAGAAATACTGGAAATAAACAACAGGTCAGTCAGAAACACACAGAAAATTCAATTAATTTTCATAGAAACTGTTAGTAAAGCATTTGACTGGCAGACAATTCAAAGGAATGGATGAATGCCAACTTGGCAAAATGCAATATTTTTGTTAAGATTTTTCTTCTGAGGGGTGTTAATGCTGAGTAATTATAACCTTTCCCATTTTAGACATCTAGTGCCAGCATCAACTGCTCCTGTTAAATAGTGGTAGTTGTAGGCTAAACCTCTTTCCACTCTCTTTCATTTTATGGCATATCTAAACCCACAACGTCCATCCATAGAGCCTCTCTGAAGGGTGGTACCCATTTAAGTGGAAAAACAGAGCTTATTTTATGTTGTGGCACTAGAAATTGGGTTGGGAACGTCTAAACCCATTTTGTGTTTGAGTCTTGCACTAGCAGAAGGGACTGACGTTCAATCCATCAGTCCAGTCTGGATTTTAGCCTAGATATCAGACAGGTAAAAGAGCAGTGGGTAAAACCTTCACTGCCTTGCCCTTCATGGAAATGAACATTTTGAAGTTAAGCTTTTCATAAAAGGGAGCCACAGCAATTGTTAATGATTAAAGTGTTATCAAATGTAGTCCTATAAACAATTTTGCCTATGACTATCTGAAGATATGCATATCTATACCTTCTCATTCATGTCTTAAAGTAAACTAACTTAATTAGATTCAGAAAATGAGCCAAAGGATTTCAAGGTTCACCCTCCAGGAAAGATTTGCTGGATTTAGGATGAATGGTATAAATAACCTTGATCCCCAAAGGATTGATTAAAGAGTCCTCTCCCATTAAATACTGAGTACCTACAGCTGTTGAGCAAAGCAGTTTGTTTCAGCCACAATATAAATCATTTTCTGTGCATTGAACATAATCAAAGCTGCATGATAAACATTATTACAAGAAAAAAACATTTGCTTTGATTCTTTCCGAATACAGTTGGCATGTGTTTGTTGAGCCACAGACTGGGGACAATGTTGGCACCGCCCTGGATTGGAGGTATACTATTGATCTCTATCAGGACACATCAAATTAATTATTGCTTAGAAACTAACATTATTGTGCATTTTTGTAAAAGACATTATAAACATTTTAACTAGCATTTTTGTATTGAATTTATTTTCACGTATCACTTGTAAAGCAATTTACTAATAGTTGTTTGGAATTCCTGGGAAAAGTGAATTAGAGTCTGCTCTGTTCTTAACGATGGAAGACTCTTCCTCTTTTCCCCTTTGCTTCTCCCCTACTCAAGCCCCCTTCCACTTCCAGTTTTCTCCATGGCTCTTTTAAAAATGCAGACCAGCCAGGATGCACCTCCACAAGTATTACACATCCTCTGGTACTTTAACCATATGACTATTCTTCATGTGTGCACGAAGATAACAGTTCAGCAGATGATTGTACCAAGAGTGGGAATAAGGAATGATCACTCTTGTTCTTCTGAAATATTCACATGTTATACCCTTTCCAGCAGCAATCACTGCATAGCAATCAGGCTGATATTCTCAACCTCACTCCTTGGACGCAGGCCAATTGTCGCAACTCTTCTGCTGCCTAGGCTGAGGTCAGCTAGCTCAGTATAAGCCTGGGATTGTCCTGGTCAGTGTGTCGCAGTTGCACAGATAGTAACACATGGGCCAGCAGACCTATCAAAGCAGTACATCCTATTCCCTTTTACAAATATTTCATAGGGTACTGTATCCATGAAGATATGTTTGCAAGCTTGTTTAATGAAGAGTTAAAATATTTGTGCATAATTCTCTTCATGAATTTTTTTTAGGTTTACTGGATTTCTTGGTAACCTAACACTATACTTGAGAGTTCCAAATCAAGCTACTGAATAATCTACAGAATTTCTGCTTGCCAGATAAAGTGTATACAATTGCTCCCTAGTGAGACACAACTAAGTCCAGAGAGGTTATGCTGCAGGGTGACATAGAGCCAAAGCCCAAGTCTGTGCAATGTTGGAGTTTAACTAGTTGAAGCTGTGCAATTTACTTGCAAAAGCATCCCCCTGTTTGTCCACCTAGAGCAACTTTACCTGTTAAGGTATTTTGGGATTATCAATATGGAAGCAGTACTGAGCAAACAGTTGGAGCTTCGGGCTGACAAGTCTGCAGGTTCTGATGGATTTCATTCTAGGGTCTTAAAAGAGGGGCTAATGAGATAGTGGATGTGTTGGTATTAATTTTCCAAAATTCCCTAGATTCTGGAAAGGTGTCATCAGACTGGAAAGTAGTAAATATAATCCCTCTTTTCAAGAAGGGAGGGAGGCAGAAAACAGGAAGCTATGGGTTGTGTCGTGGGGAAGATGTTAGACTTGATCATTAAGGAGTTTATAGCTGGGCACTTAAAGAAACGCAAAGTAATCGGGAAGAGTCAGCATGATTTTGTGAAAGGGAAATTATGGGCAGGGGTTTCCTGTCGGTGAGCAGGCCCCGCCCCCCGCTCGCCAACGTGTAAAATGATGCCTGATGATGTCGGGCGGAACTCCCAATGTCACCACGCCCCATTTAAATTTTCAGGTAGGTGGGGCCATTGACAGAGTCATTAAACTACTTAATGGACCTGCCCGTCCAACCTTAAGGTTGGCGAGCAAGCCAGGAATCCTGTTGGAATTAGAAAAGGCATGAAACCTCATCCACGGACATGATGAGGTTTCATGTAGGTTTTAAAAAATTTAATTGAAGTTTTAAAAAAAATTATGGACATGTCCTAACTCATGTGACAGTGTCACATGAGGGGACATAGAACCATAGAACCATTGAACCATAGAACACTACAGCACAGAAAACAGGCCATTCGGCCCTTCTAGTCTGTGCAGAAATATTATTCCGCTAATCCCATTGACCTGCACCCAGTTCATAACCCTCCAGACCTCTCCCATCCATGTATCTATCCAATTTATTTTTAAAACTTAAGAATGAGCCTGCATTTACCACGTCAGATGGCAGCTCCTTCCACACTCTCACCACTCTCTGAGTGAAGAAGGTCGCCCTAATGTTCCCCCTATACCATCCCCCTTTCACCCTAAAGTCATGTCCTCTCGTGTTTATTTCTCCTAATCTAAGTGGAAAGAGCCTACTCGCATTTACTCTGTCTATACCCCTCATAATTTTGTAAACTTCTATCAAATCTCCCCTCATCCTTCTACACTCCAAGGAATAAAGTCCTAACCTGTTTAATCTTTCCCTGTAACTCAACTCCTGAAGACCTGGCAACATCCTAGTAAATCTTCTCTGCACTCTTTCAATCTTACTGATATCCTTCCAGTAGTTAGGTGACCAGAACTGCACACAATACTCCAAAGTTGGCCTCACCAATGTCTTATACAATCTCACCATAATATCCCAACTCCTGTACTTAATGCTTTGATTTATGAAGGCCAGTATGCCAAAAGCTTTCTTTACAACCCTGTCTACCTGTGACACCACTTTCAGGGAATTATATATCTGAACTCCCAGATCCCTTTGTTCCTCCGCACTCCTCACTGCCCTACCATTTACTGTGTATGTCCTACCTTGGTTTGTCCTTCCAAAATGCAACACCTCACACTTTTCTGCATTAAATTCCATCTGCCATTTTCTGGCCCATTTTTCCAGTTGGTCCAGATCCCTCTGCAAGCTTTGAAAGCCTTCCTCGCTGTCCACAACACCTCCAATCTTAGCGTCATCAGCAAACTTGCTGATCCAATTTACCACATTATCATCCAGATCATTGATATAGACAACAAACAACAATGGTCCCAGCACAGATCCCTGAGGCACACTACTAGTCACAGACCTCCAGTCTGAGAAGCAATCATCCACTACCACTCTCTGTCTTCTCCCACACAGCCAATTTCGAATCCAGTTTACAACCTCTCCATGGATACCAAGTGTCTGAACCTTCTGAACTAACCTCCCATGTGGGACCTTGTCAAAGGCCTTACTAACGTTAATGTAGACAACATCCACAGCCTTTCCTTCATCTACTTTCTTGGTAACCTCCTCAAAAAACTCTACAAGGTTCATTAAACACGACCTACCACGCACAAAGCCATGCTGACTATCCTTAATCAGCCCTTGGCTGTCCAAATAATTGTATATCCGATCTCTCAGAACACCTTCCAATAATTTACCTACTACTGACGTCAGGCTCACTGACCTGTAATTACCTGGTTTATTTTTGGAGCCTTTTTTAAACAATGGAACAACATGAGCAACCCTCCAATCCTCCGGCACCTCACCTGTGGCTAAGGACATTTTAAATATTTCTGCCAGGACCCCTGCAATTTCTACATGAGTCTCCCTAAAGGTCCGAGGGACTATCATGTCAGGCCTGGGGAATTTATCTACCTTTATTAGCTGTAAGGCAGCAAGCACCTCCACCTCTTTAATCTCTATATGTTCCATGACACTACTGCTTGTTTCCCTTGCTTCCTTATACACTATGCCAGTTTCCTGAGTAAATACTGATGCAAAAAAACTGTTTAAGATCTCCCCCATCTCATGAGGCTCCACACATAGCCAACCAATCTGATCTTCAAGGGGACCAATTGTGCCCCTTACTATCCTTTTACTCTTAACATACTTATAGAAACCCTTCGGGTTTACCTTCACATTATCTTCCAAAGCAACCTCATGTCTTCTTTTTGCTTTCCTGATTTCCTTCTTTAGTATTTTCTTACATTTTCTATACTCTACACATACCTCATTTGCTCCATGTTGCCTATACCTGCTATACACCTCTCTCTTCTTCTTAACCAGACCGCCAATATCCCTTGAAAACCAAGGTTCCCTAAGCCTGTTAACTTTGCCTTTAATCCTTACAGGAACATACAAACTCTGCACTCTCAGAATTTCGTCTTTGAATGCCTTCCACTTTCTAAACACATCCTTGCCAGAAAATAACTTATCCTAATCCACTCATGTCAGGGATTTTTTTTCTCTATTTTTAATATTTTTTACATTCAGAGCCAATCTCCCTGAGGCAGCACTTAGCCTCAGGGAGGTGAGTGCGCTCTTCCATGCGCATGCGCAAAAGAGCACACTCTTGGGCTTAGGGAATCCCACCACCCCCCCCACCCCGCACAGGGAACGCATAGCGCTTCTGTGCGGACGTCACGCTGGGCAGGCCTTAATTGGCCCGCCTATGTAAAATGGCAGAGTATACTTCAACTTCGCCCCTGATGGGGAAATATCCTGCCCCATGTTTAACTAATTTATGGAGTTCTTTGAAGGAGTAACATGTGCTGTGGATAAAGGGGAGCCTGTAGATGTACTGCACTTGGATTTCCAGAAGGCATTTGATAAGGTACCACATCAAAAGTTATTGCGGAAAATAATAAGTCATGGTGTAGGGGGTAACGTATCAGCATGGATGGAAGATTGATTGGCTGGCAGAAAACAGAGAGTATGCCTATGAGTCTTTTTCTGATTGGCAGGATGTGGCAAGTGGAGTCCCGCAAGGGTCTGTGTTGGGGCCTCAACTTATTACCATTTACATCAACGGCTTAGGTGAGGGGAGCGAAGACATGTTAGCTAAATTTGCAGATGACACAAAGATAGGTAGGAAAGTATGTTGTGAAGAAGACTTAAGGAGATTACAGATGGATATGGATAGGTTGAGTGAGTGGGCAAAAACCTGGCAGATGGAGTATAATGTGGGAAAATGTGAAGTTGTTCACTTTGGCAGGAAGGATAAAAACGCAGAGTATTACTTAGAGGGAGAATGGCTGCAGAATTCCAAGCTGCAGAGGGATCCAGGTGTTCTAGTGCATGAGTAACAAAAAGTTAGTACGCAGGTACAGTAGGTAATCAAGAAGGCTCATGGAATGCTATTGTTTATTACGAGAGGAATTGAACAAAAAAGTAAAGATGTTTTGCTTCAGTTATACAACGCATTCATCTCGAATATTATGTGCAGTTTTAGTCTCCTTATTCAAGGAAGGATTTAAATGCATTGGAGGCAGTTCAGAGGAGGTTTACTAGATTGGCACCTGGAATAAACGAGTTGTTTTATTATGAAGGGTTGGACAGGCTGGTCCTGTTTCCACTGGAGATTAGAAGAGTGAGGGGTACTTGATTGAAGTATATATGATCCTGAATGGTCTTGACAAGGTGGACATGGAAAGGATGTTTCCTTTTGTGGGTGAGTCAAGAACAAAGGAGCACTGGTTTTAAATTAGTGGTTGCCCTTGTAGGACAGAGATGAGGAGGAATGTTTTCTTTCAGGGGGGTGTGCGGCTTTGGAACTCTTTGCCTCAGAAGGTGGTGGAGGGGTCATTGAATATTTTTAACGTGGAGGTAGATAGATTCTTGTTAGGCTAGGGAATCAAAAGTTATCAGGGTAGATGGGAATGTGGAATTCGAAACACAAACAGGTCAGCCATGAATGGCAGAGCAGGCTTGAGGGCCAAATGACCTACTTCTGCTCCTTTCTCATAAGTTTGTATGTTCGTATGTATGAATCCCAGCCTCAGGTTTACCCCTGAGCCAAACTGACTGACCATTCATTAACAATGTCCTAGAATACTGGGTATCTTCCAGGTTCAGGTATTAGGTTGCCAAGCTATCACAGAGGGTTGATTTAGTTCTGAACTTTCACTGCTAGGCATATCTTTGAAGTCAGTTAGGCCCCTGGAGACTCTCCATTTAAACCCTGGCCACAGAGGATACTCACAGTTGACCATGATTTCATGGTATTATACACATAATGCAATTTAATGTAGCACGCTGTAAGAATGATTTAACTCTCCCTGCCCAGTGGAAATTAAGCAGGAAGACAGACAGTTAAAATCACCCAGGAGGTGCACTCGCTAATATTCCATTCTATTCCCACAGTCTTCTATATAACCTGCTCTTCCAAACAGGCAGGAAGGGCACCTTTGGAACTGGCTTGGTCCTTTGAAATACACTAATCACATTTAATCAGTGTGGCATGATTGGGGAAATGGCTGTGGCTTTGCTAGCAGGTTAACCTAGTGGGAAAAACAGCCCACACTGGAAGAGGTCTAAACAGGGCAGATTATCAACAATTTTTTAAACTTTGCCTTTCAGGACAAGAAGAGCAGGAGTCCTCCATTGGGCCTCATCAAGAAAGTTTAAGGTTCCCCTGCCACTTCTCCTCCCTTCTTTAATCACAAGGCCCTCCAAAACCCCCCTCAAGGTGACTTAACCTAAGGGTTGGAGATGGTTCCTTCATTCCTCAACAATGGTTTCAGTTGAGCCACTGACCAAGGTGCAGATGAGGCCTGGAAGTTAAAATCACCTGGGCCTCACATTGCAGAGGCCAGAATGATTTACCCTGTCTGCATGATCCCTGCCCTGAGGAAAATGCAGAGCTTGTGCATTTGTAAACAGGGGTGAAAATTATGCCAAATATTTTTCCATAACATCAGCGTACAAGGGGAAGAAAAGTCTATGGGCAAATTCACATAGTTCTATGATTTTAAAAAATCAGATAAAAGTACATATGGTAATACCAGTGCCAACAGATTGTTCAATTTCCCAGTGGATGAAAATTCATCATCTTAGGTTGTTTTCTCCTGAGAACCAGATCATTGATGGCCATTATTGGGATGAGCTGACCCAATCTGGAATGACTATCCAATTCAATACCGTCCTATACTTTAAACCATTTAGAAAGTCAATCTGGAATAGCCGGACTGCTGAGTGCTCTCTACTTGTCAAGTATCCAGCAGATTCCAGCTGGGAATGATTTTTTTTCCCCGGCCCTCCCCAGGTCAGAGGTTTAATATTGGCTCCCAGGCATAGCTGAGTATGGGATCTAGGGAGAAGTCACTTCCTAAGAGTATGAATCAAAATGACACTTTACTCATCAAGATTGCTATATGCAATAATTTTAAAAATTACCCCGTCATTGAAAACATTGTCAAGAACTAGCCAGACAGCACACATTGAACATTGTGTCTTGTGCCATTAAACTGTTTTAGTCCCAAAGAAGTATTCTAATCAGATAGCATTTAATCAGTCAGGAGGTATGATGCTATCAAGAGTTCTGTTTCATCTGCACAGATTATTTCAATTAGACATAAAATATATCATAGCTTAAAAATATGTACAACTGATGTACTGATCTGGAATCAAGTACACCAAACTTGTTCATAACTTTGAAAATGACAATTCTTACAAATTCTTCACTCAAATTGACCAGCAATATTCTTCCCTTCTACATTCTATATTTTGATCAGCACAGAAATCCTTCCTTAACCCTTTCAGTTATTGCATCAAGAACAACCTCAAAATGCCTAAAAACCATGACCAACATTTTTTGCTAAACATTGGATTGTGCTGATTCAGAGGGGAATTAAAGCTCCACAGTGTGCATCAAAGCCTTAACTCTGCTCTAACCCAGACTATGTAACTTGCCACTGTTAATATCTAGGCCAATGTCAAACTGAGGGAAAAAAAAGGCTGGTCAACTACACAAAAAGAAATATGTAACAGGTCCACCTTAAGCAAGAAGCTGATTCAGTAAAGGGAAGTCTTGGGCCTTGATTTTTAACACTGAGTGCCTTTTAGAAACTCAGAAATCTCACGCATTGTTCCATACTGAGGTTCAGTTAGGGGAATTGTTTCCTGAACAACCTCCTGCTACAAGCCCTTCTCCTCCTGAACACCCTCCTCCTTCTCCTCCCTCTTCCAGCAGTTTGTCCTGCTCTGCATGACCTCTGTTCATTCTCCTTGTCATGCTGTACTCCAAGGGGAATGCCTACTAGTGCACCCATGTCTGGGAGCAACAGCTTTGTACAGAAACCTTGAAGTCATAGCAATGTCCTTCAGCACCTGCCACAACACTCCTTTTAAAGTTTGGCAAACTGGAACAATTATGGAAAGTACTGACAAACACTTATAGACTTGTAGCAGCAGCCAAAAGAAATCAACTAGCAGTTAACATGTAAGTAGTTGACAACCCTTTAAATAGCACTGATGGGGAAGTGTAGGTGGGGAGGGGGTGGGGATGTGGGGATTGCATCTTGCCTCCTGCTGTACAAGGTTAAGAGAGGGCATTAGCTAGAATGTTGAACTCCAAAGTGGCACTACTGACAGTGAATCAGTATTGCACACTGATTGACGTCATGATATATCTGCTTTATATATTTTTGGTGGATGTTCACTGTGTGCATGCTAACGCCTTCACCAATATAGCTCTGATGCGATTTGCCACACAAGTGTGTGCACATGAATGGACTCCATTTTAGAGCTCTAAAGGCACTTGTAGCACCCATAAAATGTGTGCTAACAAGCCCAATTTCTGCCTCCTCATTCTTAGGACCATAAGACCATAAGTCATAGGAGCAGAAATTAGGCCATTCAACCCATCAAGTCTGCTCTGCCATTCAATCATGGCTGATAAGTTTCTCAACCCCATTCTCCCGCCTTCTCCCAATAAGCTTTGATCCCCTTACCAATCAAGAAGCTATCTATCTCTGTCTTAAATACACTATTGTCCTGTCTTTCATCCAAGTAAGACAATGTACAACATTAAGGAGAAGACTAGAATAGGGTGTGAACACCTAACCTTTTGGTGCTGTCTGAGTTAAACGCTGAGATCTGTGGGGCCTCCAGAGATGTCAGGATAGGACATTTCAAAGCAAAATGCCTCTGTGAACAGAAGTTCATTTCCAGCCAATGTGGTGGTATTCCCCAGGCGAGCAGCACTCTGCAGTCTACTTTGGAGAATGTTGCCATCTCTAGTCTGTCTGTAGCTGAACCCTCAAAACAAGGGTAAATGTTCACAGCCTTTGCAGCTTTGGTGAAAGTTCATATTGCTGCTATGCAGACCTGTGCTCAAACCTGCGTTCTGCCTTGGAGAGATTGATGGAGAAAATGGTGATAAGTGGCAGTGAAGAGCCCCAGCCTCAAGGGAGTATCAGTAGCACAGCAGGACCATCAAGTGCTGCCCTTTTTTGGCTTTTGTATAAGTGCTGTCCTCTATCAGGGTGTGAGCAAATCTGCTTTTTCATCACTCCCTCAATGAAAATCAACCACAGTGCCAGAAAGCCAGCTGGCTTTAAGGAGATAAGTTTAGTCCTCAGCTGGAGACCTGATCATTGGCTAGGTCTATGTGAACTGAGCAGACCAAGGATGAAGTGCTAGTATAAACTGCTAAGAGAGGGGGTTTAGAAAGTGAGAAGAGAAGCACCTTGAACTGAGGCTAAAGGATACTAGCTTGATCGTGGGGTGGAAGAAAGGTTCCAGCTTGGCCTGCAGAAGAGGGTTGGAAACGGTTGTTGGAAGAAATCTGTACAACTCTAAATTTGCCATCCATTAATCTAATTGGAAATGATCAGCAAGGCTGGGGACAAATATTTTATTTGCTACTAGGCATGTTTTTATGAAACAAGAAAATAAATATTTTCTTCTTCTATTCATAGATTTTCTCATGCTACTATGAGCAAAAGAAGTCTTAAATTTGAAGGAAAATCATGAATTCCTAAATAGAGAATAGTATTCAATAAAATTTGAGGAAATGTCCCTTCTTTTTCAGACAAAATACAAGTACAATGTTCAGTGTAGACTGCAAAATACTGTAAAATGTACCTAGTAAGGTGTCATACATTAATATTTTCTGGAAGAGGCCCTTATTGAAATAGGAGGCCCTTTGCACTTTCAGTACAAGTACTTTTTTCACATGTCCCTTGTTTTGTTTTCAAGGCTGTTTTGGAGTTGATAGCTTTTAGGATAGACAATGCCAGGTTTAATTAAACTGTTGGTCAGCTCTTATTGGTTTGTTAAATTGGCATGTTTACAAATCTGATTTTAAAATTCTTGAAATAAAAACCTTGGATCCTTGTAGTCTATAGAATTAAAAATCTTGTTATCTTACACTATCAGCTCTCAAAATATATACAAAGCTGTTTTGGTCATCCTACACTCCCAGTGAAATCCATTAGTGCTCCTCTTTAATCTCAACTCCCTTAGTGTGAACCTTGAATGAAACCCTACCAGCCACATCAGGCAGAAGTAAGTAATTGTTTGTCAAACAATGGTCTTAATGTTCGTGATCAGATTTCCATTGCGTAACTCTCCTGACCTGAAGTGTCATTGCTTTGAAAACACTTAGAAACATATTCACTTATCAATTTATTTTACTGATATACACTAACTGTAATTGCTCAAATAATGTCTTGTCTTTTTCTGAATGACTTCATGATAAGTTTGGTGTTAAATAAACCACAGTTAAAAGTATTGCTTTTGAATCACACAGATCAGGCATATTGCTCAGATTCCTGATCTATGTAAGATAATTGGTCAGGAACTGGAACATGACAGAGAAGTGGAATTTGCCACAGTTATCTCTGTGCAAGGAAAGAAAAAATCAACCTGGTTTCTTGCACCAAACCATTATTCAAGTGTGCGGATTTTGGGTAAGGACATGATCAGTTTTGGCAGTTTAATGGACTGTCCACACTCACTGCCTGTGTCCAACATGAGGTACTCTGAAGGGTTTCTCATGCTTGCAGAAGCATAAGTCACTACCTTTAGCAAACTGGGGGTGGGGGAGGGGAAGCTTCTTTAGAAATTCACAGCTCCATATCTGTTTCCATCAGAATAAAAGTAAAATACTACGCATGTTGGAGATTTGAAATAAAACAGCAAGTGCTGGAAAGACTCAGCAGGTCTGGCAGCATCTGTGGATAGAGAAACAGAGTTAATGGGCAGGGTTTTATGTCCCATGGGCAGGCGTGCACCCAACCCAATCAAGCGTAAAAGCGCATGAGATGACATAGAAAGTGCGCCCACCGACAATTAAGAGAGCAATTAAGCCCTTTTACGGCGCAACTGTCTCCGATTTTTTGTGGCCCATCCAACCTTATAGTTGGTGGACAGGCAAATCGGCCAGGCGGCCTTTGCATTTTTCATCAAAGCTCATCCAAGGACGGGATGAAATCTCCGTTATGAAATAAAATAAAAATAAATATCTATGGACAGCATTTTAATGAGGTATGCTTTCAGGTGTTTGATTGTGATGCATGGACATTTTTACACCTTTATTTCATTGATTTCGGGTCTGCGACTCCCTGAGGCAGCTGTCTGCCTTCAGGGAGCTTTCTCGCATTGCTCAGCCTCGCCGGCGTTGACGTCATCGCCCGCCCTCTTCCCGCCCCCTTCCCACCCCCACCCCGGCAGAGCTGAGCTTTTCTGCGTGAGTTTTGCCGTTAGTTGGCCAGCCAGCGTGAAATCGCGGTTGGGGGACTGATTGCACTCGGGGATCCGTTTCCCACCATTCTTGGGCCCGCCAATCGCACATGCCTGCCAATGGTAAAATTCAGGCCAATGTTTCAAGTCCAATATGACTCTTCTGCAGAACTCTGTTTCCATCATGTTTTCTACATCACAGCAGTGACTACACCTTGCAGTTATTTAACTGGCTGGAAAATGGTTTGGGATGCTCTGAGGTCCTGTAAGGTTCCTATGTAAATGCAAGTTCTTTCTTTCTTATAATGCATGGAAATAGTTTGTCTTTAACAAATATCCTTTCTAATGTATGAATAGGTCTTTAGACAGGCAGGTGTTTCTCAATGTTTTAAGTTGATAATCAACACTTCTACCAAAATTGTCAGCTTGTTGCTGTTTCAAAAGAGAAAACAAACTTTTTTAACTGAAATTGGGTGCCGTCATTATCACCTGATCAGACGAGTTGGAAGTTGGGACAGAAAGTGATTACAATCAATCAGATCAAGTTGGGGGTGGGGTCAGGTGGGATAGGGTTGGATAATGTTGGACTGAATCTGGTCAGAACAAATCAACCCAACCCAACTGAAAGAGTCATAGAGTCATAGGGGTCTACAGCACAGAAAAAGGCCCTTCAGCCCATTGAGTCTGTACCAGTCAAACTAGTACCTAACTATTCTAAACCCATTTTCCAGCACCAAGCCCATAGCCTTGTATGCCATGGCGTTGCAAGAATCAGATTAGATGGCGAGAAATCAAGCCAGTTGTGGTGAGGTCCAGAACCAAGCAACCAGGCCTAACTTATTTCAAAGTTGCTTGTGCACAAAATTGAAACAAGAAAGTTTTAACTTTAGCTCATGCTATTTATCTTTATTTATATATCTCAATCTATAGATTCCTCTATGGGGCTGTCATTATGTATCTCTATATATATGTATCTATAACTCTGTCACTCAATAAATATAAATATCTAACTACATACAGATATCCCTATAAATCTCAATCTTTGTATGTATCTCATCTGTATCTCTCTCTATGGACAGAATGTTTAGGTTGGCATGCAACGCATGCCCAACCTGATCGGTCGCGAAATCACACGGGATGACGCCGGGGAGTGTCCCGATGTCACCCATGCTCACTCGATATTTCAGTCAGCGGATGCACGCAAATGTCGGAAGTGCACCTGCTGACAATTAAGAGGCCAATTCAGGGAATTAAAGTTGTAACTGTCTCCGATTTTATCGTGGTCTGTCCAACCTTATGGTTGGCGGACGGGCGGACAAATGGGCTAAGCGGCCTTTGCATTTTTCAACAACCTCATCCAAGGGCAGGATGAGGTTTCTGTTCTTAAATAAAAATAAGTATGGACAGAATTTTCATCATCTATATGTTCAGGTGACCGATTGTGATGTGTGGACATTTTTTTTCTGGATTTTAAAAACTTTATTTATTGGTTTTAAAGTCTTCAGCTCCCTGAGGCAGCTCTCTGCCTTCAGAGAGCTTTCATTCAGTGCCCACCCGCACCCGTGCTTATGTCAGCACCCCCACGCCCCCCCCACACCTCACCCCGACAGCACTGTGCATTTCAGCGCATGCTGCACGCAGCCAGCATGAAATCACAGTTGGGGGCCGATTGCGGTCAGCGGTCTGTTCCCTGATCGCTTCCTGGCCCGCTGATCGCACCCACACGCCGACCTAAAAGTCCTGCCCTATGACTATCTCTATATCTATCCATATCCCTATATGATATGTATATGTATCAACTTGTTTAAAATGGGAAGACGTTTCATTGGTGCAGATTTATCAATTGGCTTTATCTGAGTCTTCCTTTCATTGCAACTTGTGAAATGGTCAGGAAATAAAATGAAGGGCAGATTGGGTGGAGTACTGACTTTCACTTCATTACATAGGGTATACAGCATGGAAACAGGCACTTCAGCTCAACCAGTCCATGCCACATTTGGGATTGGACTGTTGTGATGTGTGATGCAGACTTTAGGTCTTTTTGACTGCAAGTGCTATACCAGCTATATTCTGCAACTGTGAAAGCTATATAAGTTAGGTTATGTGTTCCTAATAGAAAATCACTTTCTTGTTGTGCAGTAATGAGGGAAAGAGTTCTCAGTATCTTTATGAAGACTATATTAGATTGTCAGCACTAGGTTAGAGGCAATCAGGCCCACCTGAAAACAAAATTAATTCCTGCAGGTTCAATTTTTTTTCGTGATTACAGTCTGTAATTATTTATTTCAAATACAAAAGAAAAATATTTTGATAGGATTTAAAGAATAATATGTGCTAGCAGTTAATGGCTAGGATTTTGTGTTTGCAAATCGGGACGGTTGCATGTGTAAAATCCGGCCTGATGATTATGGGTTGCAAGCCCTACATCAACACTCCAGTTTCCCACAATACAGTAGGCAGGTAGGTGCTGAAATCAGCAGCCTATCCACTAATTTTTAAAAATCATTAATGGAAAATTGGGCTTGTTAACAAGCCAATTTATCCGAAAATTATGCTGACACGCCATAATGCAATTGGCACGGACGAGAGTGGGGAGTCTACTTTTTCACCATCTGAGCTGAAAAAGCAAGGAGGGTTACATCCTTTGGGGGGGGTGGGAGAGGGTGCCCAATGTACATTGGGGACACATCCTTCCCGCTGCCCCCAAAGATGATACCACCTCACCTTTGTGCCTCCCTGCCTGGCCTCCAAGACCCACGCCCCCAACCCTCCTACCTCCCCCAACACCCCATGGTGCTTGATACCCCTGTCCAAAAATCCCAGACTTACCTGAGTCCAGGTTCTCGGGGATTCATTTCTCTCTTCGCCATGACACTGCGTGCAGTACCCACTACTGAGTTCAGGCACTGCTGAAGCTGCTGGCCAATCAAATTGCCCGGCATCTCCCAAGGATGGGATTTCCTCCCACTGAGGGGTGTAAGTCCCACCTGTTAAGACCACCTGCAGTGGTCACTGTGGGACAGCCTTTTTTAGTCAGTCAGTTTATGCCTGACTTTTCTAATGGTGGGACAAGTAATATGCCACCCCCACTCTCCCATAAAATCCAGCCCAACATGTTCATTTCACATTCCTCATCCGCTGCTTTAAAAGATGTATATGGGCAATAGCATCTATTAACATAGTGAAGAGAATGTCGTACAAATTCTTTAATTATTTGTGCATTATTATTGCCAACAGTAATTTGTTTCATATAGTTTAGGGTTTTAGAAAGTTTTTGTACTGCACAGAATCCAAAAAAGAAAAAGACTTTGTCAGTGTTTAAGTGTAAGCTTAATTGGAGTTCAGTTACTCAGCCCCAAAAATATTCAAACATAGAAGCTGCTGAGGGGCAGGAATAATCATAAATTAATACAATGGAGAGATGATTTTCTGTAACAACTGTTTTTAATATCTGCTTTGTGACTCCCTTTCCCACCTTCTCATCAAGGTTGTAATGCTGACAAGTTATTCAAGGAGTTCATAGCTTAGTGCTATTTCTACTCTGTAATAAGGTGTAAAATGGGAACATTGTGATCACTAATAACCATATTCACAATGCACAGGATTTATGATTTGAATTACATATAACAATATTTAACTTTTGGATGGTAGTTTAAGGCAAGGAACTGGAAACCCATATCCCCTACACCATCATCTCCCCCCATCAAAATAAATAGGTATATATAGGGAAGTATTTTCCCTCACTGTTGTGGGGGAAGTGCAGGAGTGGGTGCGGGCGCGGGCGGGCTTACCTCTGCGCTACCATTTTACGTGAGCGAGCCAATTAAAGCCCACCCAGCGTGATGTCTGCCAGGAAGTGCTATGCTGAGGGGGGACTCCCTCAGCTGGGAGTGCATTCTTTCACACATGCGCACGAAAGAGCACACTGATCTCCCTGAGGCTCAGTGCTGCCTCAGGAAGATCGGCGCCAAATTTAAAAATGGTCAAGGAGCAGAAACAAAATTTCCCTGACATGTCCCCTCATGTAACACTGTCACATGAGTTGGGATATGTCCATCACTTTAACTCTAACCTTTATTAAATTTTTAAAAACCCTCATGAAACCTCATCCCGCCTGTGGATGAGGTTTCATGCTTTTACTGAAGCCCACCAGGGCTCCCGGCCTGTCCACCAACCTTAAGGTTGGACGGGCAGGTCCATTAATTAAGTCAATTACTTTTTAAATGGCCTCAATAGGCTGTTGACAGGTCGGCGGGCGCACAGCTGATTCAGCTGCACCCCCGCCAACCTGAGAATGGAAACGTTGCATGGTGACGTCGGGAGTTCCGCCTGACATCATCCTGCATCATTTTACACATTGGTGAGCGGGCCCCACCACCTGCTCACTGACCTAAAGAACCCTGGCCATAATTTCTGATGCTTTGCACTTTGTACCAGTGACCCCAGACTGTCAGAAATGCTGCTGTGAGTAATAAAACTAAAAAGCACTTGAATGCTTAGTTTATTCCTTAGTTTTCCTTAGTTTAACTAATAAACAATGCTCACTTTGATGGCACCAAACATACTGAGCCTTCCCTCCCACTCCCCATGCCGTTCTGCCACAGCCTACTGTGGCAATCACAGTACTGTAGCGTTAATTCACAAACTGGGGTAGGTTACAGATCAGCCATGATCTCATTGAATGGCAGTGGAACTGGCTTGAGGGTCTAAATGGCCCATACTCTTGTCCCAATATTCCTAACTCAACATCAAACATTGATTTTAATGGGAGATTGTGCTCTGATAATCAGCTTCCTCGCTGAGGGTCTCTGTGAAGCAGGGCAAAAGTCTCAGGAGATTATATAGTTGCATAAGTAATCGCATAAGTAGCTCAAGCTATACACTTCTGATTTTTTTTTAACCATAAATAATGGTTTACAATAGGCGTTCAGCAAATTTCAGTTTATTGTATCTGGTGGTAGATTCCCAATTAAAGGAATTAGATGCTGTAAAGTTATGTTGAGGTTCCTACAATTATTTTTGTATTCGTATTTTTTGTTTGCATGGAAGATAGAATTACAGAATGCCAACAATATTCACCAAATAAAGTGTTGAAAATCAATATTTACTGAATAGGGAGTAATACCCCAAATTATCTGAAAAATAAATCTTGCTTTCGGCACTTGCAGGTCCTTCAGTAATTTATATTTAGTTCAATTTTGCATACCTTAAACTTTTCCCTTGCAACAGAAGTGATGCAATCTTGGGTGTACCTGCATTTTAAGTTATGACAAGCCTGTATCCTGCATTGTCAGCCTCATTCCTTTACTCAGGGTTGATGTTAATCTGCCAGTTTTTTGGAGAATGTTGGTCAGCTCTTGCTGGTCACCTAGATTAACATGTATGTTTAGAGGAGACAAATTTTAAAAAAGAACATAAATATTACCATATAATCTGTTTAATAGCAAAATCTTAAATTTCACTTCCACTTTTATAGTTTGAAATGCTTTTGAAATTAAGCAACCCTCAATATTTTGTGAGAAAAATGTTAATCTACCAGCAATGGGTATGTGTGAGGTAACTTGCTAAATTAAGGCAGACTGAAGAAGTAAAGGATAAGACCAAAAGATCATAAGAGGGTAGAACAAACGAGAAGTTATCTGACAAGGTTTTTTCAAGGCACAGCTAAGATGACTTTCAACCTTTATCCCTATAATGCAAGGAACCTCAAAGGGCTGGATGCCATCTGGTTTGGATCTACTCAAAGTGATTGATTACAACCTGCAACATCTGGGTTCTAGACACAATATCCAATGGATAGTCACATCTAATTGGACACAGTTCCACCAAACATTCAGGGAATAATAGGTTTAGTCCCATAACGATAAAGCTTGGAGTTAAAACACGATTGAACAAAACAGATCTGTCCTCTGCATGGAGTTAATCTGTCCCCAAACAGAAAAATTTATGATTCTCTTTTCAACAATCTAGGCTAATGCTCCAGTGCAGTACTGAGGGGGCACTGCACTATTGGTGAAACTGTCTTTCAGATGAAATGTTAAACTCAAACCCCGTCTTCCCTCTTAGGCGGATGTAAACATTCCAAGGTACTATTTGCGGGGAAGCTGGGAATTCTGGCTAATATTTATCCATCAACAAATGGCACTAAAACAGGTTATCTGGTCAATTTCCCATTGCTGTTTATGGAATCTTACCGTGCACAAATCGACAGCCACTGTTCCTACATTACAGCAGTGATTACACAAGAAAAAGGTACTTAATTGGTTGTGAATGTGGCTAATTCTATCCTCACTGCATCTCATCATCATCCTCCACAAATCTTGTGGCTATTAGGGCCTCACGATTGCGCCTACCCCATCTGGCCAGTGCAATGGCCTCATCACCAGTATCGTCACCTTTGAGGACCTCATCACCCTCATCCCCTTTGATGCCCACCTCATTGGAGGAGACAAGCAGCACTTCCATCTCCTCTTCAGCCAGATCTTCCCCCAGTTGCAACAGCAGGTTGTGCGGCAGACAGTAAGCTACGATGATGCGCAACACCCTTTGGGCACTGTGTTGCAGTGCTCCACCAGACCTGTCAAGGCACCAGAACATCATTTTCAACATGCCTATCATTTACTCCACCAAAGTTCAGGTTGCAGCATGAGCTTTATTATACCGTCTCTATGCTGCAGTCTGAGGCCGCCGCACGAGCATCATCAGCCATGTCCTCTGTGGGTAGCCATTGTCCCCGAGAGCCAACCCTGCAACCTCTGTTGACCCTGGAAGATGTCAGGGATCCAAGACCTGCTGAGGATGTAGGAATCACGGACGGGCCCTGGGAATTGTGCGCAGACCTATAGGATGCGTTTATGGTGGTCACACACCAGCTGAATGTTCAGCGAGTGGGATCCCTTGTGGTTGACGTAGTTAACAGCTTGTTGCCATGGAGATCTAAGTGGCACATGAGTGCAATCAATGGCACCCTGCACCTGTGGAAAACTAGAGATCTGGGCAAATCCCAGCGCTCTTGCTTCCTGGCTTTTCTGATTCTGATCGAAATACACAAAGTTATGTACTTTGGTGAAGTTGGTGTCTGTGACCTCCTGGATTCACTTCTGGGTGGAGGCTTGCAAGATCCCGTAATGTCTCCTGTTGGGCCCTGGAAGGGGCCCTGGACTAAAAACTGAATGCGTGGTCACTTTCAAGGCTACTGGCAGTGGATGGCATCCATTTCCCTGTGGTGCCAAATTCTGGAGCAGGTGGCATATGTGACCAGTTCCCAGACATGCACAGTCTTCTGCGACATTGTTTCTCAGTCATCTGCAGGAATGACAAGCACCATCTATAGACCCTTGGTCTAACGAGGTGTCTATGAGTGATGTCTCGCTGTGGATCTTCAGCTGAGTGTGCACGAGGCCCTGCCATCCCTTCATCTTGAGGGTGGTTCCTCCCATTGGATAGCTAGTTGCCTCCATTGTAGCCTTCTTCCTTTCTGCTCCCTGTAAGCCATGAAGCACACTACTAGATCACCAGTCTTCATGATCCTGATGTTCTCCTCCTGCAGGATCAAAGGGAGAGAGATGCATATGTGTCCTAAGACCTCTCTTGGTTAAGCCTCCGGCTACGGATGCAACTCAAGACCTCATCATGCATGCCAGAGAGTGCTGGCCACCACTTGGATGGTCAGTGTGTAGTGTACTCCATGGCTGTCCTAAACCCCACCCATCCCGCCCCACTCCATTGACTGATTGGCTGCAGCTTTGCCCACTGGACTGCGTGCTGTGCTCTCAGCTCAGGCGCAGGCATTCTCCTAACCCACACTGCAAGGCTGCATTGTTAGCTTGAGCCATGAGGGATTCTTGTCCAAATCTTAATAAAGACATTGCAAGGTGCTCTGAGCACATCCACCATGACTATGTCATGGCCACCTTTCGCAAGGGGATTCTACAACTTGTCCAGTCGGCCAGTTGTTCTTCAGCCCCCTAAAACGCACATTCATTTGCACTCTGTGCCCAAAGGTGAAAATTTCGGCAGCATTTGGTGGCACTTTCATGCTTTTGCATTGTTTGAGTGGGCAGAAAAGCTTCAGAGGCCCGACTCCAAGCATATCAATGGAGCTGCAGCTGAACAGTCTCAGCTGTGGAAGAAAGCTCACTTTTGACAATTTTTAACAAGTCCACCCTCCCACCCTGGCATGTACTATCAGTCTGTGCTGCCTTGACCCCCATCACCCGGCCCCACCCACACTGGAGCCCTTGTCCCGGCACTGCACTGAAAGCCAGTCGGGAAAAAGCGGCTTGCCTGTGCCCCCCCACCCCCGAATGCTCAGCGCCTCCTCCTTGATGTCCTACGGGTAATGCTCGTGAGCATTGCACAAGGTTGTATGCACTCACCTTGAAGTTCGGCTCACCAGGTGCAAGCTTTTTAAAGGCAGTCATAAATCATGCTGCTCTGAAGTCACGCTGACATGGGAGGTAAATTTGATGTGAGGGATTATTTCAGTGAACAGCCACAATGATGAGATGGAGATGCATTAAAATTAAGTTCCTGATGTTGGATGATGGGAAACGTGGCCCACCATTGACAGGTGGAGTGGACGATCGCAAACTGGTTTCATGATGGTGTGAACCCGATTTTTGGCCCTCTCGCCACCTTGCCCACTCACACCTGACAAACACACCCTTTGCCAACGGGAGCGGAAAATTCTAGCCTGAGACAATTTATCAAAAGATATGTGGAGAATAGATCAACCTATGCTTCTCTAATGTGGTTGTGAGTAGCGAGTTGAGATCTGATATATGGGCTATGAGAATGGTTTGCCAGTCAAGTGTGCAGAAGTGGAAAACAGCACATATCTAATGGTGTGAGTGGAACGTTTTGATGAATGTGCATTTCTATGTTCTTGAATTTAAGTTGCAATGGGAATTTATTTTTTTGCTTTTCAAGGTGAAGGGTGTTACTGCTGTGAAATGAAACATTTGCTCCATTTGTCAGCATTGGGTGTTCTCAGACTGTTATAGTATGGATTCAGCACAGACTAAAGCTACACTGTTGTCACAATTCAGAAACGAAGTGTCAGAGTAGTGCCTTAGTATGACATTTCCTTATTCATACACTTCGACCAAAAAAACCCAGCTAAAGTCAATCAAGAAGTTCAAAGAAAATGAGCACAACCCTTAAAACAGCCTTGATACATGATGTATGATACATGAAGACAAAAATAACCTTCTCTCCATCATAAAAGCAGAAGTGGGGATGTTCGCTGATGATTACTCAATGTTCAACACCATTCGCGACTCCACAGATACTGAAGCAGTCCATGTCCATATGTACCAAGACGTGGACAATATCCAGTCTTGGGCTGATAAGTGGCAGGTAACATTCAGACAAGTGCCAGGCAATGACCATCTGCAACAAGAAAGAATCTCTACCCTTGACATTCAATGGCATTACCATAACTGAATCCCCCACTATCAACATTCCAGGGTTATCATTGACCAGAAACTGAATCGGACCAGTCATACAATTGCTGTGGTTAAAAGGCTGGGAAGACAGGTCAGAGGCTGGGAATCCTGTGGTGGGTAACTCACCTCCTGACTCTCCAAAGTCTGTCCACCATCTATAAAGCAGAAGTCAGGGGTGTGATGGAATACTCTCCACTTGCCTGGATGAATGCAGCTCCAACAAAATTCAAGAATCTTGACACCATCCAGGACAAAGCAGCCTAATTGATTTTCACACCATCCACAAACATTAACTCTCTCCACCACCGAGGAACCGGGCCAGCAGTGCGAACCATCTACAAGGTGCACTGCAGCAACTCACCAAGGCTCCTTCGACAACACCTTCCAAACCTCTGACCTCTACCACCTAGAAGGACAAGGGCAGCAGATACATGGGAACACTATCACATGGAATATCCCCTCCAAGACACTCACCATCCTAACTCGGAAATATATCACAGTTCCTTCACTGTCACTGGGTCAAAATCCTGAAACTCCCTTCCTAACAGCACTGTGGGTGTTCCTACAACACATGGACCACAGCAGTTCAAGAAGGAAGCACACCACCATCTTCTCAAGGGCAATTAGGGATGGCAATAAATGATGGCCTAGTCAGCAATGTCCACATTTCATGAATGAATAAAAAAAGTTTGACAGAAAATGCATCTGACACATAGCCTGCAAAATTCAGCACATTTGTGTCTTTCTTTTTGATGCTACATGTGCTATTTTGTACATAGGATAGTATCTATGCCATGCATGCACACACTTCCAGTGTCGGCTGTGCTGGATGCCATTTTGTTGAAGGCATTAGCCTGAGCATTAGGAGTGTGCATCAGAAGTATGCAGAGTAGGCAGGTCATGTCATTAGTCGATGTGTAATGCTGGCTTCATTGTAGCTGTTACAAGCTCAAAGACTACAGTCTTTCTAGTGTAGTGTATTTACTGAACTGAAAGTGAGATGGCTGCCTGCAGGGAGTCCCTCATGGCAGAGGTCACATGGCTATGGCAAGCCAAAAAGGACATGTGGTATGATTACATTTCAAAACCCAAACATCCCCATTTTTCATAATGAACAAAAGACATGAACGTCCCCCTTTTCCTAATGAACAAATGACAAATTTGCATGCACTATCATGTGTAACTGTGAGTTGCCCAAGTTACCCACTATACCACAACTGTCCTCGTGTATTAACAAGCTGTTCATTAATCTAGTCAGTCTTTGTACATGCATTGTATACATAATCATTAAATCGTGCAAGTCTCTTAATGGTATGCATGCACGTTGTCATTAACTGTTTGTCTGGGTGATTTTCCCTCTCTGGGGAGTGTTGTTCCCATGGCGCGTGTTGTTCCATCACCATGGCTGAGGATCAGAGAACCACTGGGAGTGATGGTCATTCTGTACTCTGTGCAGCCAGTAAGATCCCATCTTCCTGATTGACCACTTGCAGTGAAGGAACACTACATACAATTGAGGTGACAACTGCTGTACACATGTCCTAGGTTGCCACGTGGGCTGACTCCTGTTGAGAGCATTGAAGGTTTATGCCTGACTGGTTCTCCAATGCTCAACTCTGGCAATGGTTTTGGCAGTCTTGTCAAAATGAAATATGGCTTTCTGCTGTTTCACCTTGATTTCTTTCGCTCACGCTGTTACTATTTCTAGTGTCAGTGCCTTTTTTTGCTATTGGGAGAGTACTTTGAGAGTGACGTGACATTAATCTTTTGACTGGACTACTTGCCATGCCTTCAGCTGGTGTGTTTCTCCACTCAAGGATTGCATTGTGTACATCTGTGCTAGATTAGCTTAATTTCTTGATGATTCCTTTGGCAATTTTCACTGCCACCTCAGCCTTTCCATTTGACTGGGCATAGCGTGGACAGGATGTATAGTGTTGAATTTCCCAATCCTTTGTGAAGCGGTTGAATTCTTCACTCGTGAACTGAGGACCATTGTCACTCATCACAATGTCTAGAATGCCGTACTGACTGTAGTGAACTTTCAAGCATTCTACTATCTCTCCTGTCATCATTGAAGTCAGCTGGTATAACTCCCAGTAGTCAGAATAGTAGTCTACAGTGACAAGATAATCAGTTCCTGTTATAGTTGAAGAGGTCTGCTCCCAGATTCATCCATGGTCTGTCTGGGATGTCAAGCATCGTCAACGGCTCTCAAGCTTGTTTAGCTTGATACTTGTTACAAGCACCATGCTGGCCAATGTGGTCTTTAATTTCATAGCTCACATTTGGCCAGTAGAACTTACTTTGCTTTCCTCAGACTTGACTCAATTCCTTGATGGCTTGCATGGATGCACTTCAGTATCTCTCCTTTTATCTCCTTATGGATGATAACTTTATTTCCTTTGTACAAGATACAACATTAGGCTGTCAATTCATTTCAGTATTCCCAGTATGCTGTTGTGACCACAGATGTGTCCTTGATTCTCTCAGGCCATGCTTTCATCACAACTTCTTGCATCTTGTTGGGTAGTACGATTGATTTGAGCAAGGTGCCTGTCCGTCAGATTCAATGCCTCTACTGGTTTGATGACTTCCAGAGCATGCTGAGCTGCTGCTTCGCATTGAATCTGGAAAATTTCACATTCTGTTGTAGCATCCTCAACTGTTGTCATTGAGAGTGTTGGTCTGGACAGCATGTCAGCGAAGTACATCTGTTTCCCTTGCTTGTATGTCACCTCCAGATGATATCTCTGTAAACAAAGTAACATTCTTTGCAGAAGCTTTAGAGCAGATAGTAACAGTCTGAGAAAAATGCTTTAAAGTGGCTTGGGGTCGGACTTCACTGTTACTTTGTCTCTCCCAAGCAGATATGATGAAAATGCTCACAAGCAAAAAGAATAGCCAGTCACTCGTTCTCAATCTCAGCGCAGCATTGTTCAGTTTGCCTTAATGCCCTGGATGCAAATGCGACTGGTTGTCCTTGCTGCATTAGGGTTGCTCCAAGATTTGTCTCACTGGCATCACTTTGCAAGGTGACTTTGTCATTGACATTACAGTACTTCAGCACAGGCACTGTCTTCACTAGTTGTTCCATTTTAGTGAACCCTGCTTTTTGTTCTATGCCCTGATACCACTGCACATCCTTGGCAGTGAATTTGTGTAATAGTTCACATTCCAACAGCAAATTAGGTAAAAATGTTGCTAAATATTTCACAAATCCAACAAATCATTGCACTGCTCTCACACCTGTTGGTCGCTGCATCGCTGCTACAGCCCTCACCTTGTCAGGATCCAGGCGAAGACTTTTTGCAATCAGTACATGACTATGTACTTGACGTCAGGCATCTTCAATAGCAATTTTTTCTTTTTCAGCTTCAGATTCAATTGGTGAGCTCTCTCTAGCAGTCGTATTAATTTCTGATCATGGTCCGCTATGGCTTCTTCCATTGTGTCTCCACATGAATGGACTAGTAGATCATCCATTATGGATTCAACTCCAGGAAGATCACTGACTATCTCATGCTATTCGCATTGATACTCTTTTGGAGCTGTGGAAATGTCAAAAGGCATGTGCAACCGCCTATATCTCCTGAACGGCATTCAGAATGTAGTTAGAAAGCCATTGCTTTCATCCAGCTTCACTTGCCACTAACCATCCTTCACATCTAGGGTAGCAAAGATCTTTGCCTTGCAAGTTGTGGCAAAATTCCTTCAATGGTTAGCATGGGGTAGTGAGATCGCTTCATTGCTTTATTTAGATCCTTTGAGTCTAAGCATACTCGCAGATTTACAGGTTGCCATGCTGCTACCATGCTGCTAATTCATTCTGTAGGAGTGGTCAATTTCTTGATTACTCCCTTCTTTTCCAGGTTTTCTACCTCGTTTTTTAGATTTGACTTGAGGGCAGCTGGTACTCTTCTTGGCAGATGCTGAATTGGTCTTACACTCTCATCTACTTTGTGATGATATTCTCCAGGTAGACATCCCAACTCTGTAAACGCATCTTTGTGCTCCTCTAGGATCTGTTCAGCAGTCAACGGCTTTGTGTGCTAAGTTGCCTAAGTTGCAAATCTCTTTTGGCACATTTAGTGTCACCAGTCTAAGCCTTAGACTTGCTCCAGCTGAGATGAGTGGTTGTTGCAAATCATCTGTGGTCTGGAACTCCAGATCTTCCTTCTTGCCATTGCATTAGGCTCTCAAACTAATTGTCCTCTTGGTATGAGTATCATGCCATCATATAGCCTCAATATTACTTCTGAGGGCTCCATTTTTGGATCAGCATGTGAACTACTTCACACAGGTCTGTGAAGGTCATAAATTAAAAACATAAAATGCTGGGAAATCTCAGCAGGTCTGGCAGCATCTGTGGAAAGAGAAACAGAGTTAATGTTTTATGGCTCTTCTTCAGAAACATTAACTCTGTTTCTCTCTCCACAGATGCTGCCAGGCCTGCTGAGTTTTTCTAGCATTGTATGTTTTTATTTCAGATTTCCAGCATCTGCAGTATTTTGCTTTCATCTCTGTGAAGGTCATGATGTTGCATGACGCACTCAATGTCAATCTGACACTTCTTGTTCACTTCATGCTCTCCTTCTGCATTCCTCATTCTAACAGTCATAAACCATTTATCAGCTATGGACTTGACAGAACCAACCTATTGTGTGTAGTGTTTCATCAGACTCTTCTGCTGAAATCTGTCCAGTGGCTACCTGTACAGAGTTATTTTGCTTCTTTCTAGCCAAACACTTGTGTGTGAAATGATTCAGTTTCTTGCAGTTAAAACATTACTTTCCCACTCTAGATAATCCTTCTTTTCCTCTGTACGATGTCCTCCACACTATTTGCATCCTGCCCTTTGTCTGTGATTGTTCTGCTCTATCAGCCTGGAATGTCTCTCAGCATAATGAATCTCCTGGTCTGTTCTGCCATACATGTGCTCTAGCTGATGTTTTACAACCTCCATATCCATCGCTTTCTTGAGAGTAAGCTTCTCTTCTCTCAGTAAGCTTACTCTTACTGTTGGATCTCTGATCCCTAAGGCAATTCTATCTTTAATGAGAGCATCTTTTTGTTGCCAGAATTCACACGAGTCTGCGAGATGTATTACTGCAGTCACACACTGGTCTCTTTTTCACCTTGAACCCCAATGTTGAACACATAAGAACACATAAATTACTTTTACCTGGAGTTCAAGGCATGTATTCAAGGCTTTCAAAATTTCTGCAGTCTGTTTTTCCTGTACTTTGGATTGGCACCACATCCACAAACATTCACTCCCTCAGCCACCAACGCACAGTAGGAGCAGTGTGTACCATCTACAAGATGCACAGCAGGAATTCACCAAACCTCCTTAGATAACAGCTTCCAAACCCATGACCACTATCATCCAGAAGGACAAGAGCAGCAGATAGATGGAACGCCACCACCTGGAAGTTCCCCTCCAAGTCACTCACCATCCTTACTTTGAAATATATCACCGTCCCTTCACCGTAACTGGGTCAAAATCCTGGAACTCTCTCCTTGCGGGTGTACCTACACCACATGGACTGCAGCAGTTCAAGAAGGTAGCTCAGGGCAACTAGGGATGGGCAATAAATGGTGGCCCAGCCAGCAAAGCCCATGTCCTGTGAATGAATAAAAAAGAAAATTAGGATAGAATACAATTTGTACAGTCTCTACCCAGTATTGTTCAAAGTGTTGCTCCTCGTATTGGCTCTGGCTTGTTAATTAAATCTTTTGCAATCTCGTAGTTTTGCCATTGCAAGTGGAAAAACTGCCAGTTCTGCTGCATATCTCCTGTCATTTCGACAGGAGCTGGGAGAGGAAAATTTTTGTCTCACCCAGTATTTTACTTGCAGCCTTCAGCTTGTGTTAGCTTTTCCTTATTTTTTTTTCTTTAGCAGCTTTAAGCAGGTTGGAACATTTCAGTGTTCCTCTTTCGGTAGCTGTGGTTTCTCTTCCAGATTTTCAAAACTCAATCTCAGCTCCACTCCTGACACCATGTTATGAGCTCAAAGGCAACAGTCTTTCCAATGTAGTGTCTTTATTGAACTGAATGTAAGATGGCTGCCTGCAGGGAGTCCCTCATGGCAGAGGTCACATGACTACAGCAAACCAGATACAGTAATGATTGCATTTCAAAAACCAAACAGTAGTGGTGCCATTTTTGACCTGAATGCTCCAGCTAACACCCTCTGTAAACATACACAGCTGAACATGTGTTCAGCTGCAGGAAGGAATCCTCAAACTGTGCTAATTAAATTGATCATCATCTGCTTTCAGGTTAAGTTGCTGTTTGATTTATACTGGCTGATGCTGAGTTTGTAGAAGTGTTTGGTGCTTTGTACTCTCATTTAAAGGTAGTAAAGTTGCATGTGGTACAGGCCTCATTTCACAACAATTGCTCCCATTCATCAGTGCTGAAGTTATCACCCCCCTTGGGGATGACAGAGACCATGACAGGGAAATTGAACAGGAGCAATGCAGAGAAGGACAAGCCTCTCAAAGGTAGAGGAAGAGAAGGGTTATTGGCAGAAGGCCATATCCACCAGGGTCTCCAGGTCTTACTTTAAGCTCAGTGAGGAACAGTGTGTTATGTCTCCATTTTACAAAGGAGGTGCTCACTGAAATCTGCCACCTGTTGCAAATAGCCCTGCAGCCTCAAAGCAGGGTGTGGACGACATTGCCAGTGGCTGTAAAGGTGACTGTGGCCTTGAAATTCTTCGCATCAGGCTGAAGCAGAAAACATCTCCAACATCTCACAGTTTGCCATTCACTGTTATTTTAGGGATGTGTACTGTGTGCACTTTATGCCAGGACAAGGGAACACATTGCATTCTCTCTTTCCAGAGAGAAGCAGGTGGGTGTGGATGTGGTTTTGTCAGGAAAGTGAATCCTCCCATGGTGCTGTGCATTTTTAAAAATTCTTTCATGGGGATGTGTGCATTGCCAGCCAGGCCAACATTTATTGCCCATCGCTAATTGCCCTTGAATAGGTGACAGTGGACTGCCTTCTTGAACTGCTGCAGTCCGTGTGGTGTAGGTATACCCACAGTGCTGTTATGAAGGGAGTTCCAGGATTTTGACCCTGCAACAGTGAAGGAATGGTGATATATTTCCAATCAGGATGGTGAGTGACTTAGAAAGGAACTTGCAGGTGGTGGTGTTCCCATGTATCTGCTGCCCTTGTCCTTCTAAATAGTAAAGGTTATGGGTTTGGAAGGTGCTATCAAAGGTGCCTTGGTGAGTTATTGCAGTGCAACTTGTTGATGGTACAGACTGTTGTCACTGCATCGGTGGCAGAGGGAGTGAACGTTTGTGGACGGGGTGCCAGTCAAGCAGGCTGCTTAGTTCTGGATGGACTGCACTCATCCAGACAAGTGGAGAGTATTCCATCACACTCCTGACTTGTGCCTTGTAGATGGTGGGCAGCCTTTGGGATTCAGGAGGTGACTTACTCACCACAGGATTCCTAGCCTCTGACCTGTTCTTGTAGCCACAGTATTTATATGCCCTGGTCCAGTTCAGTTTCTGGTCAATGGTAACCCCCAGGATAATGATAGTGGGGGATTCAATGATGGTAATTTCAAGGGGAAATGGTTGGCATTGTCTCTTGTTGGAGATGGTCATTGCCTGGCACTTGTGTGGCATGAATGTTACTTGCCACTTGTCAGCCCAAGCCTGGATATTGTCCAGGTCTTGCTGCATATGGACATGGACTGCTTCAGTATCCAAGGCATTGCGAACATTTCTGAACATTGTGAAATCATCAGTGAACATCCCCATTTCTGACCTTATGATGGAAGGAAAGTCATTGATGAAGCAGCTGAAGGTGGTTGGGCCTAGGACACTGCCCTGAGGAATTCCTGCAGTGATATCCTGGAACTGAGATGACTGACTGTGCACACGTGGCTTTGTGAGTGTCGCATCTAAATGCTGAGATGTGTCAAAATCTCAAAGGCTTCCACTCAGCTATACTCAGAGCATATCAAGCAGGTATTCTGGAAGCAGTCGTAATGCCTTTATTCTACATTGTACTCTCAGTATTTGAGCCATTACATCAAACCAGAGGCTGACTACTAGACGATAAGAGCTATTCTGGTTCATGGCTCTGCTGCACAATCCATGCACAGGTGGGCAGCCATGCTACCACAAAAAAATGGCATCAAGCAGACCATTGGGTTGCTGAAACAACACTTCTTCTGACTGGACTGCACTAGAGAAGTCCTGCAGTACTCACCAGAGCATGTGTCACAATTTGTCATGTTCTACTGTATGTTGCACAATCTCGCCATGATAAAGCCACAGTCCTTGCCACCAGGAAATGGTTAGAAACGGAGGAGGAGGAAAAGGAGCATGAGGAAAGGAATAGATAATCAGCACATGTCCTTTCCAGCCAGGCTGTCTGTGATCGGTTCACTGGACTGCAATACCAGTAAACACAGACCCAAGTTCCCATTCAACAACTATCTCCAACCTTACCATCTCTTTGTATGTAGGTCACAGCATTCTCTTGTCCACAATTCTGAAATAAAAGCTTGCACAGACTGCAGCATGGCTGGTGAAAAGCTGCTGAATTTCAGTAGGCAAGACTGCAGATGACCTAACAGGATGGCTTCGAGCTGCTCTTAGCCTTGTGGGCCTGATTCAGGCTGCACCACCTCAGTATGGGCAGTAGAAGTCTGGGTTAGTTGGCTGACAGGAAACAGCAAGGGCACAGGTAGAGTGGCAGAGGTGGGAGGACAAATGCCATCAGCCTGAGAGAAGACAGCAGATTCATGCCCCACTCCTATAGACTTGCATCTCAACAATCCTAGCAACATGATGGAGGACAGGTTGCTGGACTGTTGTGAGAACCTGAGACTGTTGTTGAGCACTGGTAGCCACAGTCAAAATGGCAGCAGTCTGAGCCTGCGTGGCACCATATTACTCAACCTCTCATCATAGGAAAACAAATTATTCCTCATAACCTGTCTCTTCTTCTGCTTCGGCCTCACCCCCTTGCAAAACTGCCTGGCCAGGTGGCAGCTCCTGGGTTTCTGAAAGGAGAAAGGCACAAATTTGGGTTACGGTGAGGCCACGGCGGGGTGGGGGGTATTTGGCAGAAAGCAAGAAGTGCATGCTTATGCCACCTGCAGCTTATAGATCCTAAGAAATTGTGGATGAGGGAAAAGTAGGATGTGAGAAGGAAGATTAGGTATAAGTAAGAATCTTCAATTCTTTCAGCCCCGCTGTTGGCCATGGTATTAATTCACAAAACTGTTCATTTTAACAATGTCAGTTAATGTGATTGCTCATCACACCTCAAAAGCTGTGTACCAAGCTGTTTTCTGTGCCAAACATGCGTTTGTGCCCAAAGGCGAGAAAGGATTTTGAAATATTGCAAGTGTCTTTGCCTGTACAGCTGTGTTTACAGCCTGTTCTGGATGTACTGTTGATAAAGCAGCAGTTTATCTGTTTGGACAGTGTGAAAGTAAATATCTGTGCAGGTACCCCCTCAGGCCTCTTACCTCTGCTTGCTATACAATGATTCTAGCTAGAAAGTTGCACTTATATGGATGTTGGGTAAGAGCAGTATTGGGCTTGGTTGTGATTACCACCAGTTAGACAAGTTGATTAATTCTCATTGTCTAGGGTCACATTTGAAAAATGAATATAGTATCAAAATGTTATAAAGAATTACATGGAACAGCACAGAAACAGACCATTCTACCCAGACTGCCAGAATTCATGCTGCACTCAAACCTCCTTCCACCCTTCTTTGTCTAACTATGACTGGCACCTGCATTGGTCATATATTGTCAGGAAAGGAGTGAATGACTAGAGGAGAAAAAGAGATGGGCATGTAGAAGAGTGACAACTGCCCTTTGACAAGTGTTAAAATGTCAACTATATAAATGTTAACACCTCTCCCTGGACGTGACTCACTCGGATATGTTGGTATTACCATGTCTCTTTAGCAATTATTGTTCTGTTAATTTTTGTCCCTACTCCATGAGAAACAGTGTGATGTTGAATTGCTCTGGTGTATTAAGTTTCATTGTAAAACCATAAAACTGCACAAACTGTTAATTGCTCTCACATTTCTAACTGTGCACGAGTTACTTTGGACATTTCTCTTCTGCTCTGTTGGTGTAATGAATCCCAGAGCTCTCCTGAGCTGTAGATTTACTGTCTGTTGTAAAAAAACTGATGCAGCCCCCTGGGTTTTCTAGCACAGCAGGGAATATGGAATAAGTGCTAAGATAAAAGACTGAAGCTTCTAAATGATTTTGAATTGTGTTGGAAACTTGTGGAGTACCCATAATTTCTTTTAAAACGCAATGTAAATTCCTCTTAAATATATTTGCAAAATAGGCCCATCCTCTTCAAGTTTCTGTTACTGAAATGATTGACAGCTAAACACCCAAACTTGCTGAACAGATGCTTGCAATTACTTGACTGCTACAACTAAAAGCAAAAGAAGGTTTAGTAATTCTGGGCACCGAGTAACTTAAGCTAGACTACAGCACACATAGTCTGTTAGATAACTCAAAGGCAAATCTAGTGTGATAGTAAGTGAATAGATCAAAAAGGTTCCAGATTCAATCCCTCAGATGTGCTGAGTCGGCCTCAATTTTGTGTCAAAAAACCATCTACATATTTCAGAAATTGTTCCACTAAAATAAACCTTCTGCTTCAGTTGTACATTTTTCACATGGCTTATTGTCTCTTCTTGTGAATTTTACAGTCATGAACGTGTGATGTCACACTCAGTAGCATTTTATACCAACTCTTTTTTGCTCATTAAAGCCAGAGGTTTAAACAATTCCTGCTAGGTTCTAATCAAACATCCTATTGGCAAGTTGCAATGTTGTTTTTTGCCTGCATGTGAGTTGAATATATTTATCAGTTTCTGAGGAATTCTGACATCTGAGAGTCAGAAGTCAATTTGTTGACTTTCCTTGGATGCCTGATTTACTGACTCTTCCATGTTTGATAGATTCCACAGTTAAAATGAGCAGCTCAGGAATTTGTCTACTGCCTGCATATGCCAAGAAGAATTAATTTAACACATCTGCCATATTGTGATCTTTCACAATTTCCATAGAATTAACATGATATATTTGACTGGCTGTCGATGTGTCCTGTCAGTTTACTATTAAAGAGGTTTTGTCCCTGCCATTCTTTTTGTTTGATGCAGATCTAAGAGCAATGATTTTATGGGGCTCCATTGGCAATGGAGAACCTCATTGAATGGGAACATGGGCCACAAATTTGGGTGTGGGCCAGGCCTCATTTTATTTGGAGAAAAAGACAGCACTTAAGAGGCTGTGTTGATGGCCAGCACAAGACTCATTCAAGCTGGATCTTGTGATATTTTTACCGCTTCCATATTAGCAAGGTTCTTCATCATTTGAACCAGGCACGACAGGCCTGTGGGATGAGGCTTCTTAAAGAATCACTTTTAAATTTTTGGCTGGCAAGTTCATTTTTTGCACTCAGTGAGTTGAATTTTCCCAGGCTTGATGAGGTGGCTTTGGACTCAGGGGTGTAAGGGAACTTGGCAGGTGGATCAGCTCCCCGACAGGTTCCTGCCTCCATCCACTTTTCCCAGAGGGGGATTAGCAGGTTTACCAGCAGCCTGTCATATTGGTGGGAATCCAATTAAGGATAATAATGGGCCACTTATCTGCAATTTTCCATGCCGCAAGAGATTTTTCCTGAGATGAACAGCCAGGTCAGGAGTTGGAAAATGGATCAGAGATGACTTTGTAGTGGGAAGTTCGAAATGTGACTCAGTTGAGAGTATAAATTTACTTGCTGGCAGTAATTCACAAAGGGAGTCTATCCCCAGGCAGCAGGCTACATCACAGAGGCTGATGTCAATGCTAATGCTTGTCCTGCTGCAATGGCAACTACTTCCCTCCCACTGAAAGTGTCCCTATGGTGCTGCTGCTGCAACTGCTATTGGTCAGGCATTGCACCCCTATAATGACAGCCAGCTGCCCAGAGGCTGTGCTGAATGGACCTCCCATGCTGGAACCCAACCACCATCCCTTACTGGACGGGACTCCTGGAGGTGGCTTCTTAATTGGCCACGTCCAGCATAATACCATACCACTCCAATGCCCGGGTCAGAATTCATCCGATGTTGGGATCACCCAGTATATTATTTGACTTGTATTTTTATTCGTGCACTAATTCTTCTTGGTATTTGGACATGATATTTTGCATTCCGAGACTTCTGCTGCCAAATCCAAGCTGCCCAGGATTTAACTGGTATTTTGCTTGAAGCAAATTCCCAAGATGAGAAATCCAATGCAGAGTCCTTATTGCAGATGGAAAAAGAATAAGAGGAGACTCCTATGGAGTACAAACATCGGCATAGACCAGTTGGGTGGCATGGCCTGTTTGTGTGCTTTATATCCTAAACTGTAAAGGGAAAGTGCAAGTATACTTTGTGCCTTATAGGGAGAAAGACTAAATAGTTGCGCATCAGTCAGCCTAATCTGAATGTGAAGGCTAGTGGGGGGAAAGTGAGGACAAGGCTCCACATTCAAAGGATCATCTTCTGCCAAATTTGCCACCTCCAGCATGATGCCACCACCAGAAACATCTTCACCTCCCCTTCCCATCAGCATTCTGAAGGGACCTTTTCCACACCCTGGTCCACCCCTCTATCATGCACAACATCGTGTCCCCTTCTCATGGCACTTTTCCATGCTGTCAAAGGAAGTGTAGAACCTGCCCTTTTAGTTCCTCACTCCTTATTGTCCAAGGCCCCAAGTATTCATTCCAGGTGAAGCAGCGATTTCTATCAATTTAGTCTGCTGTGTTCACTATTCAAAATGCGGTCTGCTCTACATTGGAAAGACCAAATGCAGACTGCGTGACTGCTTTGAGCAACACTTCCACTCAAGTGCTCAAGCTTGACACCTGCCTTCTGCTCACTAGCCATTTTAGTTCATCACTTTGCTTTCACACTCACATTTCTGACCTCGGCCTGCTGCAGTTCCACTGAAGCTCAACGCAAGCTCGAGGAACAGCACCTCATCTTCCGATTAGGCACTTCTGGATCCAACACTGAGTTCAACAATTTCAGGCTGTAAACTCTGTCCCCCATTTTGATTCATTTTTTTTGGGAAGTGCCCTGGTCTGTGTCTTGTCTTCATGTTTTTGCTTTCAGACTTTATTCTGCCATTAACTCTGGATCAATGCTTTGTTTCTTTACTACAACCATTACCACTCTCTTTGCCTTTTGTCCCATGACATCTTTGTTATTTAATCTCCCCCACCCTCTAACCTATCCCTGACCATCACTTTTATTCTACCTCTCCCTTCCCCCTTTCAACAAACCCATCAAATTCCACCTCCCTTCAGTTCCGAAGAAGAGTCATTTGACTTGAAATGTTAACTCCATTCCTCTCCCCACAGATGCTGCCAGACCTGCTGAGTTTTCCCAGCATTTTCTGTTTATATTTCAGATTTCCAACATCCGTGGTATTTAGCTTTTATTTTGAAAAGGGTTTAGCAAAGCTTTTGATAAGGTGTCATATGGCAGACTGGTCAGAAAAATAGAAGTCCAGGGAACCAAAGGAAAGTGGCAAATTGGATTGGCTCAAAGACAGAAAGAGGAGTGTAATGGGTGACTGGCATTTTTGTGACTGGCAGGCTGATTCCAATGGGGCTCCGCAGGGCTCAGTGCCAGATCCCTTGCTTTTTGTGACATATTTCAATGATTTAGACTTAAATGTAGGTGACATGATTAAGAAGCTTGCAGATGATATAAAATTGGTCATGCAGTTGATAGGGAGAAGTAAAGCTATGGACTGTAATAAAATATCAGTGGACTAATTAAATGAGCAGATAAGTGGCAAATGGAATTCAATCCAGAGAAGATGCAGTAATGAAATTGGGGACAGCAAACAAGGCAAGGGAATACACAATAAATGGTAGGATACTGAGAAGCACAAAGGACCAGAGTGATCTTGGAATGCATGGTCACAGATCCTTGAAGGTAGCAGGACAGGTAGATAAGGTAGTTAGGAAGGCATAGGGGATACTGTTCTTTAATAGCTGAGGAAAAGAATATTAGAGCAGGGGGGTTTTGCTAGAATTTTTATAAAACTAGTTCTGGTACCACATTAGGGAAAGAATGTGATCTCACAAACTGGGGTACAGAGATTTACGAGGATGTTGCCAGGAATGGAGAATTTTTATCTATTGGGGAAGATTGAATAGGCTGAGGTTATTTTCCTTGGAATAGAGGAGGCTGAGGGGAGATTTAGGGAGGAAATCTACTGCCCCTCCCGCCTGCATATTTGAAATGGTGTGGGGGGCACATAAAATAAAGTGGGAAGCCAGCCCACCACCTTCCCACTTACCCCTAAGCTGTCCCTCATATTACAGTGGGCAGGTAAAGCGTTAGCTAGCCCACACCTCCCTTAGGCCTATTGAGGCCCAATTAAAAGCCACTTAAGGGCCTGTTTCCACTTCTGCTGACATAACACGGTAGGCAGCCCACTACTTCCCAACTTGGGGTAAATGACTGGAAGGAATGTGGGGTAGATCCTTTGGGGGTTCCCACATGCCCATCAGGGACACTCCCCACTCCCAAGATGGTATCCAACCTATGACCTTCCCCACCAGACTCTTGAATCCAACACCCCACCCCCCCTTTTCTAGGTTCTCCAATCCTCCCCAGCCAAAAACCCTGTACTAGCCTGTGAGTCCCTCATCCATGGATCTTCTTCTCAGGACACACTTGTAGTTCTAGCAGTGGCCACTACTGCATTCTGGCGCTTGTAGAACTAATCAGCTGCCAATCAATCTGATCGACTAGCAGCTCTCGAGGGTGGGATTTCCTGTCCCTGAGAGGCCAAAGATCCACTCTCACCTTGTTAAGGCTGACCCCAGCATATTATCGCTGTGGGGCAGCCATTTTTAAAGTTGGCGAGCTCAAGAATGACTTTTCTACCATGGGTGAGGGGTGCAATATGCCTCCTCATCCCTCAATTAATCTGTATAAAAATATGAGGGGTCTAGATAGAATGGATTGGAAGGACCCAGTTCCCTTGGCTGAGAGATCAATAACCAGAATCATAGATCTAATGTAATTGGTGGAAGGATTAGAGGGCAGTTGAGGAGAAATGCCTTCACCCAGGGGATGACGGGAATCCCAAACTCACTACCTGAAAAAAGTGGTGGAGGTAGAAACTCTCATCACATTTGAAAAGTACTTGCATCTGCATAAGATTCCTCAGGGTAGTGTCCTTGGCCCAACCATCTTCCGTTGCTTCATCAATAACCTTCCTTCCATCATAAGGTCAGAAGTGGGGATGTTCGCTGATGATTGCACAATGTTCAGCACCATTCACGATTCCTCAGATATTGAAGCAATCCATGTCCAAATGCAGCAAGATCTGGCCAATATCCAGGCTTGGGCTGACAAGTGGCAAGTAACATTCATACCACACAAGTCCAATCCATTCGCACCACCATCTCCAACAAGAATCCAACCATCACCCCTTGATGTCCAATGGCATTAACATCACTGAATTATTATTTTTATTTGTTCATGGGACATGGGCTTCGCTGGCTGGGCCAGCATTTATTACCCATCCCTAGTTGCCCTTGAGAAGATGGTGCTGAACTGACTTCTTGAACTGCTGTAGTCCATGTGGTGTGGGTACACCCACAGTGCTGTTAGGAAGAGAGTTCTAGATTTTGACCCAGCAACAGTGCAGGTGCCTAGGTCAATGCCAAGTGGGCCATCCAGTTTCATTCCTTTTTTGTGGCTTTGTTATAACTGAGTGGCTTGCTGGGCCATTTCAGGGTCACCTGTAGGCCAGACCAGGTAAGATTGAACCAGATGGGTTTTTACAACAATTGACAATGGTTTCCTGGTCATCATTAATTTTAATTCCAGTTTTTTTATTGAATTCAAATTCCATTATCTGCCATGGCAGGATTTGAACCTGGGTCCCCAGACCATTACCCAGCATCTCTAGAGCACTAGTCCAGTGACAACACCACTATGCCATCACCTCCCCTTGCCATCACCTCCCTCAATATCAACATCCTGGGGGTTACCATTGACCAGAAACTGAAGTGGACTGGCCGTATAAATACTATGGCTCCAAGAGCAGGTCAGAGGCTAGGATTCCTGCGACGAGTAATTCATCTCCTGACTCCCCAAAGCCTGCCTACCATCCACAAGGCAGGAGTGTGATGTAATACTCCCCATTGCTTGGACACCGTTCAGGACAAGGCAGCCCACTTGATCGGCACCACATCCACAAACATTCACTCTCCCCACCACTGACACACAGTAGCAGCAGGGTGCATCATCCACAAGATGCACTGCAGGAACTCACCAAGGCTCCTTAGACAGCACCTTCCAAACCCACGACCGCTACCACCTAGAAGGACAAGGGCAGCAGATGGATGGGAACACCACCACCTACTCACCATCCTGACTCGGAAATGTATTGCTATTCCTTCACTGTCGCTAGGTCAAATTCCTGGAACTCCCTTCCTAACAGCACTGTGGGTATACCTACACAACATGGACTGCAGCGGTTCAAGAAGGCAGCTCACCACCACCTTCTCAAGGGCATTTAGGGATGGGCAATAAATGCTGGCACAACCAACGAAGCCCACACCCCGTGAATGAATTTTTAAAAATGCCATCACCTGTAAGGCCATAACAGCTGAAAAGTTGGATTCGTCTGGATGGCATTTTGTTTATTTTCACAGGCATGAATGGCCTCCTTCTGTGTTACAAATTTCTATGTTTCATTGATTTTATATGCCCACTCGTTTTCACCTCAGGACCCACATTTACATATCCCACAGACGTTCCTAAACATGTCAAAGGACACATGTCTTTGGTGCCTCTATTTCATTCACAGTAAGTTCCCACTTAACATTGACTCAGTTAATGTTGTTTTGCTTTAATATTGTTGATAAAATAGAGACAATATATCCATTTAACATTGCCAGGTTCACTATAACATCGTTCACCACAGACTCCCCGTTCTGTACCCTGCATGCACACATGACATATCCCCAGTGCTTCCATTCCTGCCCTCTGTACTGAAATCCGTCTTTCTCCTGGCTCCTGTTCCTGCCCTCCGTTTTTACTTTTAAAGTCCCCGGTGTACATTGCCCCCAGCGGGGACTTCTTCAGCTGATCCTCTTCCCTGCCCTTTGTTCCCGCTCTCAGCTCGCACTGCCATCCTGGGATGACTTCAGCTGCTACCTGCATCAACCAACATCTGCCACTAGATGGAGTCTGATCAATCTGAAATCGGATGAGCGTATTTCTTTACACTTATCTGTATTTAAATTTCCTGTATATTGCATTTCTTTTATATTTAGTGATTTATTTTATTTTGTAAGTTATTTCAGCTAGGAATGCAAAATACTGCACATTGGATTTTCCAGGTGAGAAATGTCTGAAGGAACCTAACTCCGGTTTTACCATTGATTCCTATGGGAAACGAGGATTCACTTAAAGTTGTTTCACTTAAAGTCATGAATTTCAGGAATGCAACCACAACTTTAAGTGAGAACTTACTGCACTCCACTCCACATATGCTTTGCCATCTCTTGGAGGCTAATGTCCAGAAAGATTCCACCTCCAAATATAGGATAAGAATCTTTAGTACGTTTTGTGGTGTTTATGTTAATTTTCATTGAACTATAGCGGTATCATGTTTTTTATGATGATGCCAATCACTGTAAAATAACAGTTTTGTTTTAGACTATCTTCTTTGATGTGGTGTTATTAAGGAAACTGGATGAATATCTGGTTGGGAATAATAATGGCAATTAGATAAATAAGTGCAAATAGAGGCAATTCAATAGTGAGTGTAGCAGCCAAAAGCAAATTACTGCAGATGCTGGAAATCTGAAATAAACACAGAAAATGCTGGAAATACTCAGCAGCTCTGGCAGCATCTGTGGAGAGAGAAACAGAATTAATGTTTCAGGTTGTGACTTTTCATTATATTAATGAGTTTAGCAAAATGATTATTGAACTGCTCAAGTTATAGAAATGCCAAGAAGACAACTGTTCTTGGACATAAAATATAGTTTTAAAGATAGGGAGAATTCTGGAGAGATTCTACCTGGGAAAACACTCTTCCCAGGAGAAGAACTGAGCTATGTATACACTACGTCGGAGTATGTGATCTGTGGAATGCGAATTTCTCATCTACATGTTGCCCCTCGGCAACATCATCCAAAAACAGCATCAGATTCCACATGGAAGCTGACAACACCCAGATGTTCCTCACCACCACTCTCTAGACCCTTCCACCATCTCTAAATTGCCAAATTGCTTGTTCAGCATCTAGTGCTGGATGAACAAGAATTCCTGCCAACTAAATATTAGGAAAAGTGAAACCATTGTCTTTAGTCCCCACCACAAACTCTGTTCCCTGGCCACCAGCTCCATCCTTTCCCTGGCAACTGTCTGAGGCTGCACCAGACTGTTCACAACGTTGTTGTCACAATTGACCCTGAAGTGAGCTTCTGACCACATGACCATGCTGTTATGAAGGCCTCCCATTTCCATCTCTGTAACATTGCCTGATTCTGTCCCTGCCTCAGTTCATCAGCTGCTGAAACCTTCATCCATGCCTTTTTGTTACTTCTAGACTTGACTATTCCAATTCACTCCTGAAAAGCATTCCACCTTACACTCTCTATAAGCTCATCCAAAACTCTGCTCCTCTTATCCTAATTTGCACCAAATCCCTTTCAACCATCACCCTTGTGCTTGCTGGACTACATTGGCTCTTGGTTAAATAACACCTTGATGTTAAAATTCTTATCCTTGTTTTCAAATGCTTCCATGGCCTTGCCCTTCGCTGTCTGTAACCTTGTACAATCCTCCAAGATAATTGCACTATTTAATTGTAGCATTTTGAGCACCCTAGTTTTAATTGTTCTACCAGTGTTGGCTGTGCCTTCAACTGTCAAGCTTCTAAGTTCTGGAATTCCCTCCTTTGGCCTCTCCACCTCTCTTTCCTTCAACACTCCTTAAAAACAACTTCTTTGGCCAACCTTTTAGTCTGCTTCATGCCTCTGTGATTTGGTGCCAAATTTAGCTTGATAATGCTCCGGTGAAGCACATTGAGATGTTTTACTATGCTACGGTAAAATGCAATTTGTTGTCATTGTTAGTGTGTTAGTGTTGTTGAAGTAAGGGACTTAATGGGTAAATTGGACTAAACTTGCTATTCCATTTTTTAACTTTCTGCCCATGCCATGATTTTACCATACCACATGCCAAATAAAGTCAAGAAGATTGACCTTCACACTTTTGGTATCTACATAACAAATGAGATTCAAAATATCGGCATCTGGGGGAATCTTAGATGCAAGCAGACATTAACTGTTACATGGCATTGAGCATTGAAGTTTCGATGTCTTCTATTTCTTGTTTAAAATAAAAAGTCATTAAGGATTTTCAAACAAATTATCATTTTGTCTAGTATTTGTAAAAACAACATATTAAATGTAGATGAATAACATTAAAAAAGCCCTTATTCCACTTGACACTCATTGGTCTTTTCATTGGGCTGAAATGTAGAAATGCTACAATTTGCATGATTTACCAGCAGTTAACAGAGGTCTATGGATTACAATATTGGGTAGGAAGTCAAGATGCTTGCATAACCAGAAATAAAAGGAAAAAGTTTGAAATATAGACTGAAAATGCAAACAGGTCAATCAGCATCTAAAAGTCTAACTTCCTCTTTCAGTTGCTGATCAACCTGCTGTATGTATTAAGCATTTTATGGTTACTAATTGCTCTTTCATGACATCTCAGGATTTAAGGCCTAAGGGTAGAAATTGGGCCTGGTTGTTCCCATTTTACCAGTGAATGAAACCCAGTGCCAGGGGCTAAAGTGCTGCACCCCAAGACGCCTAAAAATAAAGTCTGATCTGAAATTGTGTCAGGCCATTTTTCAGGCATCCAGGCTAACTGCCTAAAATAAGGTAATGAAGGTCCTGGCATCTGTTCTAGGACCCCTCAGGGAACTGATGCTGTTATAAGTGGAGCAAAGACAAGATCTGCACCATTCTAGTTGTGGACGTGGCTCATCCAGCTGTTGTCACTGAATAGGTAAGATTAATAATATTTTTTAATTGATCTGGAACCAGGCGGGGCAGGAACATTCCTCCTGGTTCCACAGTACTCCTGCCAGAGAAGACAGCATGCTTTGTTTTACATTGAATAACTGCATTTATGCAACCTAATGCCTTACTTGCTTTGGCTGCGGTTTCTCAACATTGGTCATGAACCTTTGGAGAGTTATAGGCAATAACAACAAAATCACTTCTCCCTCAACTGATTTTAATTCCACCTAGTTACGGTACCAGAATGATAACAACTTTTCCACTTTGAATTGTTAAAGAAGAATTTACTAGTAACATAATTAGATTTAACCTGATTAGTCAAACAAGGGCTGTTGACAATTTAATGTTGGTTCCTTCATTAAAGAGTTATGCCTATCTAAAGGACTTGACTGCCAGACTGGGCCTGGAGCAGGTAGTGAGAAAATCAACAAGTGGGAAAAACTTACTTGAACTCACCCTCACTAATCTACCAGTTGCAGATGCATCTGCCCATGACAGTATTGAAAGGAGCGACCACAACACAGTTCTTATGGACACAAATTTCCATCTTCACAATGAGGTCAGCCTCCATCATGGCGTGTGACACCACCACCATGCTAAATGGGTTAGATTCAGACAGATCTAGTAGTTCAAAATTGGGCATCCATGAAACGCTGTGAGCCATCAGCAGCAGTGGAATTGTAGTCGACCACAACCTAGAAACTCCTGGCCCTATTCCACCATTAACATCAAGCCAGGGGACCCATGCTGGTTCAATGAAGAATGTAGGAGAGCATGCCAAAAGCTGCACAAAGCATACTTAGAAATGACGTGCCAACCTGGTGAATCTACAACAGAAGACTAGATCCATGCAAAACAGTGAGAGCAGCATGTGATAGACAGAGTTAAGCAATCCCAGAACCAAATAATAAAATCAAAGTTCTGAAGAGCTGCCACGTCCAGTCTTGAATAGTGTTTGGCAATTATATAACTAAGGAGAGCAGGAGGCTCAATAAATGTCCCCATCATCAATAAGGGCAAAGTCTAGCATGTGAGTGAAAAACAAGGTTGCTATACTTGCAGCCATCTTCATGAAGAAGTGTGGAGTGGATGACCCATCTCAGTCATTTCCTGAGGTCACTACCATCACAGGAGCCAGACCTCAGCCAATCTGATGCAATCCATGATGATATGGAGAAGTGGCTGAGTGCACTGGATGCAGCAAAGGCTGTGGGCCCTGACAACTTCTCAGCTGTAGTGTTGAAACCCTGTGCTCCAGAACTAGCCCTCCCTCTAGCCGGGCTGGTGCAGTATAGTCAATAAAAGCAGCATAAATCCAATCTGGCCAATTATTGCCCATCAGCCTATTCTCAATCATCAGCAAAGTGATGGAAGGGGGCATTGACAGTTCTATCAAACTTAAATAACCTACTTGTTGACACTCAATTTGGGTTCTGCCAAGGACACTCAGCTCCAAACCTCGCTACAGCCTTGGTCCAAACACGGACAAATGAGCTGAATCCCTGAAGTGAGGTGACAGTGATTACCCTTGACATCAAAGCAGCTTTTGACTTAGTGTGGCATCCAAGATCTCAGTCCAATGGGAATAAGGGGGAAAATTAGCTGGAGTTACTCCTAGCACAAAAGATGGCTGTGGTTGTTGCAGGTCAATATCTCAGCCATTGGACATCACTGCAGGAGTTCCTGGAAGCAGTATCTTCACCTCCACTATCTTCTGCTTCATCAATGACCTTCCCTCCATCAAAAGACATTTAATGGGATTTGACTGGAGTAAATCTTCTGCTGCTATACTGTGAAATGTTTTTGGACCAGAGTAGCCTTGTTCCAGGTGGGTATTAAGCTTCGGTAGATGATTTCCCCAAAGAAATCACCCCTAATTAAACTGACCTAGTTGGTAATCTCATCAAGAGGCTCTAGGATTGTTGGTATGACAAGGGGAAAAAAAAATCATAATTTTGCAAAAGAAGTATATATTTGTACTTGTCCTATGTATGTGAGTAACTTTGACAAGGCAGCATTTATTGCCATGCCTAGGTACCATGAGAGCAGGAAGAATTAATGACATAGGGCCGGATTTTCACTCCTGAGGCGGGTAACACAAGTCAGGAAATTTCCCAGCTTGCCACACCCACCTCAGGAGAAAGTGCCCCATCAGACCCTATTTTCACTCCTGGAGCGTGGGGGGAGGGGAGGGGGTGGGGGCTGGTTGGGAGGAGGAGGGTGCAAGATGGAGCTGAGCCCATCATCCACAGATGCAGATTGGAGGCGACCACCAGGAGTGTTGAGGCTGGTTGTTTAAAAGGCCCCACCTTGCTTTTCTCTGACTTTTCCCAGTGTTTCCTTAAATTTTAGGCCATCTACCCATTACTTCTTACATCCCATCTTTCCCCCCACCCCCCACCCACACACACACTCCCCATGCCAACCCTTGTTTCCCCACCCACCCCATGGCCCCATATACTCCCTGTGACAACTTAATGCCAAATCATGCCAATCCATGGGCCAGCCTCAACACTTTACCTTTACACTCTCCTTGTTAACTCATCACAGGAAGACCTCAGGAGCCATGTTGAGATGAAATAAAATATAGGTCTAAATATCTGTTACAACCTTCATGATATTAAAAAAACTTGAATTCACAAAAGCCTATTCAAAACTTTTAAATCACCAAGTACTTAATCCCTTATGAAAACAAATATGCTCATAACTCCACATCAAAGACAGCTAATCCTTTAATAACCTCTTTGAACTGTCAATCAAATTGTGAACTTATGACCCCTAAGTTGAGATAATTGTAGGTTGGGGAAAGCAGCCAAGCATTAATAATGACATAATGACAGCCTTTGAGGAAACTTTCTTTTAATTTTTAAAGGACTGAGGATTTAAATAACTTCACAGCTTGACAGTTCTATGGTCTTTATCCATCCTTCATGAGCATTTATATCTACTCTAAAAATTAGTGACTCACACACTGCGGATTAAGGCTTTACCCGTCTCCAAACACTGTTGTACTGGCCTGGGAGTACTTATTGGAACAGTGTCGGGGAAGCCATATAAGTAATGACCCACTGCCACAATTTGCAGCCTTATTACTACATTAAAATCATGGGCTAAACTTTCTGGACCCAAATTTAATTACTTCAGTGAGACTGTGACTCCCGCCAAAGCACAAACCTCACCCATAAAAAATATGTGTTGTTTGGGAGCTGTCCCATTAAAGTAGGCTCCTTAAAGTAAGGAGGTTTATTTAGGCCATTATTTTCATATTATTAAGCACCTTTGGCTGCACTTTGCTTCACGCATTAGTTGGTTTTGCTGATCTGGTCTGCATTTTACATTTTTAAAACACCAGTACATTTCTTTATATTATTGTTTCCTGCTTGCTTTTATATCACACCTCACAATCTTAAAGATCTTGACAAACTGTTAAATATGTGAATCAACAGCTGACATAACAAATCCCCATTTCTTTAAGTACAATAGGGTGAATACCATCGATAGCCAAACTGCCTTATAAGTCCTAATCCTAATCAGAACTAATTCTAAACCAACTTCCATGCATTTAATTGAAGTGTCACATCATCGGTTAACATTGGCAACAACAGAACACAAAATCACAGAATTCTTACAGTGCAGAAGGAGGCCATTTGGCGCATCATGTTGTGCTGGCTCTTTGAATTAGCTATTCACCTAGTGCCATTCCCCATCTTCTGCCATAACCTTGCACATTCTTCCTTTTCAGATAATAAGCTAATTCCCTATTGAATGTCTCAAATGAACCTGCCCCCATCACTCTCTCAGGCAGTGCATTCCACATCTTAAGCACTCACTGCGTGAAAAAGTTTCTCCTCATGCCTCCATTGCTTCTTTTGCCATCTGAAGTAATAACAAAAAGATGCAAAGTAACCATTGAGCATCTTGGCTATTTCTACAAACTCCACCCAAATCCACCATGAAGGATTTATTAAAGGTCCTATGTAGCCCCTGATCACCCTCTGACTCTGAACTGAAGTGAACTGAAAAAGGCCTTCTTATAATTGCCATTCCTATCCACAATCCTCTTTTCCATTGCTTGTTTGCCAAATCTAATAGTAGATTTTATTTTAGCTGTTTAGCTATTTTATTTTTTCTAGCTGTCCCTTTTACCTTGTAGCTACTTTCCATGAATATGGCAAAATACCTCTGCTTTATTTCAATTTGTTCTCGGACTTCACCATTAAGGCATTTTTGTTACATGCATCCACCTTTTTAATCTAAATGATGCAGATAGCTTCCTTGTTCACAACTATAGCTTTAGAAGCCCTCTGTTTCTTACCTGTACTGACATTATCCCTACCCTGTAGCATCTCTCAATCAACCTTGCCCAAATCCCTTCATACTTGCAGATTTTGCTCTCTTAAATCTTGGTACTATCACTAGGGTTTGTCTGCAGAAGTAACTTGGCTAATCAATTTAAATCTGATAATATTATGATTATCACTAGAAGTTACCCCCTTCTAATTCAATGTTTATAATGTTACCCTTGTTGTTACCTTGTTGTGCATTAGTTACTCAGTAGAAAAAATACCAAATGTAAAAGTTAAGTGAGGTTCCAGCCCAGCCTTCTGCTGACATCCATTCCAGTACTGTTGCTGTAGCAGTGGAAAGGCAAACGAAAACCCTGCCTGTTGTGACAGAAGTATTTAAGCAGAAAATGGAAGAGACCCAATAAGAGGGAAAAAGGACTGTTCTGAAAGCTTTGTTTCGATGGATTCAAATGTGATGGAGAGATGAAATCAAATTTGGAAATGATAATAGAAATATGTTGCATTTACAGGAAAGATAATAAATCTAAGAGCCAGGAAAAGTGTAAGGATGATTTAGGAAGGCTACAATAAGAGAAAGGCTAAGGAGGTGTTATGTGAAAATAAATAACAAATAAATTAAAAGAAATTATAAGGCTTTTTATAGGCTTATTGATAGTAAAAAGAAAAGTCAAAATAGAGAGAGGGCTACTAAGAGATGAAGGAAGCAAGTTTGTAGTGGAACGTAACAGAATGTCAGAAAGAGTAAGTAAGTATTTCCACTCAGTTTTGCAGAAGAGGTGAATATGTAAGCATAGATGGATGTAGAACACATCAGCTTGGTCCAGTGTTTGTGTTCTCGTATCTGAGATAGAAGATGCGGTTTCTAGCCTCATTTCAAGATTTAAGCATATAGTCTTAAATATGCAGCTACTTGTACTTAAGTGGGCACATCCCTTTAAATTGGAACAACTAGCCAGTATATTGACGTTCCCCATTGAGCTTGCGCCCTGCAGAAAGCCAAAACTGCATTGTCAAATGAGAGCCTTGGTATGTGGATATACAGGTTATTGAAGGAATCAACGCAAGTAGAATCAAAAAGCAGAGAATACAACTTCAAAGAGGTATCTTAAAGTTGAACAAGACAAGCACTGGGGTGTCGCTTTGGGCTGCATTAGAGTGGTTAAGTTGGAGTTTGGTGAGAGAGGGAGTTCGTTGATCCTTTCATTTCAACCATTCCTCAGTAAGAAGAATGATGACCTTGGAAGTGGAATCTGGTGAGTATTTCTTCTGTCCTTAATATTCTCTAAGCTAGAGAAAGTAACGGGAATAATTTAAGGGTAATTCATGGCAGGCAGCTCAGCCAAGTGGAATGCTCCTCCTGTGTCATGTGGGAAGTCAAGGCAACACATGTGTAGGAAATGTCACCAGCTGCAACTACTCAAAATCCATGTTTTGGAGTTGGAGCTGTGACTGGAGTCACTGTGGAGCATCCACAAGTTTCAGATCTTCATGGATAGCATGTACAGTGAGGTGGCCACACCATAGGTAAAGAGTGCAGAGACAGAAAGGGAAAGGGTAACTGCCAGACAGAGTAAAAACAATAGGCAGGTAATGCAGAAGTCCCCTGGGTCCATCTCCTTCTCAAACAGATTTCCTGTTTTGGATACTGCTGGGGGAGATGGTTTCTCGGGCGAATGCAGCAAGAGCCAAGTCTGTGGCACCGTGAGTGGCTCAGCTGCACATGGGGGTAGAAAAAAGAGTTGGAGAGCAATAATGATAAGGGATTCTATTGAAAGGGAAACAGATAGACGTTTCTGCGGCCGCAGACGTGACACCAGGATGGTACGTTGCCTCCCCGGTGTCAGCGTCAAGGATGTCACTGAGTGGCTGAAGGAGGTTCTGAAGAGGGAGGGGGAACAGCCAGAGGTTGTGGTTCACATCAGTACCAACAACATAAGTAAAAGGGGGGATGGGGTCCTGAAACCAGAATATATATGAAGCTAGGAATAAATTAAAAAGCAGGACGTCAAATGTAGTAATCTCAGGATTACACACAGTGCCACATGCTAGTGAGATCAAGAATAGGAGAATAGACCAGATGAATGCGTGGCTGGAGTGATGGTGTAGGAGGGAGGGATTTAGATTCCTGAGCCACTGGGATTGATTCTGGGAAGATGGGACTTATACAAGATGGACGGGTTGCATCCCAGCAGGACCAGGACCAATATTCTCGCAGGGGTATTTGCTGGTACTGTGGGGGAGGGTTTAAACTAGATTGGCAGGGGGGGGTGGGAACCTGAGCAGGGAGACACAAGAGAGGGAAACAAAGCTAGAAATGAAAGACAGAAAAATAGAAAGCAAAAGTGAAAGACAGAAGAAACAAGGGTTAGCAGGAAATAGGGCCAAACTACAAAAAAGATGTGTAAAAATGTTAAAAAGGCAAGTCTAAAGGCATTGTATCTGAATGCACAGAGCATCTGCAATAAGGTAGATGAATTAACAGCGCAAATAGATGTAAAAGGGTACAATATGATTGCAATTACGGAGACATGGCTGCAAGGTGACCAAGGCTGAGAACTGAATATCCAAGGGTACTCGATATTTAGGAAGGAGAGGCAAAAAGGAAAAGGAGGTGGCATGGTATTGTTAGTTAAGGATGAAATCAATGCAATAGTGAGAGAGGATATTGGCTCAGAAAATCTAGATGTAGAATCAGTCTGGGTGGAGCTAAGAAGCAACATTAGTGGGAGTTGTCTTTAGGCCTCCAAACAGTAATGATAAAGTAGGGGAAATTAGAGATGCATGTAACAAGGGTGCTACAGTAATCATTGGTGACTTTAATCTACATATAGACTGGTCAAACCAAATTAGCAATAATACTGTGGTGGATGAATGCCTGGAGTGTGTATGAGATGTTTTTTAGACCAGTATGTCAAGGAACTGACTAGAGAACAGGGTATCCTAGATTTGGTATTCTGCAATGAGAAGGGGTTAATTAATAATCTTGTTTTGCGGGGCCCTTTAGCGAACAGCACCCATAACATGATAGAATTCTTCATTAGGATGGAAAGTGAAGCAGTCTGATCTGAAGCTAGGGTCCTAAATCTAAACAAACAAAACTACAAAGGTATGAGGCATGAGTTGGCTAAGATAAATTGGGGAACTTCATTAAAAGTGAATAGACGTACGTGGATAGACAATGGCTAATATTTAAGGAACGAATGTATGCAATGCAGCAGTTATACATTCCTTTCTAGCGCAAAAACACAACAGGAAATGTGGGCCAACCGTGGTGAACAAAAGAAATTAAGGATAGTATTAGATCCAAAGAGGAGTCATATAAAGCAGTTAGCAAAGGTAGCAAGTCTGAAGATTGGGAGCAGTTTAGAATTCAGCAAAGGAGGACCAAGAAATTGATTAAGAGGGGAGAAATGGAGTATACGAGATATGTTAAAACAAGATTATAAATTATTTTAAAAAGCAATTAGTAGCTTGAAAAAGAGGATTATTAAATGGTATGGAGAGTAGGCAGGAGAGTGGGATCAGTCTGGTTGGTTCATGTGAAGAAAACCACTGGCATAGATTCATGGGCCAAATGTTGCAACATTCTATTAATTAATTTATTTTAAGGTGGAAGAAGTGCTTCACTCCCAGTGTTAAAATCCTTCCAAATTTCACATGATAAGTACAGATCTACCTTAGCTCATTCCTCTGGAAATGTCCATCCTGAACAGCATTAAATTGTTTCTTAAGTGACTCCACCTTCACTAACCTGACTGGAACTTTACACACTTTGTGAGAAGTATCTCATGATGTAGGGGCAGAATTTTTTGCTCGCTGGGCAGGCGTGCGCCCGACCCGCTCGAGCGTGAAATGATGTGCAAAGACATCGGCCGAGCGTGCTGACATCAACGTGCGGTTGCGCGATAGTTCGGTCGGTGGGCGCGCACCGGAGCCGACAGCATGCTCACCGACAATTAGAAGGCCTGTTAAGGCCATTAGGTTATCAATTAACATAACTTTTTCGCTGCCTGTCCAACCTTATGGTGGGTGGGTAGGTGAAAAGGCCAGGCGGCCTTTGCATTTTTTGGAAACCTATCCATGGGCAGGATGAGGTTTCTAAAAGCAAATAAAAATAAAAGTTTTACAATGTAATTAATAACATGTCGCTGCTCATGTGACAGAGTCAATGAGCGGACATGTTTTACAACATTTTTATTTTCTTTTTCAAAAACGCTTCATCTCCCTGAGTCAGCTCCATGCCTCAGGGAGATTTTCAAGTTCTCACTCACGCGCATGCGTGAAGTTCACGCTCGGCCTGTTCGCCCTCTCCACCCCCCTTCCACACAGGTAGCGTTTAGCGTTTAGCACTGCTGCTCACATTTCACTCTGGGCAGGCCTTAATTGCGGTCCGATCCCGATCGCGGGTGGCGGTCAGCTTCCCACCTGCATGGCCAAGCCTGCCCGCCAAGGGCAAAATCCTGCCCTAGGAGAACAGATATTAAAAAGATCAAGGCCATAAAAAACTGCCAGCAGAGCACTGGGGTTCATGTCCAGGTGAACACAATTATAAAATAGGGAAATTATGTTAAACTTATATAGAATCTTGCTTCGACCAAACTCTCTGATCTCCATAATACAAAAGGATATAGAAGCACTGAAGAAGGTACAAAAAAGATTTACAAGGATGATAGCAGAATTCAGAGGGTTGAACCATTCAGAAAAATAAAATAAATTGGGACTCTTTACTCTGGAAAAGAGGAGATTGAGGGGTGACCGAATAGAGCTCTTTTGAATTATGAAGGGATTTGATGGGATAGATGTAGAGAAGGTGTTTGCTCTTATTAGGGAATCAAAAACTAGAGGCCATAAATATGTAATAGTCACTAATTAATTCAAGAGAAACTTCTTTACCCAGAGAATGGTCAGAATGTGGAACTCGCTCTCACACGGAGAAATTGAAGTGAAAAGCATAGATACATTTCAGGGGAGGTTAGATAAGTAGACGAGGGAGAAAGGAATAGAAAGAAATATTAATAGGATTAGATGGCTTGTGTTGAGCATAAACACTGGGTTAGACCACTTGGGCCAATTAGCATATTTCTGTGCTGCAAATTTTGTGCAAAGTACTTTCTGACATCAATCTTAAATATGCCTTTTGCCAAATTGCTCCTAAGGCCCCTTGTCCCACCATCCAAGTTTTATGATCGCAACCTACTTAGTGCACGCCAAAGAAAGGCAGTCTTTGAACCTCTTGACATGTGCTTTCCAAAGACAATGCCCTTTTAAGGCAAAGGTAGTGCCACATTAAGGGAAAGACAATGCCCATTTAAGGATGCCAGTGAAAAATTAAATTACAAAGCTTATTTTAAACATTTTCCACTCCTCTCTGTTGCCATCACGTGTAGGGTTATGTCATTTAATTCTATTAATATTGTGCAGGAGCATTTAAACAATTTTAGTTCTAATTCAAGGTATGACATAATGTTAATCTGATGATTTAAATGAAAATGAAATGAGATCATTTACTGAAAGTTAATAGAGATATCCTGCTCAACATCTTCTACAAAGCTTTGCATTAAAGTTGCTTCACAATAGTGTAATCTTTAAAATATATTTCCCTCCTTTTCTTAAGGTGCTGCCTTCTAATGTGCTCAGAATCTACCAGTTAAGAACTCACAATGTTTGCCATTCTTTAGATATGAGCCTAGACAGTGACTGTTGGAAGTTGTTTGACAACAGCAGGCATCACAATCTAGCCCAATCATGTTCTCACTCTGCATGTGCATGTCCACTTTTCTGAACAATAAAATGCACATATGTATATGGAAAGAAAGAAAGATTTGTCATTATGAAGCACTTTCCACAACATCAGGACATCCCAAACTCTTTATAGGCAATGAAGTACTTTTGAAATATAGGCTGGGATTTTCACGGGTGGGACCCACCCTTGGTGAGGCGGAGCCCCAGCCAGAAGTCCACTGACTTGTGGCGGGACTGAAAGATCGCGGCGGTGGGCGGGTGTGGAAAATCCCACCAATACTCACTGTTATAATTTGGGAAATACCGCAGCCTGAGGCACAGTAAACTCCCACAAACAGCAATGAGATAAATTACTCGATAATGCGTTGTAGAAAGTTGCACGAGACAAATATTTGTCAGGATTCTGGGAAGAATCTTTGGAATAGTGCGTTGGAATCTTTTATGTCCACCTAAGAAAGCAGGTGAAGACTTGGCGTGATATCTCATTTGAAAGATGGCACCTCCAACCATCTCCCTTTGCTGCACTGGAGTGTCAGCTTAGATACTGGTCTCAAGTCCCTTGATACCACAATTTTCTGACTCACAGTCATGAATACTACCAGCTGAGCCACAGCTGACGCTGTGGAAGCATCATTACATACAGAAGAACTTCCATGAGATTGAAAGCAAACATAGTACCAGTATTAAAAAGAGGAAGAAATCTGATCCAGCTGTCTAAATGTCCAGAAGTGTGACAATAGGTAAAATAACAGAATGATTCCGAGGAGTCCGACTGAGGAATATAACAATACCTAATGAGAGCCAGCCAACATGGATTTAGAATGGAAGATCTGCTTGACAAACTCACTTGATTCTTGAAGGACATTTCAAATAATGGAATTTTTTATGATGGTTTATTTAGACTTTTGACCACGTCTCACATGAAACTTCAAAAGAAACCAGAAACCAAGGGAGGTCGGAGAACAAATAGATCTGGTTAAGATGTTAGAATAAAACCAATATAAGAGAGTGAGGACTCACATTTTCTACATGTACATTGCGGATAGGGCCCAGCAAAGGCTATGTATAAAGAAAATCCTGGAATGGCTGTATTTAATTCCCCAATATGTATGACAAGCAGATGAGGTTTCTTGCCAGTAGCACAGTTTGCTAAATTCGACTTTATGGATTGAGACTGGGGCAGGTGCTAAGAGCAGTAATGTAGTTCATGTTTCTTAACTACTGAAATGAAGTCAGTGCAGAAAACATACGTGTGCTTGTTAAATTTCAGACAATACCATAGAGCTGTAAGGACAGGCTCCAGTTAACAAATTGTCAAAGGATTTTGATCAGTTTTTCAATTGGGAGAGACAATTGACAAATAAAATATAATCCAGAAAAATGTAAAATATTGCAGGTAAAAGAAATGAGAAACCTTGGGATGAAAATATCATAGGAAGTTTTGGAAAGCGATCTGAGTGTAAAATGTTGGGTACAAATTTAAAACCACGCAGTTCAGAGGTGAAGGTTTTATAACACACCGGTCAGATCAAAGAGCCTTGAAAGGAGGCCATTCAGCCCACTGTGTCCACACTGGCCGACAAGGAGTCATCCAGCCTAATCCTATGTTCCAGCTTTTGGTCCACAACCCTGTAGGTTACAGCGCTTCAAGTGCATATCCAAGTACTTTTTAAATGTTATGAGGATTTCTGCTTCTATGATCCTTTCAGACAGTGAGTTCCAGATCCCCATCACCCTGTGGTGAATTCCTTGAATCCCCTTTAAAACCCCTATCCCTTACCCTAAGTCCATATCTCCTTGTTATAGACCCCTCAGCCAAGGGAATGGAGCCTTCCTATCCCCTATATAATTTTATACACTTGAGTTAGGTGTCCCCTAAACCTCTTCTGATCTGGAGATGAATCGTAGGACTGCATTTTACAGGGTGGTGGGGCAGACGGCTCACTCCTTGGAAGGAAAGGCTGACACAATCAGAACAAGCCCACCCCATAGCCATGTCACATTGAGGGTGGGCTGAATTACTTGAGAGTGGGATTTCTGCACCTCAGTGGGAGGGGAAGGTCTCAACCTCATGAGCTGATGGCCAATCTGATTGTTAGTGGGCATTGCTGGGACAACAGGAAGGAGCATGAAGAAGATCATGGCTGCCCCAGAAAGGTAACTTTCTTTTTATTCATTCACGAGATGTGAGCATCGCTGACTAGGCCAGAATTTATTTCCTATCCCTAGTTGCCCTTGAGAAGGGGGTGGTGAGCTGCCTTCTTGAACCGCTGCAGTCCATGTGGCGTTGGTATAACCACAGTGCCATTAGGGAGGGTGTTCCAGGGTTTTAGGACAAGGTTTTAGGGCAGGGATGGATCCTAGAGCCCAGGGAGGGCTGAGAGAGGGATGGTAGGCCAGATTTTGGAGGGACGGCAGCGCAGAAGGAAGAGGGGTGATAGCTCGAGGGGGTGTGCTGCTGATGCGTGCAGGGCACCCTCTGAATGAGGCGTCCCCCTTTCCTACCCACCCTTTTTCATTTAGGCCATATAAAATGGCCTGGCCACTCGCGCCCTCCTGCCCACACCAGCCATATTATGATGTGGGCCGGTTATTATCTGGGTCGATAGGTTTGCTAATAGGCCTAATTAACCTTTAATTATTTATTTACATATGACGGGGATGCTTTCAATTTTGGTGCCCAAAATGTAGTATTATGGGGGTCAGATTGCGTGTGGGTGAGAAGATACTGTGCCAGCCACCTGGCCTATTTTACATGCCCCTCCCCCAACAAAAAAATGCCCAGTCGGGGCACGTAAAATCCAGCCCATGGAATGATTGCAGCACAAAAGGAGGCTATTCATCCCACCATGCCTGTGCTGGCCCTCATGCCCCTCCCCTGCCTTTTCCCCATAGCCCTGCAAATTTTTCCTTTTCAAATACTACAATGATCCAATTCCCTTTGAAAGCCTCAGTTGAACCTGCCTCCACCACACTCGCTGGCAGTGCGTTCCAGAACTTATCCACTCGCTGCATCAATAAAGTTTTTCCTCATGTCACCATTGCTTCTTTTGCCAATTACCTTAAGTCTGTGCCCTCTCGTTCTCAATCCTTCCCACCAGTGGGAACAGTTTCTCACTATCTACTCTGTCCAGGCCCCTCATAAGTTTCAATACCTTCATCAAATCTCTCAGCCTTCTCTTCTCCAAGGAAAACAGTCTAATTTCTCCAATCTATCGTCACAACTGAATTTCCTCATCCCTGGAAACATTCTCGTGAATTTTTTCTGCACTCTCTCTAATGCCCTCACATCTTTCCTGAAGACCAGTGCCCAGAACTGGATGCAATACTCCAGTTGAGACTGCACCAGTGTTCTGTACAAGTTCAACATAACTTCTGAAGCTCTGATGAGGGGTCATATGGACTCGAAAAGTTAACTCTGTTTCTCTCTCCACAGATGCTGTTAGGCCTGCTGAGTTTTTCCAGCATTTTCTGTTTTTGTTTCAACATGACTTCCTTGCTCTTGTGCTCTGTGCCCCTACTAATAAAGCCGAGGATACGGTATGCTTTATTAACTTCTCTTTCAATCTGTCCAGCAACCATCAATGACTTATGTACATATACAGCTGGATCCCTCTGCACCTACATCCCCTTTAGAGTTGTATTTTATATTGTCTCTCCATGTTCTTCCTACCAAAGTGAATCATTCCACATTTCTCTGCATTGAACTTCATCTGCCGCCCGTCCGCCCATTCCACCAGCTTGTTTATGTTCTTTTGAAGTTCTACACTATCCTCCTCACAGTTCGCAATGCTTCCAAGTTTCCTATTGTCTGCAATTTTGAAATTTTACCCTGTACACCAAGGTCAAAGTCATTAATATATGTCAGAGAAAGCAAGGGTCCCAATACCAACCACTAGAGAACTCCACTACAAACCTTCCTCCAGTCTGACAAACATCCATTAACCACTAATATTTTCTGACACTCTGCCAATTTTGTATCCACATTGCCCTTTTATTCCATGAGCTATAACTTTGCTCACAAGTCTGTTGTGTAGCACTGTATCAAATGCCTTTTGCAAGTCCATGTACACCACAGGAACAGCATTGCCATCATCAACCATCTCTGTTGCCTCTTCAAAAAACTCCAGCAACTTAATTAAAATGATTTCCCCTTAACAGATCTGTGCTGGTTTTCCTTAATTAATCTGCATTTGTACATGTGACTATTAATTTTCTCCAGAATTATTGTTTCTAGAAGTTTCCCCACCACCAAGGTTAAACTGATTGCTCCCCTTATATAAATGCAAGGCTTTCAGTTTTTTTCCTTTAATTTTTTGCTGGATAGTGCCGCACTCTTTCATTGGGGCGCGAGAGAAACAGATTCTGACTCCTCTTTACCCTCATGGGCTTGGTTCTGTATTTCTCTCCGTCTCCACACGGTGGCGGTGCCGAGCTGCTGTCGGGCTCCACACGATGGCGCTGCCGGGCTGTTCTCCGAACCCTTGAGCCGAAGCCCCGGGGACTGGGAGCTCAGAGAGCCGCAGAGTGTGTGTATCATCCCCCAGTCAGAGCAGCAGCAGCAAGCAGCCCGTGTGCGAGCCGACAGATGGGTTGGTACAGATTTTACACAGGGTGAAGCAGTAGCGGGCTTGAGGAAGCAAAGCAGCGAAAATAAAAGCCCTCTCTGGCTCAGCAGCAGCCCCGAGATAAACAAAGCCCAGCTCAAGTGTGGATGCGACAAGAAGCAGCAGCGGCAGTGAATCCGGCGATGGACCATCCCGGGGCTAAACATCCCCAAGGCTGGGCTACAAACTTCCAAACTCTCCTCCTCTTGCTGGGATCCAACCTGGTGCTTCAGCACTTCGCTAACGGTAAGAGGGGCAACATCAGCTGCAAACTGAGGTTTTCTTTTCTTACAGCATTTGCTGAGAATCTGATGTGGTTAAAACGGGATCCAGAATTATTTAAGACTTTCAAGGGCTCTTTTTTTTTGTAAATGGAAATAAATCTGGTGCAAATCTGTGCGCGCGGTTGTACTTGGCAGTTGTGTGGAAGCATTGGAACATTTGTCATTTGGATGATAAATCCGGATAGAATAATGTGCATATTTAAAAAAAACAATCCGCCGCTATTCTCCCAGGATGGTTCATTTCATGAACTTGGAGTAAATGGAGAGGAATCACTGACCACATGGACAGCCTGTCAATTTCAGCCCAAGCTTAGCAAGTGCGAGCTTTATTCTGTTTTTCTTGGAATCGAACTTAAAACGTTCTATATATGAAACCCTAGTTTAAAGTCTATCTTTGTTTTATATAGTGTTTCTATAAGTGGCCACACAAGTGTGCGCTGCGCAAACATTCAGCCTTTTAAGTGGCAATTGGGTTCTGCTTTTCGAATTCGGGAAATGCAGCGTTCGGCAGTTCTTTGCATAGTTTCAATTTACCAATAAACTGTCAGCACAATAAGTGTCTGAAATGTGAAGGGATTAGGCATTTCACCTCCTCTACCCCCCCCCCCCCCCCCCGCTTTTTTTTACCTCTCTCCTCCCCAGGGTGCCAGGGCTGGCAGCCTCTATCCCTGCGGATGTACAATGCAATCTAACTCTTGTGTAGGAGATGAGTGAGTTCTCAGTTTGAGACCTCTCCCCCACTCAGCCCCCTGTAAATTGTAAGTCGACAGCCTGGTGTGAATTCTTCTGCTTAACTAGCACAAGAAAAATGCCCTGGCCAGCAATTCAAATGTGAAGAGGATGGAGCTTGTGAATAAACCATCACATTCCCTGGAACTTTAGGCCTGGTATCAGTCTTTATAATAAACTCCTTGGAAGGTTAACAGAGGTTTTACAATTTAGAATGAACTTACTTTCCAACTCTTTAAATTACATTTCTGTTTCATTCCACAGTGCATATTTAACACAAATTTGTTTGGTACTTCAAAGAAATGTCATTCATGGGATGTCATTTGGTTCTTGCATCATGTTAAAAAAAACTCAGTATAATACGTGGTTGATTTGTAAACTGTGGTTACTTTAAAATTGTGGCAAAAGACAAAAAAAGGCCCAGAATCATTACAGTAAACTCATTGCATAAAGGGAAATTTAAACCATGATGTGTGTCCCTCTCAGTCATGAAGACAATAGTCCACTGTGCTGTTGCATGGCAAATGAGATAGATCAATTGGAGGGTCACTCCTGTTACTGTTGATCTAATTGAGTTGCTTGGGAAAGTTAATCAAGATATATTCTTACTTTTTGTAGAATGCCATCCTTTATCAGAATCTCTCCCTTAAAACTATTTGTTTGCACACTGTTCATTTTTTCTTCACAAAATGTGCTTTTGCTTATCCTTACTCCTCCCAAAAGCTGGGGAAAAATTGATGTTTTTATAATGGATTCTGGAGCCCATTTATTCACCAGTTCTGTCGAGGAATCTAAACTGTGCAAAATGTTTACTCCTGACATGAATCTGTGTGCAATTGGGCAAGACTTCACTGTTGGACAGCAAATATACAATTTACACTGGATTATGATTCCACATTGGATCAGGGATTTTGGAAGCTGATGTGCTTGGGAAGTGGATAGCTTAGTTGGAACTTTAAAGCAAAAGCAAAATACTGCAGATGCTGAAATCTGAAATAGAAACAGAAAATGTTAGAAATACTCAGCAAGTCAGGCAGCCTCTGAGGAGGTTTCAGATCAATGACCTGTGAAAATTCTATCATTGTTTGATTCTGCAATGTGAAATTAATCTTCTCTGAAAATTTGGTGCCTTAAACTACAGAAATGCTGATTGAAGGCAGTTTAATCAACATACACCCAAGTTTTGCTGGAATGGGACATCTCGCTGTGTGCCCCATCAGTTACACTTTATCCAACCACCTCCCACCCAACTCAAATTTATTTGCACTGTCAGTTGCTGGAAATGTGAGCTGATAAATGTAGCAAAAGCAAAAGGACATCTAGGACCTTAGTAAGTCACGGGGCAAATAGTCTTGCCTCTTTAACCAATGAGACTCAAGAATTGAGAAAAAAATGTCAAGAACAGAGAAGGATATACAGTAGTGAGTACAGTAGTAAGTCAGAAGGAAATACAGTAGTGAGTAGAGTGATGAGTCAGAAGGAAATACAGTAGTGATTACAGTAGTGACTACAGTAGGAAATCGAGTAGTGAATAACAGTAGTGACTACAGTAGGAAATACAGTAGTGAGTCAGAAAGAAATACAGTAGTGAATGCAGTAGTGAGTCAGAAGGAAATACAGTAGTGAGTACAGTGGTGAGTCAGAAGGAAATATAGTAGTGAGTGCAGTGGTGAGTCAAGGAAATGCAGTAGTGAGTAGAGTAGTGAGTCAGAAGGAAATACAGTAGTGAGTACAGTGGTGAATCAGAAGGAAATATAGTAGTGAGTACAGTAGTAACTACAGTAGGAAATACAGTAGTGAGTCAGAAAGATACAGTAGTGAATCGGAAGTAAATACAGTAGGGAGTACCGTGGTGAATCAGAAGTAAATACAGTAGTGAGTACAACAGGATTCCAAAGAAATACAGTTGTGAGAACAGAAGGAGTCAGAGGGTAATACAGTAGTGAGCACAGTAGTGTCAGAAGGAAATAAAGTAGTGAGTGTAGTAGTGAGGCTGAAGTAAATACAATAGTGAGTATAGCAGGATTCAGAAGTAAATACGGTAGGGGTGAGTCCAAAGTAAATACCGTAGTGAGTACAGTAGGAGTCAGAATGAAATACAATAGTGAGTGCAGTAGGAGTCAAGGAAATGCAGTAGTGAGTACAACAAGATTCAGAAGGAAATACAGTTGTGAGAACAGTAGGAGTCAGAAGATAATACAGTAATGAATGCAGTATTGAGTCTGACATAAATGCAGTAGTGAGTACAGCAGGATTCAGAAGGAAATACAGTAGTGAGTGCAGTAGGAGTCAGAAGGAAATGCAGTAGTGAGTACAGTAGTGAGTCAGAAAGAAATACATTAGTGAGTGTAGTGGTGAGTCAGAAGTAAATATAGTAGTGAGTGCAGTTGTGGTGAGTTAGAAATAATTGTGACGACATTAGTGACTACAGTAGGAAATGGAGTAGTGAGTACAGTAGTGAATTGGAAGGAAAACAGCAGTGAGTACAGCAGGAGCCAGAAGGAAATACAGTAGTGAGTACAGTAGTGAGTCAAGCAAATACAGTAGAGAGTACAGTAGTGAGTCAGAAGGAAATACAGTAGTGAGTACAGCAGGAGTCAAGGAAATACAGTAGTGAATACAGTCATGAGTCAGAAGGAAATACAGTAATGAGTACACCAGAGTTAGAAGAAAATACAGTAGTGAGAATAGTATTGGGTTAGTAGGGAATACAGTAGTTGGTACAGTACTGAGCCAGAAGGTAATTCAGTAGTGAGTACAGTAAGGGTCAGGTAAATACAGTAGTGAGTACAGTAGTGAGTCAGAAGGAAATAGTGGTGAGTACAGTAGTGAGTCAGAAGGAAATACAGTAGAGTACAGTCAGAGTCAGAAGGTAATACAGTAGTGGTTACAGTAGTGAGTCATAAGGAAATACTGTGGTGAAAACAGTAGGAGTCAGAAGAAAATACAGTAGCGTGTACACTAGTGAATTAGGAGAAAATACAGTAGTGAGAATAGTGCTGAGTTAGAAGGAAATACAGTAGTGAGTATAGGAGTCAGAAGGAAATACAGTAGTGAGTACCGTAATGAGCCAGAAGGAAATACAGCAGTGAGTACAGTGGTGAATCAGAAAGATATACAGTAGTGACAATGGTAGTGACAACAGTAAGAAATAGAGCAGTGAGTACCGTAGGGATCGGAAGGAAAACAGTAGTGAGTACAGCAGTGAGTCAGAAGGAAATACAGTAGTGAGTATAGGAGTCAGAAGGAAATACAGTAGTGAGTACCATAATGAGCCTGAAGTAAGTACTGTAGTGAGTACAGTGGTGAATCAGAAGGATACACAGTAATGACAATGGTAGTGACAACAGTAAGAAATAGAGTAGTGAGTACAGTAGGGATCAGAAGGAAAACAGTAGTGAGTACAGCAAGAGTTAGAAGGAAATAGAGTAGTGAGTACAGTAGTGACTCAGGAGGAATTACAATAGTGAGTGCAGTAAGAGTCAGAAGGAAATACAGTAGTGAGTACAGTGGGGGTCAGAAGGAAATAGAGTAGTGAGTACAATGGGGAGTCAGAAGGAAACATAGTACTGAGCACAGTAGTGAGTCAGAGGCAAATACAGTAGTGAGTACAGTAGTGTCAGAGGGAAATACAATAGTGAATACAGTAATGAGTCTGAAGGAAATACAGTAGTGAATACAGTAATGAGTCAGACGGAAATACAGTAGTGAGTACAATAGGGAGCCAGGAGGAATTACATTAGTGAGTACAGTAGTGAGTCAAAATGAACTACAGTGAGCACAGTAGTGAGTCAGAAGGAAATACAGTAACACAGGGTAATGCAGTAATGAGTACATTAGGGGTCAAAGGAAGTACAGTAGTGAATACAGTAGGAGTCAGAAGGAAATACCGTAGTGAGAATAGTATTGAGTTAGAAGGAAATACAGTAGTTGGTAAAGTAGTGAGCCAGAAGGAAATACAATAGTGAGTACAGTGGTGAGTCAGAATGAAATACAGTAGTGATGACAGTAGTGACTACAGTAGAAAATAGAGTAGTGAGTACAGTAGTGAGTCAGGAGGAAAAACAGTAGTGAGTGCAGCAGGAGTCAGAAGGAAATGCAGGAGTGAGTACAGCAGTTAGTCAGAAAGAAATACAGAAGTGAGCGCTGTAAGGGTCATAAGTGAAGACAGTGAGTACAATAGTGAGTCATAAGTAAATACAATAGTAAGTACAGTAATGTCTCAGGAGGAAATACAGTAGTGAGTACAGCAGTGAGTCAGAAGGAAATATGATAGTGAGTACAGTAGTGAGCCCGAAGGAAATACAGTAGTGAGTACAGTAGTGAGTCAGAAGGAAATACAGTAGTGAGTACAGAAGGGGTCAGAAGTAAACACAGTAGTGAGTACAATAGTGAATCAGAAGGAAATACAGTAGTGAGTCAGAAGGAAATACAGTAGTGAGTACAATAGTGAATCAGAAGGAAATACAGTAATGAGTCAGAAGGAAATACAGTAGTGAGTACAGTGGTGAGTCAGAAGGAAATACAGTATTGAGTATAGGAGTCAGAAGGAAATACAGTAGTGAGTACAATAGTGAGCCAGGAGGAATTACATTAATGAGTCAAAATGAACTACAGTGAGCACAGTAGTGAGTCAGAAGGAAATACAGTAACACAGGATAATGCAGTAATGAGTACATTAGGGGTCAAAGGGAAGTACAGTAGTGAATACAGTAGGAGTCGGAAGGAAATACAGTAGTGAGAACAGTATTGAGTTAGAAGGAAATACAGTGGTTGGTAAAGTAGTGAGTCAGAAGGAAATATAATAGTGAATACAGTAGGAGTCAGAAGGAAATACAGTAGTGAGAACAGTATTGGTTAGAAGGAAATACAGTGGTTGGTAAAATAGTGAGTCAGAAGGAAATACAGTAGTGAGTACAGAAGGAGTCAGAAGTAAACACAGTAGTGAATACAATAGTGAATCAAAAGGAAATACAGTAGTGAGTCAGAGGGAAATACCGTAGTGAGTACATTAGTGAGTCAGAAGGAAATACAGTAGTGAGTACATTAGTGAGTCAGAAGGAAATACAGTAGTGAGTGCTCTGGTGAGTTAGAAGGAAATACAGTGGCGAGAACAGTTATAGAGTCATAGAGGTCTATAGCACAGAAAAAGGCCTTTCGGCCCATTGAGTCTGCATCGGTCAAACCTAACTATTCTAATCCCATTTTCCTGCACTAGGCCCATAGCCTTGTATGCCATGGCATCACAAGTGCACGTCCAAGTACTTCTTAAATGTTATGAGGGTTTCTGCCTTTACCACCCTTTCAGGTAGTGCGTTCCAGAATCCCACCACCCTCTGGGTGAAAAAATGCTTCTTCACATCCCCTCTAAACCTCCTACCCCTTAGCTTAAATCTGTGCCCCCTGGTTATTGATCCCTCTGCCAAGGGGAAAAGTTCCTTCCTGTCTACCCTATCTATGCCCCTCATAATTTTATACACCTCAATCATGTCTCCCCCCTCAATCTCCTCTGCTCCAGGGAAAATAACCCCAGTCTATCCAATCTCTCCTCATAACTAAAACGCTCCAGCTCAGGCAACATCCTGGTAAATCTCTTCTGCACTCTCTCTAGTGCAATCACATCCTTCCTGTAATGTGGATTCCAAAACTGCACGCAATACTCTAGCTGTGGCCTAACCAGCGTTTTATACAGTTCCAGCATAACCTCCCTGCTCTTATATTCCATGCCTCAGCATTTAAAGGCAAGTATCCTATATGTCTTCTTAATCATCTTATCTACCTGTCCTGCTACATTAACGGACCGGTGGACATGCACACCAAGGTCCCTCTGATCCTCTGTACTCCTCAGGGTCCTACCATTCATCGTGTATTCCCATGCCTTGTTTATCCTACCCAAGTGCATCACCTCACATTTATCCAGATTAAATTGCATTTGCCACTGATCAGCCCATTTGACCAGCCTGTCTGTATCCTCCTGTAACCTAAGGCTGTTCTCCTCACTATTTACCACCCCACTAATTTTCGTGTCATCATCAAACTTACTGATCAACCCTCGTACATTCAAGTCTAAATCATTTATATATACCACAGGCAGCAAGGGACCCAACACTGATCCCTGTGGAACCCCACTGGACACAGGCATCCAGTCACAAAAACACCGCTCAACCATCACCCTCTGCTTCCTGCCACTCAGCCAATTCTGGATCCAATTTGCCAAATTGCTTTGGATCCCATGGGCTTTTACCTTCATTATCAGTCTCCCATGCAGGACCTTATCAAAAGCCTTGCTGAAGTCCAAGTAGACTACGTCAAATGCATCTACTCACCTGGTCACCTCTTCGAAAAATTCAATCAAATTGGTCAGACATGACCTCCCCTTAACAAAATAATGTTGACTGTCCTTGATTTAATCCCTGCCTCCCCAAGTGTAGATTCATTCTGTCCCTCAGAATTGCTTCCAATAGTTCCCCCACCACTGAGGTTAGACTGACTGGCCTGTAGTTCCCTAGTTTATCCCTTCCTCCCTTCTTGAATAACAGTACCACATTGGTTGTCCTCCAGTCCTCTGGCACCTCTCCTGTGGCCAGAGAGGCATTGAAAGTTATTGCCAGTGCCCCTGCTATCTCTTCCCTTGCCTCACTCAACAGCCTGGGATACATTTCATCCGGAGGTTGAGATTTACCTACTTTTAAGCCTGCTAAACCACTGAGAACTTCCTCCCTTTCTATGCAAATTTCTTTATTTATATCACAGTCCTTCTGCCTGATTTCCATACCCATGTCGTCCTTCTCACTTGTGAACACCGACACAAAGTATTCATTTAGAACCCTACCTACATCTTCCAGCTCAACACACAAATTACCACTATGGCCCTTAATGGGCCCTACTCTTTCCCTAGTTATCCTCTTACTCTTAATGTACTTGTAAAACAACTTTGAATTTTCCTTTATTTTACCTGCCAATGTTTTCTCATGCCCTCTTTTTACCCTCCTAATTTCCTTTATAAGTTCCCCTGCACATTCTATACTCCTCTAGGGCTTCCGCTGTTTTGAGCCCTCGTTATCTGCCATAAGCCTCCTTTTTTCTCTTTATCCAATCCTGTATATCCTTCGACATTCAGGGTTCCCTGGATTTGTTGGTCCCAACCTTTATCTTTACTGGAACATGTTGGCCCTGTACTCTCCCTATTTCCTTCTTCTGACGCAGATATTTATTGAGTTAGAAGTAAATACAGCAGTTGGTACAGTAGTGAGCCAGAAGGAAATACAGTCTTGAGTCAGATGTAAATACTGTAGTGAGTACAATGGTGAATCAGGACGAAATACAGTAGTAACGACAGTAGTGAATATGGTAAGAAATATAGTAGTGAGTACAGTAGTGAGTCAGAAGGAAATACAGGGGTGAGTGCATTAGTGAGTCAGAAGGAAATACAGTAGTGAGTACAGTAGTGAGTCAGAAGAAAAAAAAACAGAGGCTACAGTATTGAGTCAGAAGGAAATGCACTGGTGAGAACAGTAGTGAGTTAGAAGAAAATACAGTAGTAAGTCAAGAAAATACAGTTGTGCGTGCAGTGGTGAGTCAGGTGCAAATACAGTAGCGAGTACACTAGTGCTCAGAAGTAGTGCTGAGAAGTGCTCAAAATGTAATGAATGCAGTAGTGAGTACAGTAGTGGACCAGAAGAAAATATAGTTGTGAGTACAGTAGGAGTCAGATGGAAAAGCAGTACTGATTACAGTAGGAGTCAAAAGGAAATACAGTAGTGAGTACAGTAATGAGTGAGAAGGAAATACAATAGTGAGTTAGAGGAAAATACAGTAGTGAGTACACTAGAAGTCAGAAGGAAACACAGTAGTGAGTAGAGAAGGAGTCAGAAGGAAATACAGCAGTGAGTACAGTAGGGGTCAGATGTAAAAGCAGTACTGAGTATAGCAGTGAGTCAGAAGGGTATACAGTAGTGAGTACAGTAGTCTATCAGAAGGAAATACTGTAGTGAATACAGCAGAGAGAGAAAAGGAAATGCAGTAGTGGGTAGACTACGAGTCAGAAGGAAACACAGTAGTGAGTACAATAGAAGTCAGAAGGAAATACAGTAGTGAGTCAGAACAGGTGCAGAAAGAGAAATAGAAGGTGAAAGCAAGATTGGATTAAAAGATAATTATTTTTTAAATTTTAACTTTTCAAAATTTCCAGCAACAATTTTGCTACCTGTAGGAATGAGACTGCACAATTTCAATTGTTCCTTCTCTGAGCCAGAGAGATTGGGTGGCATTGCAGGAATATAAATCTCCTCATTAAAAATCTCCTTATTAATGTGCTGTTAAGTACTGGCCCTAACTTCCTGAAGCATGTTTAAATAGCAACCAATACACCAGTGCTTCAACGTTATGAAATTCATTGGGATGTTGAGAGTGAGCCACTGTCTGTGCGAGGCTAACATCAGAGCAATTCAATTTGCAATTCATGGGTTGTTCTTCCTCCTAGCTACATCCTCACAGTGTTGAAATTAAGACTTATTGCACCACACAATCTACTCGAAGGTTATTCTTTCCCAGAATCTCAAACTGTATCTTATGTCTCTGATCTCCCCCATTCTCCTTCCCATCATTTAACCACCACATCTGGATACATCTTCTGCCTCAATCTTTAAAACTTTGATGATGTCCTTCATTATGGGCCTGGGGCTTTCATCTGGATTCCAAATAAACCAAATAAAATTGGGTTTTGCAGTGAAACTGGATTGGTGCAGACTGTAGAACATTCCTCTCCCAGCTTATTTAGCCAAGTAAGAGTTAACATTTATTAGCCTGGCAAGTAGGGGTATGTTTCTGCATACACTGTGATTTGGCATGAAGCAGAATTAAAATTCACAATTTATTATAATACTGGGGGGTGACGATGAAAAGATTTTTAAAATTATGTCCTACAGTTGGAATTTGAGATACTTCAACTTTATAGTTCAAGCAAGCAAACAAAATAAAATTGAGTTGACCACAGGAAAAATAACAGAGACAAAGTGAGGGTTGGTATGGAGTGAGTGGGTGTTCTGCAGACGCTGCACCAGTTCTTGGATTCTGCTGAAGTTGTGGTTAGTGTGGATCATAATAACTTTCTGATATTATAATTGGGAGAAGGGAACAGACATAACATTTTTTAATTAATGGGACTCATTTGAGCAGCTTTCACCCTTTCTCTCTCGTAGATGGTCCCTGGGGTGGAGGTTGCTGGGGTGCCCATGACTATTTGTGGCCCTGTGGCAAATTGCCCAGCTGGCCATTAGTCATGTATTTACCCAGATGGTATCAGAAATAGGCTATTCAAACATGGGAGGCATCACAACAGAGCCTAACCCTGTCTTCGCCTGATCTACACAAAAATACACACAGATGCTTGCACTTTCTCTCACTCACACACGCACACACGCACTTTTTCTGGATGCAATGTGATGATCATTGTCCTGGCTAATATTAGTTAACCTGGACAGAATGGGAATTGAATCTCTTACCCTATTTACCTGACAATGTAAATCACTTCGGGGTGGGGTTTCTTTAGTAGCTCTGGATTATTTTGTGCCACTAGTAGCAAGGGTAAGTAGTTGCCAATCTGACTGGGTTTTCAGGCTGTCCATATAGGCTCACAAAGCATTCTGCTTTACTACCATTCTGAAGGTTCTCGCCAGACAACAACAAGATTGTGATTTGATGCTAATTGTGCATGCAGAATATTTGCCTGTGTAGATGTTGAATTTGTTCTGTAGTATGAAGAGGATGGCAAGGGAACAGGATCAAATTAACTTACATCGGAAATGGCAGATTAGTCTCGCCAGGTCTGCAGAGCTCAATATCACACTACATCATAACAAATGGGCAAACCTCTCCAGCCCTTGTCTCTAAAATTGAGTAGTTGCATCTTCTTGCAGCAGGGTGATGCTAATTTGTACTCCAAGTAAAATGTTGATTTTGTGACTTTTATTGTCTGGCTATGATGCTTCCCCAGTGTAGATGAAATTTCATAACAGCAACATTTGACGCTTGCTAGCAGCCAGAGTGAGAAAACAGACCAAACAAACTATACAGGTAACAGTTGCCTCCCTTTGCTACCATGTGTGCTTCTGTTTGCATAATCGTTCACCTGCACTCACACACTTGCAGATTCTCGCTCAATTGCCCATGCATGCACTCACCCCATATACATTGTCACTTGCACAGTCACTCACTTGCATGAAGACACTCATTCACTCTCCTGCACACTCTCTGACAATTACACGCTTGCTCACCCACTCACTCATTCGCTTGTCTGCATTCACACTCAAACACTAGCATGCACACTTTCTCTCTCGCCCACACGCCCTCCTCGCCCACATGCCTTCCTCGCCCACACGCCCTCTCTCGCCCACACGCCCTCTTGCCCACACGCCCTCTCTCACCCACACGCCCTCCTCGCCCACCCGCCCTCCTCGCCCACACGCCCTCTCTCGCCCATGTGCCCTCTCTTGCCCACGTGCCCTCTCTTGCCCACGTGCCCTCTCTTGCCCACGTGTCCTCTCTTGCCCACGCGCCCTCTCTTGCTCACACACCCTCTCTTGCCCACACGCCCTCTCTTGCCCATGTGCCCTTATACACTCACTCGCCTGCACAACACACACATTGACTCGGAACGACCATATGCAATGGTGCATGCACACACGCTTGCATACACTCCTATGCAATTGTGAACTTGAGCGATAAGTTCCTTTAGAAGGGAATTAGATTGTTGTTTAAAAAAGAGGAATGTTTAAGCGCATAGGAGGCAATCATGTAGAAAAAAATACAAGTTCAGACTTGGCAGGCTTAATGGCCTGCTAACACGCTGTAATATTCTGTGATTCTGTATATTTTTGCTGTAGTTTGTGGATATGTATATCCATTTAATTTTCGCTAGAAGTCTTTATTCCTTTTGGTCTAACTGGCTCGCAGGTTGTTGTCTCTGGGTTTCTACCTTGGGGCTTTGTTGGTCAGATTCAGGTGAGCTGTGAAGGAAGAATGGAAGGATTTCCTGACTGATTTTGATCTTTGTGGGCCTAAAATAAAGGCTTAAATAAAGTGAGACTGCTCAGCTACTGAATTCTTCTGAAGAAACTTTCAATGGATGGGAAACAATTAGCTTTTAAGATGTTTACAAAAAGATCCCTCAGACTTTGTACTTCATCTCCTACAGATTAGCATAGTTACTTTTCATCACTTCTGTTCTCCCTGTGGATATTGTCTGCCTTTTTCTCATTCAGCTTTTTAATGAGTGTTTATACATTGTTGTTAGGTCACTGTTTGGTTCTAATTCATCAAGTCTTTAAGAGCATGTTGAATGGGATCCTAGCAATGACTCAGTGAAGAAAAGTATCACCATTTGTGGTCCTGAGTGGTACAAACTGGGAAGATCCCAAGTTTGATCCCTGGATTGTACTAAATGAGTTAATCTCTGCTCTGGTGGTGCTAGAGATGCTAGAATATTCCTAGCTATCCTAAACAAAGGAAGGGGGGTAATAACCAAGCTGGATTCCTGCTCTTCTTTGTTACACAGGGGACCCTGCTCAAAAATGAGCATGTCTGTATGTGAGGCTGGCCTTGGAGCCTAGCCTTGCTCACGAGAATGGCAACATGAGCAAGATGGAAGGGGGTGCCCCTGGAACCAGGCCCCAGCATGAGTGAGCTCCTTCAGGTGAGGCAGAGGCAAGAAATTTGGGAAAACTGGGGAAAGGCAAAGTCAGTAGAGCAAGTGAATAGTCGAATAATAGAGATGGGTTGCTCTTATTTTTGTCTGTTAGTGACAGACTGCAACACCTGTATAGATTTATTACTTAGTCCCCAAGGCTGTGGAATTGGACTACAAAAAAATAAGAGCTTCAAATCCTGGTGTTATCAATGGATCATTGACTGGAGAACTGCTTCGACAGAAGAGAATGATTGGTGATTGTTAAAATGGTCAGACTTTGAACAGCCTTATCTTAATACTGATTGGAGCTGACTGAAAGATCAAAGTTACATTGTGCTGTTTGGGATGACTCTGTGCCATTAAGCTCGGGGGGGTAGGGGAGAGTGGGGGTGCGGGGGTGGTGGCTGGTGTGAAGAAGGTGAAAAAAAAGTGTGCTGATGGGCTTGCTATTTGATGGTTTAAAAAGCCTTGTTCCCCCTCAGTCACACTTAACTATTTTGTTGTTTAAAATTTCACAAAGAGCATTTGTTTTTACAGTAACTGTTCCTCCGTGGTTTAGACCTGCCCTTTGTGTGCAAATTAATTTCTAGAAATGTTAAGTGTCCCCAGGATAAGTAGTGTTATTTTTGTTCCAAGTGCAGTGTATTTTGCCTGAATGCTAATCCTTACACAGGGTAACAAGCTGTTTGCATTCCTGCTCTTTAACATTCCATGCATTAGTGTGAATTATGTGTTTGGAACCACCCAAGCCAACAAACTAGCCATTAGAAATTTACTTCCAAAGTCACACTCTTTTAATAGACTCCTGCCTGGACTCTTTGTTGATCGTGAAGGTGTCAAAAGAAATTAGGAAGCATTTTGCTTCTTCTTAGTGCAGCTCAGTAAGATTGATTTAACATTAATTTTAAACATCTTTGCATTCTGATTGGTTTAATAAATGGCATGTTTGAGTGAAGAGTGGGCCTTCTTGTTTTATCACTTTGTATTACTTAAAAATTATATCCCTATAATTGCAGAATTTAATGTCCAAATATGCAAATTATCTCCATGTATTTGACTGCTCCTCTAAAGTCATATGTTCAGTGTCTTTCCAGTTCTTTCATGTTTTTCCTGTTTCATCTTATTTTGTTTAGGAGGACGTCTGATGGCTGTTGTTTCACTGGTACTGTTTGTATTCTGGTACCTTGCAATTTAAAATGGATAAGCCCGGACAGTAAACATGACAGGCTAGCGTGCACACTTATTATTAGCATGGTCAACACCTAGCAATCAGGAACAGAACCTTCAGCTGATTTCTCCCCTTTCCCCTCCCTTGCACTAGAGTCTTGACCCAATTTTCCTTCCCCCTTCCCCCAGTAGTAACATTCAAAAGAGAATTGGATAAATACTTGGAGGGAAAAATTTGCAGGGCTATGGGAAAACAATAGGTGAGTGGGAATAATTGAATAGCCCTTTCAAAGAACTGGCATAGGCAGGATGCCAGCTACATAGTATCATTCTATATAGTATCATTCTATATAGAAACGTTCTTTGGTCTACCCCTCTATATGATAGGGGAACATTTTATTATAGATGTAAAGAAAAACAGTTAAATTAACGAATGGAATGTCGGGGACTGTCAGTGTTTTGAGGTTTACTTGTACATAAATGGTCAGTCGCTGGTTTGATTAAGGTAATATACAATTTGAAATCCCTCCGTGCCATTTTTTTGTTGTTTTCTGGTGTGTATTGTAGTCTTTTCAAATATGTAAGTGTTGTTGATGAGGGTTTCCATCAAGGAGCTGCTTGGGCAGAGAGCTGGCTGTCTGAGTTCTCGAATGCACCACATCAATATGGGCTGAATCTTACCCATGTCGGGCAGGCTGGGCGGAGGCAGGCGTGGAGCTGATTGCCGCCCGTGATCAGCTGCGTGCCGCCATTTTACACAGGCTGGCCAATTAAGGCCCGCCCTGCGTAATACACGTTCCGTGGTGCTCAGCGCTACCTGTGCGGGCAGGTGGAGGAGGGAGAGTCGGGGCATGGAGCGGCCTTAGGGAGATTAAGTAGATAATAAACGTTTTAAATAATGAAGTTAAAAATTATTTAAACATGTCCACTCATGTGACAGTGTTTCTGAAGTCATGAAGATTTATTTATTTATTTTATACACGCTTCAGGAAACCTCATCCCACCCGTGGATGAGGTTTCCTGAAATTCGAAGAGCTTGGGCTCTTCACCCGCCCGCCAACCTTAAGGTTGGACGGGCAGTGTTGTCAACAACTTTAAATGCTTTTTTAATGGCTTTAATAGGCTGTTGACAGTTCGGCAGGCATGCAGCTGCCTCCAGCACGCACCCGCCAAACGAAACACCGAAATGACGCGCAATGACACACACCCGACATCATCGCACGTCATTTTACGCGTTGGCGTGTCAGGCCTGCCCCCACAAGCCGATGGCAATATTCTGCCCTATAAGATTTGAGCCCATGATGCCCATCATGGTAAACGTGGGTTGAATTTGAATGTCAGGCCATGAGCGGAAGTGAAGGGAAGCAAGACACTCTGAAGACAGTCATATCACAAACTAGAGATTTCCAGTTGTGTAGGTTGAAGCAATGGTACACCTCTATTCCTGGCTGGAGAGCTCTCAACAGGTCTGAGAGGAATGAAGTAAGTATTTTGAAACATCCCTTCTCTTCAATCCACGAACACCATGCTCACTCTTCCCTTGTTTATAGAGTGTTAACAGTATAGGATGGTGGATTTAAATTGTTGCCCTTGAATTGCCTTCACTTGCTAATTGTTTTATTGTTAATTGTTGTGATTCGTTTAACTTGTAATTCTACTCATCACTTTCCTGTTTCCCATTCGGTGGTGTGCTGTCTCTTTAAATCATAAACTTTCACTTAGGGCCATCTTTATTTACACATTTATTTAACTAGGTCTTTTGTCACAATCAGTGCGGTGACCAGTTTTACACCAGATCAGCCTAAGTGGCAGCATTGCAGAGTAAATGAGCTGACTCTAGGGCCTCTGATGGATGGTGAGTGCTTGCCTTGAGAGATGTGGGTCCAAATCTTCTGTTCAGGGTCATAACTCCCATTTCCAACCCTGATCAGACAAACAAATACACACCTATCTCCCTCTGATATTCATGGGCAATTTTCCAATGGAGCATCCTGCAGAATTTAGTCAGCACAGGAAACCTCAGAGGGAACAGCAAAAAGAATACTTGCAGAAGCCATGCCCCTTTTTTACAGCACTAACTGCTGTATTGTGGTAAGTAAAGAATTTAAGTATCCCAAAGCTTCTTTGAAACGCTACAGAGAGAAGGTAATTGGGTAAGGGGGGTAGGGTGGGAAGGGTAAGTGGGGAAGGGGGTAGGGTGGTTGAGAGGGTAGGATGGGTAAGGGAGTAGGGAGGCAACTGGATAGGGTGGGTGAGGAGGTTGGTTGGGTAAGGGGGTAGGTGGGTGAGGAAAGTGGATGAGATGTAGGATGGGTAAGGTAAGTGGATAAGGGGGAGGATGGTGAGGTTGGGTTGGGGGGAGTCAGGTAGGTTGTGGGGGAGTCAGACGGTGGGGGCTAGTTAGGTCAAGTTAGGGGGAGTTGGGGGGTCAGTGTAAATGATCAGGAGGTCAGTGGTATAGTTCCCAGGAGTTAGACTGGGTTTTAACCTGTCTCACCTTTCCTGTGTAACTATCCAGGTAAGTAACTTGGAACCGTGCTCTGCCTCAGACTCTAACTCTGAATTGGAGACTATTTTGGAGGGTCCCAGGGTTAGGCGGATTGCCTATTGGAAGTTCAAACTTCCTGGTGCGTTGCTATTCGGAGACTGGACGATCTGGGCCATAGTTTCCCAGCATTGAAGGTGGCTATTGTTTCTGCTGTGCAGGTAAACTGAGTCAGGTTGCCTATATAAGCCAGCGGTTTCATGTCAACTTTTACGGACCTTCCTTCAACATCAGGGAAGGTCTGCAGCCACAGAACAGAAAACGCAATTACAATGTCTAAATGACTGTTGATGTCCAATTGTTGCCTTGTTACCATGATTCCTGGGCATCCCACCCAGCAATATTAATAGAGTGGATAACATTGCACCTACACCTAAGGCATTCTGAACCATCCCTATTCAGAAGCCTTTTTTAACATTTTAATATACTTTAAAATCTCTAAAAAAAAAATTTCAAAGGTATTTTTCCTTAAGTTCAGATATGATAAAGTGACTTCTAATGTTCCTTTTTATCCCATTTGGCAGTTCCCCCATAGTATGCTGAGCCTTGAGTACTATTTTCATTTTCCCTGTATTGCCAGGGACATTGCATTGGTTTTCCTTCTCTCCCTTCTTCCATGTTAAATGTAGCAAGAATAGGGCTCCTTTGTTGCTCAGAGTGTAGATAAGTCACAGAGACAAAGAAGGCAGCAGGCTTTTATTCCCAGTCTAAAGTGCTGGCTGATATCTACTAGGTTAGGAATAGGGCTACACCGATGGGCCTAGGGATTCTTCATCGTTAGCCCAGGCCTACAACTGGACAGTTAAGAAAGAAAGACTTACAGTTGTGTAGCATCTTTCATAACTTCAGAACATCCCAAATTGTTTTACAGTCCATTGAATTATTTATGAAGTGCAGTTACTATTGTGAATTTGGGAAACTCAACAGCCAACATTTTACACAGCAAGGTCCCACAAACAGCAACAAAATAAATGATCAGATAATCTGTTATATTTGTTGTGAGATTGTTATTGGCCAGGACACTGGGGGATCTTCACTACTCGTTCACTTGAGAGATGGGCAGGGCCTTATTTCATCTGAAAGACAGCACATCCAATCATGTGGCACTCTCTCATCACTGCACTGCAGTGTTAGCCTAGATTCTGTGCTCAAATCTCTGAAGTGGGTCTTGAACCCACCGGGTAAATTTTCTGCCTGTTGGGCGGGCGGGCCCGACCCAATCTCCAGCGGGCGGGGAGCCGATCCCCGCTGCCATTTTACATGGGCGGGCCAACTAAGGCCCACCCAGCGTGATGTCCGGTGGGAAGCGCTATGTGCGGGCGGTGGGGGAGGGATTCCCCAAAAGCGAGAGTGTGCTCTTTCACGCATGCACACGAAAGAGCACACATCTCCCTGAGGCAAAGTGCTGCTTCAGGGAGATCGCTGACAGTTCTAAAAACATTAAAAATAAGAAAAAAAAATCCTTAACATGTCCCCCTCATGTGATGGGAAATGTTCATAAATTACACTAAAACTTTATTAAACTTTTTAAATCTCTACATGAAACCTCATCCCCCCGGTGGATGAGATTTCATGTTTTTTCAGAAGCCCGCTGGGGCTCCTGGCCTGCCCACCAACCTTAAGGTTGGACGGGCAGGGCCTTTAATTGTTTTAATGATCCTGTCAATGGCCTCAATTGGCCATTGACAGGTTGGCGGGCGGACAGCTGATTTTGCTGCCGGCCCGCTTACCTGATGATTTAAATGGGGCGTGATGACGTTGGGGGTTCCTCCCGACATCACCGTGCATCATTTTAAGCGTCAGCAAGCAGGCCCCGCCCCCTGCTCGCCGACAGCAAAATTCAGCCCCCTATCTTTTGGCTCAAAAGTGACAGTGCTGAACACTGAGCCACAGCTGACACCTCTGTGTCCATTTGGATGCAGTTGTGGACTGGATTGTTGTCGACTTTGATGTGCCTCAGAATAAGCCTAGCAGCACTCATTGTCTGGATATGCACATAAAAATGATTGCTATGTCGTACTGGAAGGACCACCGATTCAAATGGAAGCATAACCCAATTGAGTGGAAGAGAAAATCAAGAGGAGAAAGTATTTGGTTAAATGTGTCGAGAGAATGAAACTTAAAAACAGGAACAGAATTGGGTTGAGGAAATGTAAATACAATTGCACCACAGTTAGATTCAGATAAACACCTAATTCAGAAAGAACTTGGATCCAGATTTGTACAAAAATGGAATAAATAAGATTCGTCCCTTGGTGTTTGTAGCCCGCATCTGAATTATGCTGAGTTGAATGTTTACCCAGCTGCAACTCAGCATTTTAAAAAGCTTGATTTCCAAATATGTTTGTATATGTCTTTAACAGTGGAAAATATCTCAAATAAAAATAAAAAATGCTAGAAATATGATGAAGAAGGAAGCCAATCAAAACATTATTTAAATTTTAGAATTGTTTCTAAAGAATCTGCACATTTCATAATCATTACCTGTATAGTTTTTAAAATGTGTTTTCTCTTTCCCATTGTGCCTGCACCGTTCCCAGCACTAGTGACTGGGCATCCTGTCCCCTCATTCTGTGAGCTGTGTGAGCGGTGTACCTACAAGTGTAAGCTGTTTCCACAAGGGAAATGCTGGAGCTATTTCCCTCCCACCCCTCAACTATTTGTTTCCAGGATGTGGGTAATGCTGGTATCATCCAGTCCAAAGGCCTGAGGCCACATTTTCTGCTCGCATGTATTGCTCCTTTCACTGAAGGCCATTTGTGAACCAGTTCAGTTTTTATGACAATCTGATAGCTTTATTCTCATTTCCTTTCCTCCTTGTTGTTCGCTGACTAATTACCAGATTATTTGAATTTAATTTCCAATGATGTGAGTTGAACTTGCTCCTTCAGTACCATAACTCTGACATTCCAATAACTGGCGGGATGACTCTTTCTCAACAATACGGTTGAAATGTAAACTTGTCCTGTGGCAACCTTATTTTCAGTGTTATTTATCTTGGCATGGGGTTTGTGGCACTATTAGAACATTCTAATGCTGCACAGTGTTCCAGTTCTTTTTATATAAAGCAGTTTATAAATTGGTGCTTATGTGGATGGCAGGTGAGGGAGCCAAGATTAGCATTCAGGACAGGAACTATAAGCAGTGCTCTAGTGGAATACTTCGATCTTGCACATATGAACTAGCTGAATTTTCAATTGATTAAACACCAGTCACCATATCATTGGATTAGCTTAGTCTGCGACTGAAGAACCAAGGAGGGAGAACGATTTGTGTCATCGCAAGCAGTTTACATTTTTCAAATGTTTTCCATTCTACTGTAGTAGGTGTTGACGCATAGATCCATGGGCATCGGTCACCCTCTGCTGTATCAACAAGTAGATGTAATAAATCACATGGCATAATACGAAGAAGAGTACGGGAGTTATTCTTTGTTATAAGCCTGGATATTGAATTTTGTCAGGCTATTCAACAATGGTAATGTTATTGTGGTGCCAGACCCTGCCTTCATCTGATCGCCACATATCAGGCTTTCCAGATTTTCCATGATCACAAGCCAGTGGTTGTGGATGGGAATCCTGGCTGTCCTTTGTTCCCTCCCTAACACATAGCTAGGCTGTTCATAATAGTGTCCCAATTGCTACCCTGGCTGAAGCCAAATAACAAACCACTTAATAACCTGAGACCTAGGCAGGACATTTATCCACTGGGTTATTAGTGAGATGAATTTGAACTGTTAATAGGGAATTGGTGACCATAGCATGAGATAGAATAGGAGCTGTTGCTCACGGAGAGACACAGGAGATTAAGGTAAAGAACAAAAGTCCTAAATCACTTTTCAGCCAATAATGTACTTTTTGAAGTGTAGTCACTGTTGCCATGTAGGAACTGAGGCAGTCAATTTGCACATAGTAAAGTCACACAAACAACAATGGGATAAATAACTAGATAATCTGTGTTTGTGACATTAGTTTATGGATAAATGTTTGTCAGGATACTGGGGATAACCTCTACTCCTTTTCGTATTATGCCAAGTGTTTTATTACGCCTACTTGAGAGGATAGGCAGGGCCTCAGTTCATATTCTCATTGGAAAGGCAGCACCTACAGCTTTGCTGCATTCTCTAGATTTTGTTCTCAAACCCTTGGAGTGGGGCTTGAACCCATGGCTTTCTGATTCAGAGACGAGAGTGCTTCCAACTGAGCCACAGCTAACTATTAAATGTTTGTTCTTTGAGGTTGTTTCAAAATGGGCTTGTAATAGCTACCTGTAATTATGGTTACATGGTTGAGTACTTCAAAGACATAGCTACTTTCCATTAGAATTAAACACATAATTTTTTTTTTACATTGTTGCTAGTTTAACTGCCTCTCTTGTGGTTTTAATCTTTGACTGGTTATTTAAAGGAAATCTATATTTTCTAGATTGAATTCCAAATTTGTCATTCAAAAATGATCAATTAAGACAGTGAGTAGCTGAGCCAAGCAGATCAAGAAATCTAATCTCAACCAGAGTGGTGGTTAGAGCCTATAATTGGCCTCAGTACCCATAGATTAGGGAGTGGGGAAGTCAAAATGCACTGCTGCTGCTGATCACTGTCTAAGTTATTCCCAAACTGCTATGGTGGGACTTGAACCCATGATTTATTAGACCAGGCCTCTGGATTACTATTCCAGTAACATAATCACTAACTACCATACCCTTCATACAGAAAGCCTCCACTGATCAGGATGGGGCTCAAGCCTGTGGCTTTTTCTTTATATGCATTTAAGCAAGGAAGCAACACATCAAGCCTTAAATGTAGCAAAGACAAGGATGGGTTTGAACCTCCACATGCTGAGGACTATAGGCTAGCAGTTCATCACCCTAACTTCACACTATCTAGATTATTCCTGCTGGAATTTGTGCACATGTGGGTATCAGAAGGGAACGGGATTAGACTGGGCTATGAAGATTTACTTTCATAATGGAATAGATCAGATTATGAAGAATAGCCACTTAGACAAGGTACTCTGAGAAGCCAGTGCTAATGGTACACCAACTAGCAAGTGTCAAAACTGTCCTGCCCTTGCCCAAAGTCCACACATACTTTCCAAAAGGAGGATTGACTGGATAGTGATCAGAAACTGGATCATTGGCTGATTATTTGTTTTTCAATTCCCTTTCCTAGCCCAGAGGCACTAAGGGTGGGTCTCAGGTTGACTCATTCACCTGGGTCATTTCTGCTTTGTATGACTATGTATAACACTGGACAGTGTATTTATTAATGAGCTATTGAGCACAAGGTGTTATTTCATTCTTAAAGAAATTTCTGTAAATGGGACGTTATATTTCTAATGCATTTAAGGAATCTATTAAAGAAAGTTAGAATTAACTTTACCTTTTTAGGTTTCTATTTTCTGTTTCCTTCTTTGTTATAAACTTCTTTCTTTAAACTATGTTTGAAATTGTGGGGAAACTGGCTTGGAGCCATTACAGAGGTTGACGTTGTGAGGGAGTTGAATTACCTGCAGTAGAAACAAGTCATTAAACCAGGATGCTTCAGCGATCTTGTCATTTGAAATATGTGTATTCATTTATCTCCCTCAGCTGGACAGATACAAAAAGAAAACCTGTTTGATAATTATTCCTTCTCAACCTCTTGCCTCCAACCTCACTCTACTATATTTCTCTGTAGGTCTTAAAACTTGCGTTCTTGCTCTGCCTCAGCTGAATATATTTGATCTTAAAAGAATCTCTTTCTTCCTGCATCAAAATAAAGGCTTGCCACACCCTCTTACATATTCACTTCAGGGACTTCAAAACTCTCAACTCTCAGACTTCCCTTCCTTCCGTTCTATAAACCTTTAAAACCAAAGTGTAATGTTGCCTAATCATTGTTTCTAGGTTTATTTCATCCTCTTGTCATCTCATCCATCTTCCAGTGCACAGCTCCTGAACAGTTTGATTTTTAGAACTGGTTCCTGTCAGCCTTTGACCAGGGAGGAATAAAATCAGCCACGGCTGAATTGCAGCAGTAAGGAGGGATGACATCTTAGAAGGCTTCTCAAATGAAGCCATATGGGTAGAACTTAAAAACAAAAAAGGAGCAATCACATTGCTGAGAGTGTGCTATAGGCCCCCAAACAGTCAGAGAGAAATAGCAGAGCAGATATGTAGGCAAATTTCAGAGAAGTGCAAAAATAATAGGGTAGTAATAGGGGGGTATTTCAACTTCCCCAACATTAACTGGGTTAGTCATAGTGTGATAGGTTTAGAGGGAGCGGAATTCTTAAAATGCATCCAGGAGAGCTTTTTAAGCCAGTACGTAGAAGATCCTACAAGAGAGGGGGTGGTCCTGGACTTAATTTTAGGGAATGAAGCCAGGCAAGTGGTAGAGGTATCAGTGGGGGAGCATTTTGCAGATAATGATCATAACTCCGTTAGATTCAAGGTTGTTATGGAAAAGGACAAGGATGGGCCAGAAATCAGAGTTCTAAATTGGGGGAAGGCCGATTTGAATAAGGTCGGTTAAGATTTGGCCAGAGTGGACTGGGAGCAGCTACTTTTAAGTAAATCTGCGACAGAGCAGTGGGACTCATTCAAGAAGGAAATAGGGAGAGTATAGGGCCAACATATCCCAGTAAGGACAAAGGGTGGGACCAACAAATCCAGGGAACCCTGAATGTTGAGGGATATACAGGATCGGATAAAGAGAAAAAAGGGAGGCTTATGGCAGATACCGAGGGCTCAAAACAGTGGAAGCCCGAGAAGAGTATAGATTGTGTAGGGGGGATCTTAAAAAGGAAGTTAGGAGAGCAAAAAGGCGGCATGAAAAAACATTGGCAGGTAAAATAAAGGAAAATCCAGTTATTTTACAAGTATATTAAGAGTAAGGGGATAAATAGGGAAACAGCAGGGCCCATTAAGGAGCATAGTGGTAATTTGTGTGTGGAGCTGGAAGATGTGGGTAGGGTTCTAAATGAATACTTTGTGTCGTTGTTCACAAGTGAGAGGGACGATGTGGGTGTGGAAATCAGGCAGAAGGTCTGTGATATAATTAAAGAAATTAGCATAGAAAGGAAGGAGGTTCTCAGTGGTCTGGCAGGCTTAAAAGTAGGTAAATCTCCAACCTCCGGATGAAATATATCCCAGGCTGTTGAATGAGGCAAGGGAAGAGATAGCAGGGGCGCTGGCAATAATTTGCAATACCTCTCTGGCCACAGGAGAGATGCCAGAGGATGGGAGGACAGCCAATGTGGTACTGCTATTCAAGAAGGGAGGAAGGGATAAACCAGGGAACTATGGGCCGTCAGTCTAACCTCAGTGGTGGGGAAACTGTTGGAAGCAATTCTGAGGGACAGAATGAATCTACACTTGGAGAGGCAGGGATTAATCAAGGACAGTCAGCATGGTTTTGTTAAGGGGAGGTTATGTCTGACCAATTTAATTGAATTTTTCGAAGAGGTGACCAGGTGTGTAGATGAAGGCAATTCATTTGACGTAGTCTACTTGGACTTCAGCAAGGCTTTTGATAAGGTCCCCCATGGGAGACTGATAATGAAAGTGAGAGCCCATGGGATCCAAGGCAATTTGGCAAATTGGATCCAGAATGGACTGAGTGGCAGGAAGCAGAGGGTGATGGTCGAGGGGTGTTTTTGTGACTGGATACCTGTGTCCAGTGGGGTTCCACAGGGATCGGTGTTGGGTCCCTTGCTGCCTGAGGTATATATAAATGATTTAGACTTGAATGTAGGAGGGTTGATCAGTAGTTCACGGATGACACGAAAATTACAGGAGGATATGGACGGGCTGGCCAGATGGGCTGATCAGTGGCAAATGGAATTTAATCCAGATAAATGTGAGGTGATGCACTTGGGCAGGACAAACAAGGCACAGGAATACATAATGAAAGGTAGGAGCCTGGGAAGTACCGTGGATCAGAGGGAGCTGGCTGTGCAAGTCCACTGGTCCCTTAAAGTAGTGGGACAGGTAGATAAAATGGTTAAGTAGGCACATGGGATACTTGCCTTTATTAGCCAAGGATGGAATATAAGAGCAGGGAGGTTATGCTGGAACTGTATAAAACGCTGGTTAGGCCACAGCTAAAGTATTGTGTGCAGTTCTGGAATCCGCTTTATAGGAAGGATGTGATTGCACTAGAGAGAGTGCAGAGGAGATTTACCAGGATGTTACCTGGACTGGAGAGTTTTAGTTATGAGGAGAGATTGGATAGACTGGGGTTATTTTCCTTGGAGCAGAGGAGATTGAGGCGGGGGGTGGGGGGACATGATTGAGGTGTATAAAATTATGAGGGGCATAGATAGGGTAGACAGGAAGGAACTTTTCTCCTTGGCAGAGGGATCAATAACCAGGGGCATAGATTTAAGGTAAGGAGCAGGAGGTTTAGAGGGGATGTGAAGAAGAATTTTTTCACCCAGAGGGTGGTGGGAATCTGGAACTCACTGCCTGAAAGGGTGGTAGAGGCAGAAACTCTCATAACATTTAAGAAGTATTTGTATGTGCACTTGTGATGCCATGGCATACAAGGCTATGGGCCTAGTGCTGGAAAATGGGATTAGAATAGTTAGGTACTTGTTTGACCGGCACAGACTCGATGGGCTGAAGGGCCTCTTTCAGTGCTGCATACCTCTATGACTCTATGGATCCTGCACTAAATTATTGTCCAAAACCACAGAATTGTTACGGTGCAGAAGAAGGCTAACTGATGAACCCTAATGGGAAGTGTGTCTTTGCAGATATTGGATAATATAGAATTGGGCTTGACTGGTGCCTTGCCTGTTTTTGAAACCTGCAGATGCATAAAGGGTTAGAGCTTCCTCTTTGGGTGTAATCAGGAAAGGTTCTGCACCTGTTTTGAAAAGTGATTCATTTTTCTAGAGTTTCTGTGGAAACTCATTGCACTTCACTGGACCGAAAAACTGCTATGAACAAGCGCAATTGGACAACATTTTAAAACACGACATATAAAAAAATTGCTTTATAAAATATTGCCTGATATATTTGAGTCATGACTTACTGCAATTTGATAACCACAGCTCAAAATGGTGTTAGTACAAAAAAAACCATTCAATCAGTATCAATTCATCACCTGCGAGTAGCCCGATTTTAAATGACTGAAAATGACTTTTTAAAAAAATATACAGAACTATTTTCTAGTTACATTGAGGTACACAAGTCAGTTTCTTAATAAATTACAAAATATATTCAAAATCATTTAAAATGTGCCTGTTATTGTTCTTGTGCCCAAAAGAACCAACTTAATTTTTAAGAGAACCCTTGAAACCATGCAAACAAGCACAAATAGCAGAAACTCCCATTGGTAATTAGTACATCCCAAGAGTGTGGCTAGTTTTTAGGGTAGGTTGTGCTTCTGGCATGCAAAAGATCATGGAAACTTGATTTGCACAGAACATAATTTACGTTTAGAATTCTGTAATCTTTTGGTCTGTTTACAGCATTTTTGGGTGAATTACGCTGAATGAAACAGCACAACCAAGCGGAAACTCACAAATTTAGGCTGGCTAATTAATTGGTAGAGTGTTTCTGCTACCTGTACCAGGAGTCAGCGCCTGCAGCAGCAGAGTGACGAAGATTGGTTAAGATGATGACAGCTATCTGTCTCATCAATTCTTCATTGATAGATCCACCATATTCTTAGAGAGGAGAATGGGAGTGTGAGGTTACATGAATCTAAAGGAAGACAAAAGTCATTAAAATCTACCCTAGGTTATATCTCTTACCTCATCCGGGTTCAAATGGTAACAGGAACAGTGGTAACTGTTTTTTTCTCTCTCAGATGCTATCAGCTCAACTCAATATGAGGCTGGACAGTGGGTTTGAGAGCTTTTGATCATGTGGGATATTTCAACCAAACCTGATCCTGCTCTTGCTTCACAGCCATACCAGCATACTTGCCAGCAGGGGTCACTGGACAGCAGTCATGAACAGGAATCCTGGCTTCTTGCCTTTGACCAGAGATATGGATACCAACTGAATTGCTTGCTAGTAACATCATAAGACCATAAAATGTAGGAGCAAAAGTAGGCCATTCAGCCCATTGAGTCTGCTCCTCCATTCAATGAGATCATGGATGATCTGATAATCCTCAGCTCCACTTTCCTGCCTTTTTCCTATAATCATTGATTACTTTACTGATTAAAAATTTGTCTATCTCAGTCTTGAATATATTTAACAACACAGCCTCTCCAGCCCTCTGCGTTGTAGAATTCCACAGATTCACTACCCTCTGAGAGAAGAAATTCCTCCTCATCTCGGTCTTAAATGGGTGATCCCCTTATTCTGAAATTATGCCCTGTAAACTCTCCCACAAGGGGAAACAACCATAAGACCATAAGACATAGGAGCAGAAATTAGGCCATTTGGCCCATCGAGTCTGCTCCACCATTCAATCATGACTGATAAGTTTCTCAATCCCATTCTCCCGCCTTCTCCCCGTAACCTTTGATCCCCTTACCAATCAAGAACTTATCTATCTCGGTCTTAAATACACTCAATGACCTGGCCTCCACAGCCTTCTGTGGCAATGAATTCCATAGATTCACTGCACTCTGGCTAAAGAAGTTTCTCCTCGTCTCTGTTCTAAAAGGTCTTCCCTTTACTCTGAGGCTGTGCCCTCGGGTCCTAGTCTCTCATATTAATGGAAACATCTTCCCCACGTAGACTTTATCCAGGCCTTTCAGTATTCTGTAAGTTTCAATCATCCTTCTAAACTCCATCGAGTATAGACCCAGAGTCCTCAAATGTTCCTCATATGTTAAGCCTTTCATTCCTGGGATCGTTCTCGTGAATCTCCTCTGGACCCTCCCCAGGGCCAGCACATCTTTCCTGCGGGGCTGAAAATTGCTCACAATATTCTAAATGTGGTCTGACCAGAACCTTATAAAGCCTCAGCAGCACATCCCTGCTTTTATATTCTAGTCCCCTCGAAATAAATGCCAACATTGCATTTGCCTTCCTAACTACCGACTCAACCTGCAAGTTAACCTTAAGAGAATCCTGGACTAGGACTCCCAAGTCCCTTTGCACTCCAGATTTCTGAATTTTCTCCCCATTTAGAAAATAGTCTATGCCTCTATTTTTCCTAACAAAGTGCATGACCTCACACTTCCCCACGTTGTATTCCATCTGCCACTTCTTTGCCCATTCTCCTAACTTGTCCAAATCCTTCTGCAGCCTCCCCGCCTCCTTAATACTACCCGTCCCTCCACCTATCTTTGTATCATCTGCAAACTTAGCCAGGATGCCCTCAGTTCCTTCATCTAGATCATTAATGTATAAAGTGAAATCACTGACCCCTGTGGAACTCCACTAGTTACCGGCCGCCATCCTGAGAAGGACCCCCTTATCCCCACTCTCTGCCTCCTGCCAGACAGCCAATCTTCTATCCATCCACAACCTCTCAGCATCTACCCTGTCAAGCCCCCAAAGAATCTTATATGCTTCAATAAGTTCGCTTCTCATTCTTCTAAACTCTAAAGAGCACAGACCCAGCCTACTCAACCTCTCCTCCTAAGAAAATCCCTCCATACCTGGGAAAAACCTAGTGAACCTTCTCCCGACTGCGTCCAATGCCAGTATATTTTTCTTTAGATAAAGGGACCAAATTGTTCACGGTATTCTAGGCGTGGTCTGATAGTGCCTTGTATAGTTTTAGCAAGACTTCCCTATTTTTATATTCCATTCCCTTTGAAATAAAGGCCAACATTCCACTTACCTTCCCTATTACTCGCTGAACTTGTATGTTAGCTTTTTAGGATTCATGCATGAGGACTCCCAAATCCCTCTGTGCTGTAGCTTTCTGCAGTCTTTCTCCATATAAATGATATTCAGCTCCTCTATTCTTCCTGCCAAAATGCATAACCTTACATTTTCAAACATTATATTCCATCTGCCAAGTTCTTGCCCATTCACTTAAACTGTCTATATCCCTTTATAGACTCTTTGTGTCATGCTCACCACTTGCCTTCCCACCTATTTTTGTGTCATCCGCAAATATAGTACATAGTACATTCAATTCCCTCATCTAAGTCATTAATATATATTGTAAAGAATGTCTGTACTTAAAAACCCTTTCAACCATTTAACTTCAAATGATATTTAATGGAGAAAAATACTCTAAGAACTTCTTTTTGACTTTTTATTGATTAAAAAAAACTTAAAAGCCTTAAAGTAACCCCAGTAAAAGAAAGAGCCCAATTTCATTTGGGAAAAAATTGGAAGAAAGAAATCTTTAGTCAATTCTTCAGTATTAATATCAACTATAAAAGGCTTAAATGCACGAAAGATTCTTTCAAAATCAGACGATCCTGTAACTAATGGTCCGGCAATTTTATATTTCTTCCTGGCATTTTCTACTTGTTTGGCAAAATATGCTTTCACAGCGAGTGTTTTGCATTTAAGTTAGTGCAGGCCAAACTCAAACTTATGACCTCTTTGTACTCCAATGAATTGGAATGATACAGCACAGAAGGAGGCCATTTGGCCCATTATGCTTGATCCAGCTCTTTGCAAGTGTTATTCATTCAGCCACATTCTCCTGTTTTTTTCCCCATAGCCCAGCAAATGTTTCTTTTTCAAATGTGTATTCAATTCCCTTTTGAAAGTTACTACTAAATTTGCTTCCACCACCCGTTCAGGCAGTGCTTTCATTTCATAAGAACTGGATGTGTAAAAATGGGTTTCCTCATCTCACCTCTGGTTCTTTTGCCAATCACCTTCAATCTCTGTCCTCTGGTTACTGACGCTTCTGCCACTCAAAACAGTTTCTTTATATTCACTCCATGGAAACACTTCAAGAACTTGAACATGTCTGTTACTGTAGATGTCGATGTACAAGTAGAACCTTGAAGTCTCAAAAAATCTCTCCAAAAATGGGGGTCGACTTATACGATGAAAAGTGGGTGCAGGTGGTTGCCATTTTGAAATATCATTGACATCTGATGCAAAGAGTGGATGTGTCTCGTGTATATTCACAACACAGCATATATCGCCTGCTTGATCCCTTAAGCCCAGTTATAATGTGCCAGTAAACGAGGGTTTGTGGGTTGAAAAATTGACACTGACTACTAATGTGAGTATGGAATGTCGTGCGTTGACTTATATCCCAGGTATATACAAAAGGTCAACTGTCTATGACCATGATAGGATAACTTTTCAGTCTGTGAGTGAGGACCATGTGATGAAAAGGTGGGTTGACTTATATCCCAAGTATATACAAAAACATGATTTTTGGGGCTGGTAAAATGGGTTCACCTTATACACCGTGATTTACGGTAAATATTTGACTGTTAAACTCTAACTTCTAATTCTGATGAGAAGTCATTGATCTGAAATGTTAAAATAAAGTAGAGGGATTTACTCAAAAATACCACAGAAGTTGAAAATGTAAAGAAGTTGATGGAAGCAAACACCTGAAGGTGCTAGATAAAATTCATTCTACAAAATACAGGATGTCTAACCTCAGAGAAAATCTATTCTTCAGGAAAACCACCTCTCATGCTATCTTTCAAGAGGGGTGAGTACTAAGGATTCAAAGTGCTCAAAAGTATCCTGCCCTTCAAGAACTTGCATTGCATTTTTTTTCAATTCCAATCTTGTTTTGAAGGAAAGAATAGAGCGCTTTCAAAGAGCCTATGGAAATTTGATCTGGCCAACGGCGAATGTTACGAGTGGAGCACAATTCACAGATTGTCTACCTTTTAACCTTAGAGGTCCACAAGCCCTTCTTAAAAGTGACACACAGGAGCTCTCTCTTTAACAGTCACCTGGGACCCAAAAAAAAGCTTTTTGAGTAATGATAGAAGGAGAGGTAACAGCTGCTTTTTCTAAAAAAAAATCCTCTGTGCTCAAAATACCTCGTAATTTGATATTTGATCCCCTGTTTCCCAAACAGCAGGATCATGGTCACAATTCATTGCCTGTCAGAAATGTCACATCTGATGATTTCACACACAAGCATTCATTGCCCTTTAGACCCTGGCACTTTGATAACTGCTTCTAACACATGAATAGTCAGACGTGTCATCTGATGCCTCTCGCCTGGAAGCTATGCGGGCAGAATTATTTGTCTTTCCTAGAGAGGTAGTTTCTCTCATACTATGTTTATAATTTTGAGGAGAGTGCTGTAATATAAACAGTGCTGGCACACAAATCTCTGGAGGCACAGAATTTACTGTGCAGGATGACTCCATAATCTGGAAGCAAAGTACCTCTGGTGGTCCCAAGTACTGGACTATTCAGCCATTAATGAACTAGCTTGGCTCCACAATGTAAATGAACCATGTATTATGATATATCAGAGCATGAAGCATGACCCATCTCATGACAAAGCATTTGATGGAGTCTTGGAAACAAAGTGCTACTGATGGCAAGCATTGAATGGGTGTTGAATTTTGTTCTGAATGTTCAGCCTACTTGTCTAATTCAACAATGCACTGTACATGGCTGGCTTGTACAAGCCCTTACTAGAGAGCCATGGCCAGTAACATCATATTGAAAAGATGAATTTTGTACACACTGTGTGTGCATAGTTGCTTGAGAGGCTACTAAAATTCCAGCTGTGAATTGCAATGTTAAACCTGTATAAAACAGTAGTTCAGCCTCAACTGGAATATTGCATCCAATTCTGGGTACCACACTTTAGCAAAGACATGAAAGCATTCGAGTGAGTGCAGAAGAGATCCTCCAGAATGGTTTTGAGGATGAGAGACTTCAGTAACATAGATTGGAGAAGTTGGGACTGTTTTCCTTGGAGAAGAGAAGGTTGAGAGGAGATTCGATAGAGGTATTCAGATCATGAGGGGTCCAGACAGAGTAGATAGGGAAAAACCATTCTCATTGGTGGAAGGATCGAGAACCTAGAGGGCACAAATTTAAGGTAATTGGCAAAAAAGCAATGGTGACATTTTCACACAGCAAGTGGCTAGGATCTGGAATGCACTGGCAGAGAGTGTGGTGAAGGCAGATTCAATCGAGGCCTTCAAGAGATAATTGGATTATTATCTGAACAGGAATAATGACAGGCAATGGGGAGAAAACAGGGGAGTGGCTCCAGGTAAATTGCTCCTTCAGAGAGCCAGCGCAGCAGACACAGTGGATCAAATGGCCACCTTCTGTGCTGTAACCATTCTAAGATTCTATATGAGACGAGCAGTCAATCACGCCATCCATTGAATCCTTGAGCATATATTTTGATAATCTTATCTCTGTGAAAGCTCTTGCCTGTGTATTGAATGATAATCAGGTGTAGTAGAACTTTAATTATGTTTGCTTTCTTTTCAGTCTTCCCTGTTACTTACTGATATTCACTAATCCTACTTTGCAACAAATGTCTACTTCTCTACCTTAAGAGAAAAGAACATCAAAAAGCAGAGTTTTTTTATTTAAAGTTTTCCTCACTTATATATTGCAAAAAAAAGTTCATGTGTATATTTGTGGCTTTCATTTATATCAAATGTTTAGCTCTCCAGACATCTCCGCTCCAGATTCACACTCAATGGGGAAGCTGCAGTGCAGCTGTTTTAAGCATAATTGAGTTCATGGCTCCAGGCCATGAAAGTCAACCCGATATCGCCCAACCCAAGTAGCCCATTCTGCCATCCAGGTACCTCGCATCCCAATTCTACTAGGTGTATCTTCGTAAAGAAAATTAATGGATGTTTATTTTGTTGAAAAGCTTATAACTTTAGCAATATATTTTTTCAATCTATTACACAGTGAATGACTTCAGAAGTATTTCATTGGCTGTAAAGTGTTTTGGGATGTCCTAAGGTTGTGAAAGGTGCTAAAGAAATGCAAGTCCTTTCTATCTTTCTTTATAATAAAAGTGAGAACCCTGAATAAAGAGTACTCTCATGAGATTACCCTCCCTTTAAGTGGCACAGTTTGCAAACATTTTAACTCCCGTGAAAGTAATCAAAGAAGCAATACTTTCATGAGAAGTATTATGTAATACCTCTTTCTAAAAACGTTGAGCGGTATAAGATTTCCCTCTTCATGTACTTGGGCTCATAGCTTGCCGCTGAAAGACAAGCACCTTGCCCATTTCCTGGCTGATGTCAATAATTGCTTTAATTGGCCACTAGGAGAGGCTAGAGAAAGACCAGGTAAGATTTGTCTTCTCAGGTGCTGTCCCTGCCACTCACCAAGAGACTTGGTGTTTACCCACTCAAAGTAGTTCAGATAGGGTACTTTAGCAGGTGAATAGGAGATCAAGTCCTGCTGGGCTACCATTGCTCAATGTATGTGGCTACCTCCCAGTGAACAATTTTGAAAAAGGGCTTGCATTTATATAGCACCTTTCATGACCATTGAATGTGTCAAAGTGCGTTACAGTCGATGAAGCACTTTTTAAAAGTGTAGTCACTGTTACAATCTAGTAAAAGCAGTAGCCAATTTGCGCACAGCAAGCTCTCACAAACAGCATAATGACCAGATAATCTGCTTTCTTGTGATGTTAACTGAGGGGGTAAATATTGGCCAGAATACCGGGGATACCTCCCCTACTCTTCTTCAAATTAGTGCCATAAGTTATTCCACATCCACCTGAGAGAGCACGAACAGGGTTTAATGTCTTATGCAAAAAATGGCATCCCCAGCAGTGCAGCATTTCCTCAGTACTACACTGGTGTGTCAGCCTAAAATTTTGTGCTTACATCCTGGAGCGAGACTTGAACTTTCTGACCCAGGTAAGAGTGCTGCCCACTGAACCAAGGCTGATTCACAGTTGCAAAGAATAATAGTAGCAAAGTGGATATCAAACCCACATCCACCATAATAATAAGCCAGCAACATTTCCTTTCCTGAATGATTCCACATGCAGCACATTATACTGACAGAAACCATCTCAAAATCTGTGTCACATACCGTTGCAAACATGCCACACAACCCTTGCACCTTCAACAAAAGAAATGATCATTGGAACACATTTTCATGAAAATAAAGGCTTTTAAAAAATTGTGAATTGAAATTAATTGCCACATGTAAAAGTTTTATTACTTTTTAATTTATTCTGTTGCAAACTGCCTTTTGTTGCATAATTGACATCAGTACCCATAGAGACTGTAATCCCCTTGGCAGTCAGAGTTTTAAGAATTCCTTTCCCTTTGAAGATTATTTTGCCTTTAAGAGGGTTTAGTTGAAGATCAGTGGTTTAATAAACATTGCCCTGGGTATCTAAGCAGAATGTAAAGAATGTGATTGGCTAATTTGCTAATCCCATGCAATATAGATAACTTGTTTTCACTCAGTAATGAGGGAGTTGGCTTCTGATCACAGTTCACTTACTAAGAGGAAGAACCAAAGAAAATTCATGTCAGGAGCTCCCTGACAGCTCAACAAGTTTATTGCAGCTGGGCCACGCAGACTGGAAAGGCCCCAGATTTGATCCCTGATCTGTGCTGAGTTAGTGCTCTCAGCTGGGGGTTTTGGTGGTTTGAAAGCTACGGTTGGCTGCAGCCCCCATGACTAAGGCAAAAGCAGCCCCAATTCCCTTACCGAAAGCTATCCAGCTATCTGCTGGTAAAAATGCTCATGTATGTATATCCACTGAAGACAGGATTGTCTGTAACCTTCCCCTCCCCAACCCCTATCATGTTGAAAAACCTGCTGATTCTCACCATTGGGACCCATAATGAATAATGACCATTTGAATGAGGTACTGAAGGGAGCCAGATGCTTGTGGAACCAAACCTCGGCATGCAGTCAGTACCTTTAGGAAAGGTGACATGAAACCAAAGATGATTTCAGCAAGCTCCCCGGAGTGAACCCTAACTCAGTTATTTGATCTCAGTTAGGGAGGTAATTTGGGATGTGATTCCAAGAGTCCATGGAATTGTACGCTAATGTGGGCAGCAGCCACAGGAAGGAGGGGAACAATTGGAAGAAACATTTTTCTAAAATTCTCCAATAATCAAGATTGTAACCTGCAAAGGTAATTTGTGACAATATTGAATATAATTTAAACTCATATTGATAGAAGGTGTCTTTATAACCAGCAGAGGAAAAAGCCTTTTATTAAAAAATGCTTGGTTCATTCCTGTGGCCCTGTTTTGGAGTAAACCCAGACTTTCTTTTCATTTAGCAAAGTAAGTTTAGAAATCAGCTCTGCCTCGTTTAGATCAGGAAACACTTCTAAGTGACCATAGTGCATCAGGAATTTGGCAGCACATATGCTTCAATATAAATGGCACGTTTGATAACACTGTCCCTTGCAGGTTCTATTTTTGCCTCAGCCTCTCTAGAATCACATCTGCAATTCTTGCAAAGGCTGCAGTCCGAGTCTTGATTTGTGCACTTTTCTCCTTACATTGAAAGTAACATTAGATGTCCATTACTTTGATTTTTTTTCAATATCTAACTTCCTGACCATTTTTAAGCTTATAATAGTGCTTTTCGAAGGAAGACAATTATATGTACTCTCACCTAAGGTGAAAACTTAGCTCATTGTTTGGTTGAAGTAGGCATGTCATGTTAAGCATAATGATGATTGGGCTGTAGTTCATTTTATGAGCTTCTAGCTTGATTCTACAATCTGGTCTATTTTGGGCACTCTTGTGCTGTTCCCTTCACACCGTTTCCACTTCTCTCACTACTCTAACTCCTGCTTCTTTTTTTATGAGACCACTACAATGCTGCCCTTTCTAAGACTTCTTCATGCTGCTTTTTCTTCTTGTCAGTCACACATTCCCGTTCTCCAGCTCACCTCTCTGGGAGTCTCCAAATTCAAACTCTCGGGCCGCTCCACTCATTAACCTTATCTTTGTACAACAGTGACAGCATGATTCGATCAACGTGCATTGAAATCAAACTTCCTGCTCTCCAGGGAGCTACCCTGATTGGTGGAACATCTTTTTTATTCTTTCGCTGGAGGTGGGTGTCACAGGCAAGGCCAGCAGTTATTGCCCATCCCTAATTGCCCTTGAGGTGGTGGTGAGTTGTCTCCTTGAACCACAGCAGACCATGTGGTGAAGGAGCTCCCACAGTGCAGAGGTAGAGAGTTTCAGGATTTTGACTCAGCAACAATGGATTGTAGATTTTTTTGCAGGATTTTTGGCTTGAAATTGTGGGGAACTGACTTATACATTGGGCATCTTATCCAGCAGTATATATGATGAGGAGAATTAATTTTCACATTTTATAACTGTCCCTATTCACTTTTACTCCCTAATTTTGATAACTGAAATGATTTTGTTTTTCCAATTCACAACCTGGGGGTGTCTTCAGAGATATCTGCTGCATCAGTTGATCTATCAGAATATGTTGTATACATTGCAGGCAAGGTTCTCCCTGCCTCAATTATGCCTCCACTTCACTCATGATATTATTGACTCTTTTTTTTATGCTTTTTTCACCATTAGAAACCTCAATGGCAGGAGCAGGCTGGTGACGAGCTCTTCCCTCTCTCACTAAACAGCAATGTAAGCTGGCAGTGTCATCTCAGCTGCTCCTTTTACTCACTGCTGAAAGAACTATGGTGGGAGAGGATGGGGAGAGGAGTATCTTAGTGAAATTTAGGGGAGCCAAGCCTTGCCAAATCAATGCTTGTAGACAAAAAGAAATCTGAATCTAGTGACTAGCCCTTAAATCTTCAACACATAAATCTCTCTCCAATTATCCCTGCCCCTATCCAAGACAAGATGTTGGCGTGGTTCCATGGTATCTTTTAGTATCTCTCCCAAGTCGCTATTCTTCATGGGCGAATCCAAGTACTGAGTGTTAATGGGTCAATTGACTATGGTAGCATCATAGCTGAGCCCAATGCTGTCTCTGATGTATGTCCATATGTTTACACTTTCCAGCAGAGATCAGGACCAGGAATTCTGGATAATTTATTCATCCATCCTCACCCCCACCAAGTGAGCCAGAGACAATAGAAGCAGCTCTACAACCTTTCAAACTGAGATCAGCTAAGTCAGCACAGATCTGGCATCAAACGTAGGGCCTGCAGACAGAAAATAATTGGATCTTGCATTCATTTGAGAAGCAGTGGAGAGAGTTTATCCTCAACCTTATCAGGGAGATAACCCAAACCTATCTCCCAGCAAGAAGTTTGTCAGTAACTACCAAGTAGGCTAGCTCCAACTAATCCATTTATAAACCTGTCTGGGATTATGATTTTGGGGCTCTTGTTTCACTAGCACAGATGGCTGCTTGTAACAGTAATGTAGAAAAGCGTGTTTGTTTAAGCCTAGGTCTTTGTTTGGTTGTTACAAATGGCAGCTCACAATCAGACACCAGCCTCTGTTTACTTAACTTCTTCATTCACAATAAAGCAAGTAGTGTGCCTACTGTTCTATGTGTACAGGGTTGTTTGGCTTTTTGACCTTTAGAATTTCAGCATTGCTGAGCACTCTGAAGAACAGGAGGAGAACAACCTCTTAAAAAATCAAAGTTGCGTTTTGAGTGTTTTTATTTTGAAAATAAACTTCAGTGGTGGGACCTTTTAGAATAAAAGATGTATCGGAGAGTTAGCTTTCTCCTCTGTTCAACAAAACTCAACAATTATGCCTCTTTTTGTAAACAATTGTGTTCCTTTGCTTCCGGCAGAGATTTTTGTGTTTTTCCCTGGAAGATGTTGTAAGTGAATTTAAAAAAAAATAAGCTGAGGTTTTGTGATAGGAGAGAATGACATTTCCCGGCATACATTATAAATGGTTGAAAACATATAAAATCTTGGATACATGCAAGTGCAAAACTGTGTAAACTGTAATTTCTACAAAAGTGAAGCTTCAAAATGATCAAAAACCTATTTCGGACACAATTGTTTTTTTCATTCAATCTGCGATCTGTACTCCGCTGATGCCCATTGTGATAACTGTACGGATGGTTCTATATGGTCTCTTTGAGAGAGAGAACTGTAAAGTGCTGTAACCTGCAAGGCTATGGACCAGGTGCTGAAAGGTGGGATTAAAATAGGCAGCTAGTTTTTTTATTGTTTTCCTTTTTGGCTGGTGTAGACACGATGGGCTGAATGGTCTCTTTCTGTGCTATAACTTTTCTATGGTTCTTTGAGTTTATGCTCTGTTCGCCATCGGGGTGGGGGAGGGGAGTGGGGTGTGGGATCATCACTTGAGGGCAGGAAGTAGAAAAGGATGGTTTTCAAAGAAAATGCTTTGGGTGTGTCTATTTAAGTGTGTTACTATAAATATGTTGTCCATGCTATGAACTGTATATTCTTCATTGTTGTGTGTTTTTCTGCATTGGAAAATAGTTTGTCAGCTGTGTTAATGTCCTCTCATGTCTCTTGCTGCTCCTAATAGGTTCACATATAAGTTTTATTGAATTTTTAAGATACTCCAAAGCATAAAGGGTGTAATAACTTAAAGTACAGAATGTAAATTGCTTTCAGCCCATCAAACTTATTTCTTCCACAGATCCCATACAGTCTGTCCAATGAATCTACCTTCCCATTCAGGCTCCATGCCAATGCTACAGTTGTAGTGTAAATCGAAGGTAAGGGAAAGGATTCTCACTCCTTGGACCCAGCTCAGTCAGGCCCTGACTTTTTAGATTTACACAAACAATAACTTTGATTGTGCGAAGTGAAATCACTGCAGCTGTGGTTGAAGTGTGGTCTTGGTCTATTGATGTAGGTTCTGCATAATACTTCCGAATCCAAAATTATTCAAGCAAAACTCCAGAATACTTATCTGTTCTTGAATCTCTACTATTGAACCTTGATCTGCTGTTCTTCTGCAAATGTTCTCTCTGCATCCCAACCTTCAGCTTCACTTGCATTTCTATTGTTTTATAACATTACATCACACCCTCAACCTATCCCATAGTGTATCCACCATCCTCACTCCCAAATAGATATTTATCCAGTTTTAACTTTGAAGCACTTGCGTCACTTGGCCTGCTACTTATTTTTCTTTATCCTTTAGCAATGATATAAAGGGAGAACATTAGTTGGAGGCCACATTGGATTTCTCAAGTGCATTTCTATTAGCTTCATAAAGAGAGAGTCCCTTATATGACGCATCTGTTAGTGTATATTATAGATGGAGATCCGAGAGTTTTTGGGTGATAGGGAATATACACATTGTTATATACAAGTTAACATAATTGTGTGGGGCAAAAGTGCAAGAAGATTTTTTCTTGTTTGTCATTGTTCACATGTTCATCGGAGAAACATTAAGTTCCTTTTGGATGAAGAACACATTAGGCTCCTCCCCATTCTTTGGGCCCTATTGCACAGAATATGATAAATCCTTCACAGCAGTATGTTGGTGAATGGATCTTTTCCGTCAAATGCTCCCTGTCCATGGTTTGTTGAGAATCCCCTAGAGATACTTCAACATCCTGGTGCTTCTTTGAGTTAAAACAATAACTCTTTTTATGCAAAGAAAAAAAGTAATGCTAATAACTTTGTGATCAGCAGGGTGCATCTTCTGCTGGCTGAGCATCAAACATTCTCTCCCCACATCTTCTGCAATATCTTCCCACTTCCCTGTGGGTTGAGAATGGAAACTGAGATTGTTTCCTTACCAAAACTTGTGCAAAAGTTAATATTTTTCAAGCAATTATTGTTTATTTTGCACAACACTTAAAAATAAAGTTACTGATTTTCTATTAGACTTTTGAGAGGCAGTCCACTGTCTTCTGGATGGGTTTCTTCAGATGTATGTCTTTCTTGCCAGTTTGACTCAGTGGTAGCACCCTCATCTCTGACTCAAGGTTGTGGGTTCAAGCCCTGTTCCAGAGGCCTAAGCATATGATCGAGGCGGATACTCTAGTGCTGTAAGGAGAGAGGGTTGCGCTGTCAGAGATGCTGTCTTTCAGAGGAGATGTTAAATTATTCAGAGGGGAGATCTTTTATGAAGAAGTGCAGGGAATTCTCATGATGTCACAAATAGTATTCACCCAACGCCCCTCCCACAACAAATTCCACCAAAACATTTTAATTGGTTATTTATTTCATTGCTTTGGGTTTGTTGGACCACCCTGTGAACAAGTTGGCTGACTGTGACTGGACAATAAACCAGCATTCATTGCATATTGAGGGTGTTGTATTTGGAGGGCTGCTGGTGGCCGTGAAATCATTCCCCAGTTAGACCAGCGCTTTCAGATGAGGCGCGGGGAAAGAGAGAAAATATGACAGCAGCAAGAATACTTGGGTAGAGAAGTTGAAAGGGGCAAATTCTTCAAATGCACATTATATGTTTAAAGTGATTCTTTTCAGAATTATTTGAAAACAAAAGAATGAAAACTGTTGTGAAAAGTTATCATTTATGAGTGGCTCTTTGGAGGATATTAAGTATGCAGAACTGAATTAGTTCCTATGGAAATGAATACCTCCGCTCTGAGATAGAGTTGTAAGAACTTTTATTTAATTTATTTTCATTTTTACTCTTCAAAAAGCATGGATTCATTTGGGGATATGTTTCTGTGGCTCAGTACCACATCAAATGGCCATTCCTAGCCATGCGATTCCCATCCACTGACCCTGGCTGAGATCAGTGAATTCAGTACAGATCAGACAATGAACTGGAGACCTTCCTGGTCTGCTTAGCTGGGTACTACACCAACCAGAGTATTCACTCATTTAGCTACGAGTGTAGCTGCAGTTCTATTATCATAACCATATGTCAGCACATTCTTTACGCAGCTTTTAAATCAGTGATGTGTATCTTACATATGTGTACAGCTGAGTTTAACATTGAGTATTGAGAAAAGGGAGGGATGGGGGTGGCATTTTGCACAGATGGTACAGTGTAAACATGGGCAGAACAGTAGCATGAGACTTGCGATGTTGGAGTGGAATTGGGGTGGCAGTGGATGATGTAAATATGGGAAAATTATGCATCAGACCTCTAGACAAGAAGAGTACTGGGTATGGAATAACTGTCTGGTTAACTCAATAAAACCTTTTCAGATTATCTGAAATGCTCACCTTCATGACAGCACATCAGATTTGAAAAAAAAAATCATCTTTACATTGCAATGATCTTCCATTAGTTAATGAACTGTAAGCAATCGGTGTTTTCAATCTTGATTTTTTTGGAAATATTGTTCTCATCTTGTAGGTGGTGTTAAGTGAAAATGAGAACTAAAAGTTAATGGGAAAACACATGGTCTTCAAGGAGATATATATGCAAGTCTTTCTTTGGGTACTATTCTGTCTTCTCAAATTACTGGCTCATGTTGACGTATACTTTCATGGGACCAGGCAACCTCTGGGGCCTCATCCAAATGGTCATTTGTCATGGTTGAGCCAAGACAATAGTTTGATCATGGAGGCATTGTGGCTGTGTCCAATCATGTCCTCATTCCATGTCTGCATCCACAGATTTACTAACGCAGATCAAATCCCCACCACCACCACCCCCACCCCACCCCACCCCCTTTACCTTAGGATGGTAAGTTAAACTTTAATATCCCTATTGCCAGATAAAATGAGCTGTCAATACAGACTGGAGATCAAATCTGGGATATAGAGTCATAGACATCTACAGCACAGAAAAAGGCCCTTCGGTCCATTGGGTCTGCACCAGTCAAACAAGCACCTATTCTAATCCCATTTTCCAGCACTAGGCCCATAGCCTTGTATGCATGGCATTGCAAGTGCATATCCAAATACTTCTTAAACGTTATGAGGGTTTCTGCCTCTACCACCCTTTCAGGCATTGAGTTCCAGATTCCCACCTCCCTCTGGGTGAAAAAATTCTTCCTCACATCACCTCTAAACCTCCTGTCCCTTAGCTTAAATCTATGCTCCCTGGTTATGGATCCCTCCACCAAGGGGAAAAGTTCCTTCCTGTCTACCCTATGTCCCTCATAATTTTATACACCACAATCATGTCCCCCCTCAATCTCCTCTGTTCTAAAGAAAGTAACCTCAGTCTATCCAATCTCTCCTCATAACTAAAACTCTCCAGCCCAGGCAACGTCCTGGTAAATCTCCTTTGCACCCTCTCTAGTGCAATCACATCCTTCCTATAATGCGGATTCCAGAGTTGCACACAATACTCTAGCTGTGGCCTAACCAGCGTTTTATATAGTTCCAGCATAACCTCCTTGCTCTTATATTCTATGCCTCAGCTAATAAAGGCAAGTATCCCATATGCCTTCTTAACCACCTTATCTACCTGTCTTGCTACCTTAAGGGACCGGTGGACATACACACCAAGGTCCCTCTGATCCTTGTTATTTCCCAAGGTTGAGTATTCCAGTGACCTGTTTGTCCTGCCCAAATGCAAAACCTCACACTTATCCGGATTAAATTCCATTTGCCATTGATCAGCCCATCTATATCCTCCTGTAATCTAAGCCTATCCTCCTATTTAACACCCCACCAAATTTCATCTTAGTACTCTTCAGTCTCACATCTGGCAGTGTATGTAACTAACTGGGCCATCCGAGGACTCGAATTTGTGCATGCTTTGCTGAAGGTACAAAGCAGCACCTGTGATTAATGAAACTTGGGTATCTGCTCAGCATTTGTAGAGTGAGCACTATGTGGAACAGTATGTGCTTCACATGTTGTATTTCCCTTATTCACCTACATTTTTGATATGAGGCATTATATGTTCCATGTGGGGGAGGGAGGGGAAAATAGGAATACTCCAACTCGGTGTCTCTTTCTGCATCTGAATGGCTGTGCAATGGCAACATTGGGAGAGGTGTATGTATGCTGTCTTGTGGAGGAGACTGGAGTCCAGCAGAAGATGAAAATGAACTACAGATTGAGAAAACATTTCAAGGGAAAAGGGAAGGTGTTCCCCAATGACCGAGAACATTGGTATAGTAGCTAAAATTGAACTGAGTCACACAGATCAAGAAGACTTCACATTCAATTCAGTAGCTGTGCAGAGTTAGCTGATCCTAACAAAACGTAAGTATAGGTGCTATAATTGGCTCCAGGCTAGAGAGGAGAAAAATAAACTGTGGTCCCCAATATTCAAAGCACCAACTCTGCCAGTGTGGATGGCAGCTCGGACTCAGGACTCCATGTCAAAATAGTTCATCAACACTCGTAATCTTCGCTTGCATAAGATTGGCCACTTGGCTGAGTTAACTGGGGGAGTTAGTGTTTATGGACCCATAAAACCACCAGTGTCGGCCACTTTAGGAGAGGAAGAAGAGGAGAAAAATCTAGCATTTTGCAATGGCAATCTGCCATACATTTTTATAGCTCAAGTCCAGGGTAAAAAAAAATCACAAAACAGGGATTGAGCACTTTTTAAAAAATATTGTTTAGGTGACAAGTAAATTCTGTGAAGAGATTGAGATAAAACAGAACTGATTGGCCCAGAAGCATCTTGCTCCAAAATAAGCAAAGGAATTCCAAAGAATGAGTTGGAGCTGATTTTGTGGTTCTTTGTGAAAAATATAATTCCAGGGTCATGTGAAAAAGCTGCAAGCTGACTTTTAGAAGAGTGAAAAAAATCATGTGTTAAATCCCAACTATTTTTTTGGAAATTTTTTCCCTCCCCATAAAACGTATGATGAATTATGATTTCACATGTATTGTGTTATAAGCTGTTGGATACTGTTCAGTAGGTCTTAATAAAGTCTACATAGTCTTAACTAGTTTAACTATTATTTATTAACTACAAGAACTATGTATATCTATACAATAAAGGGTTCAAGCTAGGAGCTGCCTCCATGCTTGCTTGTACACACTGCTCTGTCCAACACTAGACTGACCGCTAGGTGCGGGTCAAGTGTTCTGTTACATCACTTTGTGGTGGTACTATACTCAGTCCCATATTAACCCTATATAAACCAGAGCCTTTTATTACACCTTCCGCCAAGTCTTTATTCAATGTATTTCAAGTGATCCTAGTTTACCTCATGTATTTACATTGTCATTACTACCCCATCTCCCCCATTCAAGTCTCTGAGTTCATAGATTCAGGCAGTCTGGAGGCCTTATAACTCTTCCATATCTAAATCGTACTATTGTCGGAGGAGTGGTAAGCTCTGTCATTGCAGGTAAACTCTGTTGATTTGAAGATTGTTCTGCCATCTGGGTATCTTTTTAACCTCTTTTTCCATTTCTTGGTATTGAACTGCTCTTTGTTGATTCGGCAGTTGTGGTGAAAGGTGGTTGCTGTGCCATCCCGATTCTTGTGGAATGGACGAATGTTGTGCTTGTCTCCATGTTATTTTTTCTATTTCTTCTTTCATCTTGTGGGTCGTTGTGATATCCTCTGTGATGGAAGATGGCTTTTCCTGTGATGAGGGTGTGGTTTTTTAATAAGCTCACGGTTATGTTTGGCTGTGTGCTGTGTAACAGAAGGCTGCTGCTTGGTTCGAGGATGGTCTGTGTCTCTGTCATGCTGGCTGGGGGCTGCAGCATTTGCTCTGTGGCCACAGTGTCGACTTCATCAACAGTCGTCGGAGCCGGAGGCTGAGCCTCTTCTGGTTGTTGGTTGCTCTCTTCTCGATCCTCCACTGGAGGTGTTGTGGTAACAATCTGAGTGGTTGACTGGTCTGACCAAGGAGGGCTTTCTGGCACCTGTGACCAAAATGGATAAACCTGCTCTGCAAAAAGATAAGACAGTTCAGAGCTGAAGTCCCAGTCAAGATACTGTTTCTTGTTTGAGCTCTCGGGAACTTGCAGTTCTGTATAATTTATGACAGTGGTTATCTTGACATCTTTGCCAATTTGAGGAGATTCAGGGCTACACAGGCATCTCTGCTTAAGAGAGAAGAAGGCTGCTTACGGATGACATATGTCAGCTTGAAGGTTTGTTTGCTGCCATACATTAGTGGTTTCAGAATCATGCCTATGACTGGAAGTTGGATTCCTCCAGGCTTATAGAGAGTGATGTGTCTGTTGTTTGAAAACAGAGGTGTCTCAGCCATGGTTCTTTGTCTGATAGGACTGTAACACTGGCTCCTGAGTCCAATTTGAAGTTTGTGAGATGGCCATTAACCGAAATGTATGCATTCCAATACAAAAATCCAGGATCTTTGACCTCACCCAAGAAGCATGGCTGTGTGCCCTCTTGGTATGAAGCCTTGACCTCATGGGAAGAATTTTCTCCCCGTCGGTGGGGTTGTGCGGGGGTGGGCGTGGGCGGCGCGCAGCCGATTGGCACCCCCGATCAGCTGGGCGCTGCCATTTTTACATGGTCGGGCCAATTAATGCCCACCCAGCGTGACGTGCACCTGGAAGCATTGAGTGCTACCTGTGTGTGCCGGGAGTGTTGCCTGAGTCAGGGAGTGTGCTCTTTTGCGCATGCGTGTGTCAGAGCGCAGCAATCTCCCTGAGGCACAGAGAGATGGTGCCTCAGAGAGATTATTTTCACTTATGAAACATTGATTATAGGTAGAAAAAAATTGAAGGACATGTCACCTCATGTGAAACTGCCACATGAGCTGGGTCATGTCCATTAATTTCATTAAAACCTTCTAAAACACTTTAAAAACGTTCATGAAACCTCATCCCACCTGTGGGTGAGGTTCCAAGAGAAATGCAAAGGCCGCCTGGGCTATTAGCCTGCCCACCAACCCTAAGGTTGGAGGGGCAGCATTGCTAATAAGTTTAATTTGTTTTTTAATGGCCTTAATAGACAGTTGACAGTTCGGCAGGCGTGCAGCTGCCTCCAGCAAGTGCCTGCCAAATGCAATATCTAAATGACACGCTTTGATGTTGGGACGCACACCCAACGTCACCGCATGTCATTTTACGCCTCGGCGAGCGGGCCCCACCCCCGCTCACCGAGCCGAAGATTCTGCTCCATGAATCATCTTTAGGTCTTTTGTGTGTTTAGATGTTTTGGCCTTGCACAGCTTGTCGACGTGTCCAATTCTGTTACTTTGAAAGCATTGGGCTCAAATTGCAGGACATTGATCTCGCCTGTGGGGGTGCTTTGCTTCACTGCGCTGGCATGGTTGCTCGACTGGTCAGTTAGGCTATTATTTCCCTTGGCCTGGAGTGTCCCTGTTTCTGTGCTGTTTAACTAACTGGATTGTGAGGTTTCCTTTGTGCTATGGTTTATTTTCTCCTCTTAAAATGGACCTGCGCTGCACATGGAGTTCAGACTGCCTAACAATCTGGGTAGCTTTCTTGAGGTTATCTTCCTTTACTTGCAGCATGTTGGAGAGTGTATTGTCCACTACTCCTACAACTATTCTATCCCTGATAAGTTCAGATTTTAGCTATTTGTAGCCTTCAGCCATCCTGTACAGATCAATAATGAATGAGTCCACAGGTTCTCCTGACTGATGGACATGCTCATTAAATTTAGCCCTTTTGAGGATTTTGGCACTTGTTTGGTTAAAATAAACAGCAAATGATTTTGGTACTTCTTCAAATTTAGTAGATGATGCGTTGATTCTTTGTCAAGCAATAATATCGTCCGCCATCAGGCCTACTGATTAAAGCAGTGTGTTAACGTGTTCAGCTTCTGTCTTTTTCTCCAGACCTGAAGCAATCATGTATCTAAGGAATATTTTTTCTTCAAATTGATTGATCTTGGCCTTGGATAAGTCCAAATTGGTCTGGAAGAGTAGGCTTCTAATCCACGGTTAAACAATTTTAAAGTGTAGGTTCAGCTTTAAGAAGTTGCTGAAATTCAAGATGAGACTGCTGTTCATTTGAAGAGAAGGACTTGCTGGTTTTGGCGGGCTCCTGCTGCAATGGCACTTGCGCTCAGCCTTGAAAAAATTTTAAATAATGGCTGCTTGGAAGGATGGGCTACAGACTTCCCCATTTCAGTGCTATGCTTTAGCGTGACGAAAGTGTCAAATTCTAGCCTTTGCTGATCTTTAAAGTTTATTCTTTACTTGCAATTTTTCAGAATTAATTAATTAATTTATATTTTCCTTTCTTCTCGGAGTGAGATCGAACGCATCATGTTTAGCTTGCAACTTGGGAATCTGATTATTCCAATGGAGCTTTTAAATGGCAATTTCTGACCATTGAACTTTTTAAAAGTTTCTCAGGACTTGCTGTATCCTGTAATTTAAAAGTTTTAGCTCACCCCTGTTTTGTCTGCTACCTCTGGATTCTGGGAATTGAAGCTAGACTTCTAAAGAAATCCTATGGAATCTTCTGCTGTAGTGAGGAATTTTAAATTTCTGCCTTCAGCTTCCAAGCCTTTCTTTGGAGCTTTTCCCTGACGATTTTCCACTGTGCATCAGCTTCTTGAGCTTTCCTTCAGGTCAGAATGCTTCTTTGAATTTTTCTTCAGTCTTTCAGGATTTTAGTTTTTCTCTGCATTTTTTTGCGAGGTTTTGGGTTTTTCCATTTGCTGCCACCACTATTGTAGGGTGTTGATACCATTTGGTAGAGCTTAATGAAGCCTTTGTAGTCTGAAGTAGGTTAACTGTATGTATTTAACTGCAATAGCTATATATACAATAAAGTGTTCAAGCTTGGAGCTGCCTCCATGCTTGCTTGTGCATACTGCTTTATCAAACACTAGACTGATTGCTAGGTGTGGGTCATGTGTTCTCTTACGTCGCTGTGTGGGCAATACTTTACTCAGACTCACATTAACCCTATATGTGCCAGATCCTCATACTACATTTTGGAAACCTTCCATTACCACCCTTTGTTGTCCAGTGTAAGCAGCATTAGAGTGGTCTGACAGTTGGGTCAAGCGGAAATGATGACCACGGGAGACAACCTGCCAGGCTTAAATAGTGGAGATGTGGGGTAGGTTTCAAGTTTTCTTTGATTACCTTGTAGGACTCAGAGAACATTGGTATGGAACTTTCCCTTAGTGAGCTAAATCACAGTATCTTTACAATGCAGAAGGAGGCCATTTGGCCCATCGAACTGTCTCTCTGAAAGAACATTCCACCTAGTCCTACTCTCCTGCCTTAACCCCCTAACCTTGCACATTATTTCTTTTCAGATAACAATCCAATTCCCTTTTGAATACCTCAATCGAACCTGGCTTTACCACCCTTTCAGGAAGTTTGTTCCAGACTCCAACCACCCTCTGGTTGAAAAAGTTTTTCCTCAAATCACGTTTACTCCTTTTGCCAGTTATTTTGAATCTGTGCCCTCTAGCTCTTGACGTTCCCTTGAGTGGGAACAGTTTGAATACTATTTACCCTGTCCATCCCCCTCAGAATCTTGAATACCCCTATCAAGTCTCCTCTCAGCCTTCTTTTCTCCAGGGAAAAGAATCCCAACCTCTCCAATCTATCCTTATAGCTATAGTACTTCATCCCTGGATTCCTTCTTGTGAATATTTTCTGTACTTTCTCCAAGGCCTTCACATCCTTCCTCAAATATGGTGCCCAGAACTGGACACAATACTCCAGATGAGGCCCAACTAAAGTCTCATACAAGTTTAACATTACCTCCTTACTCTTGTTAATACCTCTGGGGAACTCCACTACAAACGTTCCTCCGATTTAAAAAACAACCATTTATCATTACTCTGTTTCCTGTCACTCAGCTAATTCCTTATCCAAATATCTACTTTCCCTTTTATTCCATGACCTAGAATTTTGCTCAGAAGTCTGATGTGTGGCACTATATCAAATATCTTTTGAAAATTCATATATATCACATCAGCAGCATTTCCCTTATCAACCTTTTTTTGTTACTACTTCAAAAAACTCCAGCAAGTTAGTTAAACATGATTTTCCCTTAATGAATCCATGCTGGCTTTCCTTAATTATCCTGTACTTGTCTAAGTGACTATTGATTTTATCCTGTACTATAGTTTCCAGAAGTTTTCCTATCACTGAGGTCAAACTGACTGGTCTGTAGTTGCCAGCTTTATCCTTACATCCCTTTTTGAACAAAGGTGTAACATTTGCAATTCTCCAGTCCTCTAGCACCTCCCCTGTGTCTAAGGAAGACTAGAGGATTATCACTAATGCCTCTGCAATTCTGCAATCTCCACTCTCACTTTCCTCAGTACCCTAGGATGCATCTCATCTGGTCCTGGTACCTTATCTATTTTAAGTAAAAATAACCTTTCCAACCTCCTTCCTCTCATTGTAAGTTCTTCTAGTGTACCATTTACCTACCCTCTCACCTCGGCCTGGATAGCATCTTCCTCTTTTGTAAAGACAGATGCAAAGTACTCATTCAATACATCCGCCATTTCTCCAGTCTCCACATGCAAGTCCCCTTTTTTGTCCCTAATCGGCCCTACTCTTTCTTTTACCACCCTTTTATTATTTACATGCTTATAGAAGACCTTGGAATTCCTTTTTATGTTTGCTGCCAGCCTCCTTTCGTGCTCTCTCCTTGCTTTTCTTATTAGTTTCTTCACTTCCCCTCTGGTCCTTCTATATGCAGTCTGATTCTCCTTTATTTTCTACCTGACATCTGTCGTATGCACACTTCTTCCTTTTCATCTTTATCTCTATCTCTCTCGTCATTCAGGGTGCTCTGGATTTATTTGTCCCACCTTTCACCTTCAAGGGAATATAACTTGACATTGCCGGCAATAAGTTTTCTTTGAAGGTGGCCCATTGTTCAGCCACCATCTTTTCTTTCAACATTTGATTCCAATGCATTCAACTCAGATGCATTCTCATCCCATCAAAGTGGCTAGAGCTGCTTATGAAATGGTCTGTGGAAGAAGTGAGTTGTTGCCCATTTGTTGTTTCTTGCTTTCTTCTCTTGTTTTATACATCAGCATGGACAATGAATGATATACCATTTGACTTTCAGAGGCTTTACAAATGAGCCCAGGCATCCAAATTTACATGTTCTAGCAGAAGCCCTTTGATAATGATCAGGAGCAATTGGGTAATTTCTTTCCCCTTCTTCTCTGAGTTAGTTATAGTATCCACACTATCAGCCTGGTTGAGATTAAATAAAATAGTTGCACTAACTGAAGCCTTCACCTCACTCATCATACAAAATTTTCAAATGAAATTTGAAATGAGGGCCATGGAGTGGAGACATTATCCCTGCATGTCAAACTAGCAAAAGCTGACTGACAGCCTTCAAAATTGCTGACATAGCACTCCTCTGCTTCAAAAATGAGCTGGGAGCTAAAATTTAATCCTGAATAAAAATCTTTGAATAGTGAAAGCAAGTAATTACACTGAAAGTGCAGTGGGACATTGGTTGTAACTTAAACTGTAGTTACGCCAAACATTCCTTCACTTGAAGTACAAGAAAGCCAGAACAGGTTGCAAGTATTGAGGACATGAGTTTTATTTTCTATGACTGAAGGGTACACCCCGCCAACCTAAGATGGTTGATACTTTATTTAGTGCATTTCCAGTACTTTGGAATCTGCTATGTAGATGGGTTTTGCATTTTATTAACCTTAAGAGTGTAAAATACTTTTCTTGAACTTTATTTAAATATTAGGAATTCTGGTTTCTCATCACCACTGGTTTCACATTGCTCTCCCTTATGATCATATGGGAAGGTATTGGTGTAGTGGCATTGTCACTGGACTATTAACCAGGGTAATGTTCTGGGGACAAAAACAAAAATACCTGGAAAAACTCAGCAGTTCTGACAGCATCTGCAGAGAGGAATACAGTTAATGTTTCGAGTCCGTATGACTCTTCATCAGAACCCTTCATAATGTTCTGAGGACCTGGGTTTGAATTGTGACACTGCAGATGTTGGAATTTGAATTCAATAAAAATCTGGAATTTAATGTCTAATAATGACCATGAAACCATTGTCAATTGTTGTAAAAACCCATCTGGCTCACCAGTGTCATTAGTAATGTGGTAGACACTTAATACCGTCTGGAATGGCCTGGCAAGCCACTCAATTGTACCAAAACCGCTAAAAAGCCAGTGAAAGGGAATGAAACCAGGTGGACCACTCGGCATCGACCTAGGCACTGGAAATGAAAATGGCAAACCCAGCTGTGTTGATCTTGCAAAGTCCTCCTTACTAACATCTGGGGCCTTGCACCAAAATTGGGAGAGCTGTCTCATAGACTAGTCAAGCAACAACCTGACATAGTAATACTCACAGAATCATACCTTACAGATCATGTCCCAGACACCACCATCACCATCCCTGGATATGTCCTGTCCCACCGGCAGGACAGACCCAGAAGAGGTGGCAGCACAGTGGTATACAATCAGGAGGGAGTTGCTCTGGGAGTCCTCAACATTGGGTCTGGACCCCATGAAGCCTTGTGGCATCATGTCAAACATGGGCAAAGAAACCTTCCGCTGATTACCACATACTGCCCCCTCTTAGCTGATGAATCAGTTCTCCTCCATGTTAAACACCACTTGGAAAAAGCACTGAGAGTGGCAAGGGCAAGAATGTACTCTCAGCGAGGGACTTCAATGTCCATCACCAAGAGTGGCTTGGTAGCACCAACACAGACTGAGCTGGTCAAGTTCTAAAGCACATAGCTGCTTGACTGGATCTGCGGCAGATGGTGAGGGAGCCAACAAGAAGGAAAAATATACTTGACCTCATCCTCACTATCCTGCCTGCTGCAGTATTGGTAGGAGTGACAACTGCACAGTCCTTGCAGAGTTGAAGTCCTGCCTTTACCTTGAGGATACCCTCCATCGTGTTATGTGGCACTACCAGCATGCTAAATGGGATAGATTTCGAACAGATCTAGCAGCTCAAGTCTCAGCAACCATGATGCACTATGGGGCATCAGCAGCAGCAGAATTGTACTCAACCACAATCTGTAACCTCATGGCCCGCATATCCCCCACTCTACTATTACCACCAAGCCAGGGGATCAACTCTTCAATGAAGAGTGCAGGAAGGCAGGCCAGGAGCAGCACCAGGCATACCAAAAAATGAGGTGTCAACCAGGTGAAGCTACAACACGTGTATGCCAAACAGCATAAGTAGCAAGTGACAGACAGAGCTAAGTGATTCTACAACCACATTCAGTCATGAATGGCGGTGGACAATTAAACAATTCGCTGGAGGAGGAGGCTCCATAAATATCCCCATCCTCAGTGATGGAGGAGTCTAGCACATCAGTGCAAAAGATAAGGCTGAATAATTTGCAACAATCTTCAGCCAGAAGTGCCGAGTGGATGATCCATCTTGGCCTCCTCCGGAGGTCCCCAGTAACACAGATGCCAATCTTCAGCCAATTCGATTCACTCCACATGATATCAAGAAACAGCTGCAGCTGAAGGCACTGGATACTGCAAAGGCTATGGGCCCTGACAATATTCTAGCAATAGTACTAAAGACTTGTGCTCTAGACTTGCCACACCCCTAGCCAAGCTGTTCCAGTATAGCTACAATACTAGCAACTACACAGCAATGTGGAAAATTGCCCAGGTATGTCCTGTACACAAAAAGCAGGACAAATCCAACCCAGCCAGTTACCGCACCATCAGTCTACTCAAGATCATCAGTAAAGTAATGGAAGGGACCATTGACAGTGCTATCAAGTGGCACTTGCTTCGCAATAACCTGCTCACTGACGCTCAGTTTGGGTTCCGCCAGGGTCACTCAGCTTCTGACTTCATTACAGCCTTGGTTCAAACATGGACAGAAGAGCTGAGCTCCCGAGGTGAGGTGAGAGTGACTGCCCTTGACACCAAGACAGCAATTGATCGCATGTGGCATCAAGGAGCCTTAGCAAAACTGGGGTCAATGGGAATCAGGGGGAAAACTCTCTGCTGGTTAGAGACATACCTAGCACAAAGGAAGATGGTTGTGGTTGTTGGAGGTCAATCATCTCAGTTCAAGGACATCACTGCAGGAGTTCCTCAGGGTAGTGTCCTAAGTTCAATCATCTTCAGCTGCTTCATCAATGATTTTCCTTCCATCATAAGGTCAGAAGTGAGGATGTTCGCTGATGATTGCACAATGTTCAGCACCATTTACAATTCCTCAGATACTGAAGCAGTCCAAATGCAGCAAGACCTGGACAATATTCAGGCTTGGGGCTGACAAGTGACAAGTAACATTCGCGCCACACAACAACAGTGAATCTAAACATTGCCCTTTGACATTCAATGGCATTACCATCACTGAATCCCTCACTATCAACATCCTGGGGTTACCATTAACCAGAGACTGAACTGGACTACCATATAAATACTGTGGCTACAAGACCAGGTCAGAGGCTCGGAATCTTGTGGCGAATAACTCACCTCCTGACTCCCCAAAGCCTACCCACCATCTACAATGCACAAGCCAGGAGTGTGATGGAATACTCCCCACGTGCCTGGATGAGTGCAGCTTCCACAATGCTCAAGAAGCTGGACACCATCTAGGACAAAGTAGCCCGCTTGATTGACACCACATCCACAAACATTCAGTCCTTCCACCATTGACGAACAGTGGCAGATTGTGTACCATCTACAAGATGCCCTGCAGTAATTCACCAAGTCTCCTTAGGCAGCAACTTCCAAATCTGCAACCACTACCATCTAGAAGGACAAGGGCAGCAGGCAGATGGGAACACCACCACCTGGAAGTTCCCCTCCAAGCCACTCACCATCCTGACTTGGAAATATATCGTCGATCCTTCACTGTCGCTGGGTCAAAATCCTGGAATTCCCTCCCTAACAGCACTGTGGGTGTACCTACACCACATGGGCTGCAGCAGTTCAAGAAGGCAGCTCACCACCACCTTCTCAAGGGCAGTTAGAGATGGGTAATAACTGCTGGCCCAGCCAGCGATGCCCACATCCTGTAAGTGAATTTAAATAATCATTCTCATACTTTCTCTTCCCACTTCCCCATAAACACCAAGTATTGTTCCTGCTTCTGTCTCTTCGATGCTCCTGGCTCCTCTTCTCTTTTCTTTTCCAAATCATGCTTCTAGTTTTGCTTCTCTCTTTCTCTTCCCCATTCCCCAGTACTGCTGCTGTCATCTTCCACCCCCACCACCCCCCAAACCCCAATCCCCGAATTCAGTGCTCTTTCCGGCTTCTTCACCTGCACCTCACTGGCATCATCCAGTCCACCACATACACCGCTCTTCTGGCTCCTGACCCCGTTAATGCTGTACTTTAAACCCTAGTGATTGTAGGACGATGGGAGGATAGAGGGAGCAATGCAATTCCTCCGTTTTGTACGTGTGGGAAAGAATGAGTTGGAGTAAAAGGTGATGAGATGATTCTTGATGTTCATTGCCAGGGAAGCTACAGGTGAAATGAAATTTGTGTACTGACTTTTAGCTTTGTCTGCTCTTTCATAACTTTAATTACTGTCTGTTTTAAATTTTTTAAAAATATAAAATCCGGTTTCTTGAAGAATCGTTTCTGTCTGGAATCTAAACTATGCATTTGCTTTTGAAGTTGAGGTTAATTATTGTTTGTCAGTATAGTTCTCATAATCTCTGTGTTTTTAAAAAAAAATCAATGTCTGGCTTAAGACTGAGGCTGATTGAAACACGAAGAACAGCTTCATACTTATATAAAAACAGTGAACTTCAGGCTCTTGTGTTTTCATTAGATCAAAGATCTGTGGCCTGAACCCATAAGACACACATCAACCAGACCAAAAGGATCCATTTTGAAATGTTATATGTGCCTTAGTTGAAAGTGGGTTTTTGAGACCTGATTGCTTACTGGTGACTGCATTGTGTGATGTGGTGTTAATATATACAGTCCAGAAGGTCCCACTGGTCTGTACTGAGCTTGCTGACTTCACTGAGGGCAACAGTTAGGCTCATAAAATTGGCTTCAGTTTCCATGGGCTTGGGAGACAAATCAGTCCATTAAGGATTCACTCTCCTGAGGCTCCGAACCAAGTAACACCTTCTAGAAAGGACGGATGTGGATGCTGACTGAGGGCTGGACCAGGCTCAGTCATGATCTTGCCATGGGTGAACAGCCTGCTAAAACGTTGTGCAGCCTCCTGTGGATAATTGCTGCTTGGATAACACCTTGGAGGCGTGTTCAAAGAAATCATCGAAATTTACATAATGGAAGGAGGCCATTTGGTCCATCATATCTGTGCAGGCCCACAAGTAGCCATCTAACTTAATCCCACTTTCTGGCTCTTGGTCCATAGCTTTGTAGGTTACAGTGCTTTAAGTGTATATCCAAGTACTTTTTAAGTGATATGAGGGTTTCTGCCTCTACCATTCTTTTAGGCATTGAGTTCCAGATCCCCACCACCTTGAATCCCCTCTAAGCCTCCTATCTCTTACTTTAATCCATGCTGCCTGGTTATGAACCCCTCAACCAAAAGTACCTTTCAGTGAATTCTATCATCTCCTCACTTATCCGTTGAAGCGATGGGAGAATCCATCATCATCCACTCTGTCAAATACCCTTGTAATTTTATACAGTTAGGTCACCCCTCGGCCTCCTCTGTTCCAAAGAAGAGAATCTTCATCTATCAGATCTTTCCACATAACTAAAATTTGCCAGACCAAGCAACGTCCTTGTAAATCTCCACTGTACCCTCTCTAGTGCAATCACACCTTTCCTATACTGCAGTGACCAGAGCTGCACACAGTACTCCAGCTGCAGCCTAACTAGCGTTTTATATAATTCCAGCATAACCTCACAGCTCTTACATACTGTGCTTCAGCTAATAAAGGAAAGCTTCCTGTTTGCCTAGTTGGCCACCTTACTTACCTGTCCAGCCACCTTCAGGGATCTGTGGACATGCACTCCAAAATTCCTCTGTTCCTCTACACCTCTCAGTATCCTACCATTTCTTGTGTATTCCCTTATCTTGTTAGCCTTTCCCAAATGCATTACCTCACTCTTCTCTGGATTGATCTGCCATTTGCTGCAGCTCTTCCCACCTGACTAATCTATTTATCTTCCTGCAGTCTACAGCTATCTTCTTCACTATCAACCATAAGGCCAATTTTTGTATTGTCTGCAAACTTCTTATACATGCCCCCTACATTCAAGTCCACATCATTGATTTACACCAGAAAAGACAAGGCACCTAGTACTGGCCCCAGTGGAACCCCATTGAAAACAATCTTCCAGTCACAAAAACACACAGTGACCATTACCCTTTGCTTCCTGCTCTGAGCCAATGTTGAATTCAACTTGGCTACTTTGCCTTGAATCCCATGGGCTTTTACTTTTACTAGTCTGCCATGTGGATCCTTATTAAGCCTTGCTTAAAATCTATATGGACTACATTAAATGCACCCCATTGATTCTTCTTGTTAACACCTCAAAAAATTAAATCATGTTCATCAGACCCTTACCACCTGTGGAAATTAACCTCAAAACAAGGCAGTATCTTTGAGAGGAGAGAAGAAAACCAACAAAATGACTTCATGATTGTATATATGTCAGAAGAAAACATGGTGCTAAATATTAATAAATGTGTGTTCTACTGAATATCTATTTCCTGCCATTCTCACTTTTCACTTCTCTCACTGCACTAGACCAAGGCAGAAACTTTATTTCTTCTACTTACACTCCTGGCAAATCAAACTTGTGATGATAATTGACATAATTTTCCATAGGCCCTGATAATGTATCTGTTAGCTAAACCCATGGCAGTATCTACAAACACTTTTAGATGAGGCATATTGGTGGCCATCACCAAATGGCTTTTCCTTCATGTGTGATTCTCAGCAATGGATATAATCAGGCTATTTGACTGCAAGAGGCATCACTGTTGAGGTTGACCATGCATTCAGGCGGTGTTCACTTGCCTGTACTTTCTGTAGGAATCACAAAATAGTAATCAGAGCAAGAACTCCAAATTCCACGCCAGCCCAGAAGCGCTGAGGTCATCTCTCTACCAAGTCACAGTGACTGAGGAATGAGTGAAACATAGATTGGAGATGGAACCTGAGATTTTGTTGGGAAGTATGACTCCATACTGCAGCAGTCATTGCTTCACCTGCAGTTTCACTGTGGTAGCCAATCTCTTCTGAATGAATCAATTAGCTAATTTAATAGGTCAGATTGGGTGATCAGAAATGATTCTGGTGTCCATTTTACAATTGGACATGAGGACATTTCCATTTATGTCATAGGTGTTATGGTCACCAACACTGAGACTAGCTTTATAATCCCAGATTTATTAATTGAAATTATATTCCACCAGCTGCCATGGTGGGATTGGAATCCATGCCCCCAGAGTATTAGCCTGGGCTTCCATTTATGTCATACTTGTACACACTTAACCAGTAACAAAAAAGCTCATTTGAATTTGCAGTTTCTGATTAGTTAAGTCATTACTGCGATCTAATATGTTAAAAGGATTTACTGATCTTTGCCTCTTGAGATTTGGTTGAGTTAAACATTGATTAATGCTTTCATTTTACAACCAGCTCACCGTCCATTGTCCATGATATTGCCTCTTGATAAGCCATTTGTAAGAGCATGAGGATTGGAACATGAGTAGACCCTGCGACCCTTGCTCTCTCATTGAGTATCTTCATGGCTGACCTTCTGCCTCAAATCCACTTTCCCATCTGCTCCCCATTTCTCTTGATTCCCTGAAAGATCAAAATGTGTCTCCCTGTCTTGAATATACTCAATGAGAGAGCATCTGCAACCCTTTGGGACAGAGAATTCCGAAGACTCGCAACCTTGAGTGAAGAAATTTCTACTCATTTCAGTCCTAAATGATCCACTCCTTATCCTGAGACTCTGTCCCCATGTTCTAGATTCTCCAGGGGAAACCTTTCAATGTCTGCCCTCTCAAGCCTCTTCAGATTCTTGTATGTTTCGATGAGATCACCTCTCATCATTCCAAACTCCACAGAGTTTAGGCCCGATTTACTCAGCCTCTCATTAGAGGACAGCCGCCTCATCCCAGGAACCAATCCAGTGAATCTTCGCTGCATCCCCTCCAAGGCAAATACATCATTCTTTAGGTAAAGAGATTAAATCTGCTCACAGTGCTCCTAGGTAGTCTTGCCAAAGCCTTGTACATTTGCCACAAAACTTATTGTACTTCATTCCTCTTGCAATATAAGTTGTGCTCTATCCTGCAGCCCTGCCCACTTATAAGGCAGCTAGAAAGAAAAACTTGTATTTATATCATGCTTTTCACACTCTCGGGATGGCCCAAAGTGCTTTGCAGCCAATGAAGTACTTTTGAAGTGCGGTTACTGTTCTAATGCAGGAAATGGAGCAGCCATTTTATGCATAGCAATATACCACAAATAGCAATGTGATAATGACCAACTAATCCATTTTTTTTTGTTGGTTGCAGGATAAATACTGGTTGTAACACTGGGAAGAACCATCCTGTTTTTCTGTAAAATAGTGGCATATGGGATCTTCTACTTCTACCTGTGAAGACTGACAGGGCTCCAGTTTAAAATCTCATCCGAAAGATGCAAGGTTCCAGTTCAGAGAATTGAACAACCCAGCAGCGATTTTCCCTTTTTGCACTCTCTGTAATCTGTTGTTCCCTCCCCTTTAGTGAGGCAACACATCCTTTATCCAACATCTCACTGCCATTAGCATAGCTCATATTGGGAACTGAATGGGAATGCCGGAGAGTGAATCAGATTTGTTACACTCTGAAATAAAAACACAAAATTCTGGAAATACTCAGGTCTTGTAGCATCTGTGTAGAAAGAAACAGAGTTAATGTTTCTGATCGGTGACCTTTGAACAGACCTGAAAAGTTAGTTGTTTCTCTCTCCACAGATGCTGCCAGACCTGCTGAGTATTTCTGTTTCTGTTTTTATTTCAGATTTCCAACATCTGCAGTCTTTTGCTTTTTTTTATCCAATCACTTTGCTGGCGCAAAATTAATGTTTTAAAATATATTGTCTCGATATCTCACATGTTTGACCGTCTTGGCTCAGTGATTGCACTCTTACATCTGAGTCAGAATGTTATGGGGCAGAATTTTGCCCTTGTCGGGTGGGAGTGATCGGGAAGCTGACTGCTACCCGCGATCGGGGCCTGACCATGATTTCATGCTGGTGGGTCAATTAAGGCCTGCCCAGCGTGAAACACGTGCTGCAGCGCTGCCTGTGTTTGGGGGGGAGTAGGGCGAATGTGGAAGTTCGCACATGTGTGTGGGCGCACACAGGAAAAGCTCCCTGAGGCACAGAATTGCCTCAGGGAGATGAAGATTTTGAACAATGAAAATAAAGAATTTAAAAATATTCATAACATGTCCCCTCATGTGACAGAGGACATGTTAGAATTTTTTTTTTAAATCAATGAACGAAACCTCATCCCGCCTGTTGGTGAGGTTTTGCAAAAAATCCAAAGGCCGCTTGGCCTTTTCGTTGCCCGCCAACCATAAGGCTGGACAGGCGGCGAAACATTTAATTCTATTGGTACTTTAATGGCCTTAATAGGCCTATTAATTGTCGGCAGGCAAGCTGCCTACTCCCATGCGCACCCGCCATCCAAAATATCGCGCAAGTGCTCGACGTCATCACGTGTCATTTTACACATGTTCGGGTTGGGCACGCGCCCGCCCAACAAGAGCAATATTCTGGCCGTGGGTTCAAACCCCAATCCAGAACTTTAGTACATAATCTAGGCAGTGCAATAGTGAGGGAGTGCTGCACTGTCAGCAGGGCTGCCTTTCAAATTAAATATAAGGCAGGATTCCATCTGCCACCTGCATGGAGCTGAAGGGTCATATGGCACAATTTGAAGAACAAGAGAGTTCTTCCCGGAATAAAAGCAGAAAATGCTGGAAATACTCAGCAGGTCTGGTAGCATCTGTGGAGAGAGAAACAGAGTTAACATTTCAAGTTGAGTATGACTCTTCTTCAGAACTCAGTTCTTTCAGTATCCTGGCTGACAATTATCCCTCCACCATTGCCACCACAACAAATTAACTGTCTGCTGATTGTGGGATCTGACTGAGGGCAATTTGGCTGCCACTTTTACGCTGTGTGCAATTTAAAATCTGTTTGTGGTTATAGTATTGTTAGGGACAGCCTGAGGACATGAAAGGTTCTATATAAATACACATTCTTGCTTATTACCAGGAAGGTGTGATAACTGCAGCTTGAAGGAAATGGGTAACATATTTCAGCAGTAGCCCCAAACTCAAACTGACAAGATCCGTGATCGTGTGCAATAGTCCACCAAACTAAACCAATTACAGGGAAATAGAGGAGCCTAAAGAGGACCCAAGATCCATGAGAAAAGGAAAGCTTTTGATGATGTCACTACTTATCCATTCTTTCATCAAGTTCTGCCGCTAAGCCTTGCTGTGCTTCGTAAAACCTGCTGCTTTTCACCTTGCATTCCCATCTCTTATCATATTTCCCTCTGCCGATCCTCTAAACACACTGCTGTTTTTAGTCTGTCCTTGGGGACAGCAGTAGACTTTGAAGTGCCACATGTGAATCTGCTTCTGTTATGGCCCCCCTCTCCTTTGCTCCCTTTGGGCTGTTTATGTGTTCGCCCTTATCATTATGACTGTCGTTTCTAATAATCCATCCCTCATCATCGCCCTTGGAGCCTGAGGGTTTGGGTTTTAATGAGTGCACAGCTCTCGGAGTTTTGAGTCGAGATGCCCTTTGTTCTCTCTTACAAGTTATGCAAATTCCCATAGCAAAATTACCCATTTCCAAAAAAACATTCTTGTCATTTTTTTTCAGTAATAACATGTACTGAAGAATAACAAAATAAAGATTTCTTTGTGATGCATTTACATGGGCAAATTCTTTTTAACAAAGTCCTGGTTTAATTTTTGGCTGGGAGATAACACAGCTTTTACCAGGTCTTAATGGGATAGGCCTCAATCTAACATAGAGCCACGAAAGCACAAACTGTTTGAGTGATTTATTCCATTTGGTGTTTACCTGCTTAATAGGGGAAAGAAAGGATGACACAAAATTTTATATTAAGACAAATTAAGCTTTTATTTTCATTTTGCCTAATTTCCACCCCCTTTCTTGAAGACATCAACTCCTGCTGAATTAAAGTTCCACAGGCACCAGATGCACTCTCATACCTTGTCCAAATAACCATTCTTCATGTTTGAATCTAGACAGTTAAGCTTTGGCAAACTATTTTGCACTGGGGTGCATCACACCCAAGCTCATTTTTAAAATATTCTTTCATGGGATGTCGGCATCGCTGGGAAGGCCATTATTTGTTGCCCATCCCAAATTGCCCTTCAGAGATGGTGGTGATGAGCTATCTTCCCGAACTGCTGCAGCCCATCTGGTGTAGATATACTCACAGTGCTGATAGGGAGGGAGTTCCAGGATTTTGATCCAGTGACAGAGAAGGAATGACAATATGTTTCCAAGTCAGGATGGTGAGTGGCTTGGAGAGGAACTTGCAGGTGGTGAGGTCCCCTTGAGTCTACTGCCCTTGTCTTTCTAGGTGGTAGAGGTCACAGATTTGGAAGGTGCTATCGAAGGAGGCTTGGTGAGTTGCTGCAGTGCATCTTGTAGATGGTACTGCTGTTACTGTGCATCGATAGTGGAGGGAGTGAATATTTAAGTAGGCGGATTGTGTGTCGATCAAGCAATTTGCTTTGTCCTGGATGGTATTGAGCTTCTTAAGTGTTGTTGGAATCGTAATCATGCAGGCAAATGGAGTATTCCACCTGACTTTTGTCTTGTAGGTGGTGGACAGACTTTGGGAAGTCAGGAGGTGAGTTACTTGCCACAGAATTCCCAGCCTCTCACCTGCTCTTGTAGCCACAGTATTTATATGGCTGGTCCAGTTCAGTTTCTGGTCAATGGCAACTCCCAGGATGTAGATAGTAGGAGATTCAGTGATGGTAATTCCATTGAATGTCAAGAGGAGATAGTTATATTCTCTCTTGTAGAAATGGTCATTGTCTGGGCTTGTGTGGTGCGAGCGCTTGTCAGCCTAAGCCTGAATGTTGTCCAGGTCTTGCTGCATTTGGACATGGACTGATTTGGTATCTGAGGAGCTGTGAATGGTGCTGAACGTTGTGCAATCATCAGCAACATCCCTACTTCAGACCTTATGATGGAAGGAAGGTCATTGATGAAGCAGCTGAAGATGGCTGGGCCGAGGACACTGCCCTGAGGAACTCCTGCAGTGACATCCTGGCTCTGAGATGATTGATCTCCAACAACCACAACCATCTTCCTTTATTCTAGGTATGACTCCAACCAGCGGAGAGTTTTCCCCCTGATTCCCATTTACTAGAGATCCTTGGTGCTACACTCGGTCAAGTGCTGTCCCACTTCACCTTCTATCCTGACCTTCACTCATGCATTTCCCAATAGAGAAAATAAATATTGATCAGGAATAGGTCAATTAAGTTTGGGGTATTGAAGCCAACTCCAGTGCCCCTACCACCATCATTGTTGATCTGAGTAACTCAGTAGAAGTCAGCTGCATGCTTTTCTTAACCAGTTGAAAGGAGTTATTCTGGTTCTTTTTAGTAAGTATATTTGCCAAACTTGATACAGATTGAATATGGTTTATTCTGAAACCCCTGGGGTCGCTTATATTTTGGTATTTGGGTATTTTCAGTTTCTGGGTGTGATTTGCCTACTGTATTGGGATATTGGGTATGTTAGGATGAATAAATAGTGACTTGTGGAAACCTAGCTGGTATTGAGGAGTTCGAGAAAGGTTTTGTGTCCCTCAGTTAAACAGTTTGTGAAGCAAGGGAAAGCAGCTTCTGGCAGATGGACTTGGCACTCAGACCTGTACTTCTAAAGACTCGCTGATTCCATTTGGATCAGATATCGTTATTTGCCCGGGGACAGCATTTTCTTGGTTGAACTTACCATGATAGAGTTTGGGTCAGAAGCAAAAAACCTGCACAGTGGCTGGGTACAAGGTAAGATGAACGACAAGGTAAGCACAACAATTAGACCTTTGCTAAAAGTCAGGTCCAGTCAGCGAGGTTTGTGTCAGCTCGGGTCACAAACTTCCCACGCTATAAATCATTCCGTTTTTGGATACATGGATAAAGGATTTTTTAAAAATTCATTCACGGGATGTGGGCATTGTTGGCTAGACCAGCATTAATGCACATCCCTAATTGCCCTTGAGAAGGTGGTGGTGAACTGCCTTCTTCAACCACTACAGTCCACAGTACTGTTAGGAAGGGAGTTCCAGGATACTTGACCTGTAGTTATGTTTGTATTTGCACATTTTTCAGCAGGAGTCAGTGAATATCTATCAGGAATTGGGGACTCAGACCATTGTGGAGCCCCTCGTTGCTAAGATCAGCAAAAACCAGAACTGAAATTTGTACCTTTCTACTCAATAAAGCTCAATTCCATGCGAATAGACACTTTCACCAATCAAGCCAATGGGAAACAGTCAATTCTGAATCAGCCAAAGTTGTGGCAGCTTTGGTTTGTGTCAATGGCCCCACTTTTATCTCTGAGTCAGAAAGTTGTGGGTTCAAGACTCCAGTGTAATACTGAGGAATATTTCTGGAGATGCTGTCTTTCAAATAATGGGTTAAACTGACATTACATCACCAAATTGAGTACTGAACAGTTACATACCTAAAACCTACAACACAGAAGGAGGATGTTCAGCCCAACTAGTCTTTGCTAGTATTTACACCCCCTACAAACCTCTTCCCAGTATCATTCCCCTTTTCTAGCTTGATCCACTGTTCCTCTATTCCTTTTTTCTTCATGTATGTATCAAGCCTTCCCTTAAGTGTCTCAGTGCTTCAATCACTGTATGTGCCAGCGAGCTCTGCATTCTCACCACATTCTGTCTACAAAATTCCTCCTAAGTTCTTTCTTTGATCTGCACTGGCTAGCTCGTATTTATGCACGATGTTCTGTACTCGTCCACAAGTAAAAACAGTTTCTGCAATTTCACCCTATTCAGCCCCTTGATAATTTTAAGGATCTCTAACAGGTCCCTCTCTTTCCCAGAGAAAAAAGCCGGCTTAATCTATCTTGATAGTTGCAACCTCTTAAATTTTTGGTAACATTCTTGTAAATCTTTTCTATACTTTTCCTGGTATTTCAATATCCTTTTTGTAGTATGAAGACCAGAACTGTGCACAGTCCTTTAAGTGTGGCCTAAGCCAGGTTCCATATAGTTTGGGGCTGGTGCTTGCTTTTTAGCACAGTAATGATACTATCTGCCTAATGTTTGCATCTGACCAATGAGCCAGAAATACTGAACACTGACAGTTGGTGCCCTCGATAGGTAAAATGGACATTTCTCCGGTAGTAATATTCCTCAACTTAATGAGTGCTCAAATTAATGAGTGCAAAAAAAAACACAAGAAAAATAAGCCAAACAGTTTTGAGATCCTCCACTTTCCTGCAGGAGTGTTGTTGAATTTCTTCTGCTTGCTGCTAAATTAGGAATTAGGGAATGTTAGTTTTACTGGGGGTTTGACTCACACAATCCAAATAAAAGCCTGTATTCTTTCGTTAAGTGCCGAGGTAAGTCTGGTTTGCTTTGTTCAAGATTGAGAAAGCTAAAAATTTCTGGAGTGTTGTGAAAGATGGCTTATCATGTCCATTGAACACCTGCCTCCACTTAACCCTGTTGGGGCTTTCTGCTCCAGTTAGTCTTTTCACTCAGGTCAGAAAATCAACAGGGGCCCTAAGGCTTTCTGGAAACATTAACTTCTTCACAGTATCTTACCCGACAGGCTGTGGGTGCATGGTTTCAATCTCGCAGCCTTTGTTTTTTGCAAGAACGAGCAAACGAACAAGCTTCCAACTGAGGGTTCAGGGAGGCAGTTTTGTTTTAGTCATGCAGCAGAGAGTTATGCTAGTCAACTGACTCTCTGGTCAGGAGGTACGGTGAGAAACAGAGAGGCTGTCTCTAGGCTCCATAGTGGCAGCATCTACACGTATAGCGATAGACTAGCCTGTTGTGGCTGGGCTTCAATGGTAATGAAAATCTAATTGTAGATTGGGCCTCAATTTTATGTACCTTGTGATATGACTGATTCAGAAAGCAATTCACTACTCATATAAATGGGTTGTAAAGGAATGTCTAAAAGATTGAAAAGTTGAAATCATGTTATGGCATCAACATCAGAATGTCAAAATATGGAGTGAAGGAATAAAAGAGGTGCCTTTCGACACCTCAGGACGTCCCGAGGCATTTTATGGCTGATGAAGCACTTTTTGAAATGTAGTCACTGATGTAGTGTAGGAAACACAACAACCAATATTACACACAACTTACATTTATATAGTGCCAAGGTGCTTCACAGGAGAATTATAACACTGAGCCACATAAGAAGGTATTAGGGAAGATGACCAAAAGCTTGGTCAAAGAGATAGATTTTAAATAATGTCATAAAAGAGGAAAGCAAGGTAGAGAGATGCAGAGGTCTAGGGAGTGAATTCCAGAGCTTGGAACCTAGGCAACTGAAGAGGTTGCCACCAATGGTGGAGTGATTAAAATTTTCAAAGTTCAAGAGACGAGAATTAGAGGAATGCAGATATTCAGAGGATTGTGGAGCTGGAGGAAATTACAGAGATAGGAGGAGCGAAGCCATGGATGGGTTTGAAAACAAGGATAAGAATTTTAAAATTAAAACATTACTTGACTGGAGCCAGTGTAGATCAGCAAAGACCCACAAACAGCAATGCAATAATGACCAGATAATCTTTTTTATTGATATTGTAGGTTAATATTTGCTTAAACACTAGGGGGAACTCTGCTTTTCTTCAAAATAGTGCCATGGAATCAATGTCCAACCAAGAGGCAGACAGGCCGTCAGTTTACCATCTCGTCCAAAAAGCACTAAGTCCCAGTTGAGTGATTTGAACAACACAGGAGTGATTGTTCCTTTTTCTACCCCCATAAAAGCACCTCAGCTATTCTGCAATAGAGATTGATAAATAACAGGAGAGATGCTGCAATGCTGGGACATCTTCCAGTGGGTGAAAGAAGAGCAGCAGTGGTGAAGACCTGGAGCAGACTGCCCAAGTGCACATTTATTGCAGAAATTGCACAGATGATTGAAAACTGCACTGGAGGCATATTCGGAGAAGGGAACCAGAAAGAATCCATTCCCAATCACACTTCCAAACTAAACAAATTGTTTTGGGGTTTGTTTTAATTCCTGGTTAGCTGAACAGAAACTTACCTAGAGTCGGCAGATATTAATTTTCCTTCTATTTAGCCTTTTCCTTCCATTTTATAGAATTCCTTTTGCATAAATGCAGTTACATTTTGGAAATGGTCGATTAAGTTGGCTGTGGTTATTTCAGCCACTTAAATTTGACTTTAGTGAATTAAATTTATTTGACTTCATTAAATTTTTCCACTCCCTCTCCCTGCTGGAAATATGATTTCTCTGTGACTGAGAAATCTGGGGATAGACAGCACAAAAGAAAATAGAGACTCAGTCATGGTAGGAAGTTAAGATGCCCGACTAGACAGCATTGAGCATTGATGTGAAGTTCCATCAGAGCTCCTGCTGTTCCAGTTAAGCTCATAGCACACCTCCCACAGCTCACTGAACAGGCAGTGTTTTGTGCTTATCGTTAACCCTGTCCACGCTGCCTCTCGGAGATCTCTGTCCAGGAATGAATTGCCTTTAGAGACTGCATTGCACTAACTTCTGGAGCACTGTACACAAGGAATAGTTATCCTCTAAGAAACAGCATTCCAGAATGAACTGTAATAGGTTAATGAATCAAATATGTTCCAGTACCCGGGTTTCCATTAATTTTCTATCAAAGGCCTCATGTTTCTCATGCTCTTCCCCCTTTCATTCTATCTATCATTCCCCCTATTTCATTCTTTTTATCCTTCCCCACCTTCCTTCCATCCATTCTTCCTCCTCTTCCTTCTAACTATCCTTCCCCTCTTTCCTTATCTATCCTTCCCCTTTCCTTCTGTCTATCCTCTGCTCCCCTCTTCTTTATCCATTCCCCTCCTTCTCTCCACCTCCTCCCACTTCCCCCACCCCAGCTGAGAACCGATAGCTCAGCTGTAATATTCCTTGCATCCAAATACTTTGCTGACTCACTGTTGAAGGTCACACCTGAACCATGGCCCATTTGGAGAACAAAGGAACATACGAAATAGGAGCAGAAGTAGGTCATTTGGCCCCTTGAGCCTGCCCGGCCATTCAATAAGATCATGGCTGATCTATTTGTGTTTCAGATTCCATTTCCGTCTATCCCCAATAACTTCTGATTACGTTACCTAACAAGAATCTATCTACCTCTGCCTTAAAAATGTTCAGTGACCCCGCCTCCACCACCTTCTGAGGCAGAGAGTTCCAAAGTCACACATTCCTCAAAGAAAAAAAATTCTCCTCATCTCTGTCCTATAAGGGCAACCCCTAATTTTAAAACAGTGCCCCCTAGTTCTGGACTCACCCAAAAGAGGAAAAATCTTTTCCACATCCACCTTGTCAAGACCACTCAGGATCTTGTATACTTCAATCAAGTCACCCCTCGCTCTTCTAAACTCCAGTGGAAACAAGCCCAGCCTGTTTAACCTTACCTCATAAGACAACTCACTCATTCCAGGTATCAATCTAGTAAACCTGCTCTAAACTGCCCCCAACGCATTTACATCCTTCCTTGAATAAGGAGACCAAAACTGCACACAGTGTTCTAGGTACGGTCTCACCAATGCCCTGTATAACTGAAGCATAACATCCTTCCTTTTATGTTCAATTCCTCTCGTAATAAAGGATAGCATTCCATTAGCCTTCTTGATTACTTGCTGTCCCTGCATACTAACTTTTTGTGACTCATACACGAGAATACCTAGATCCCTCTGCACCTTGGAATTCTGCAGTTGTTCTCCATTTAAGTAATACTCTGCTTTTTTATTCTTCCTGCTAAAGTGAACATTTTCACATTTTCCCACATTATACTCCATCTGCCAGATTTTTGCCCACTCAGCTTATCTATATCTGTATGCAAACTCCTTACGTCTTCATCACAACATACTTTCCTACTTATCTTTGTGTCATCTGCAAATGTAGCTAACTTGCTTCACTCCCCTCATCCAAGTCATTGATATAAATTGTAAAAAGCTGAGGCCCCAGCACATACCCCTCCAGGAATCCACTTGTCACACCCTGCCAATCAGACAAAGAGCCATTTATGTATACCCTCTGTTTTCTGCCAGCCAGCCAATCTTCCATCCACGCCTATATGTTACCCCCTACACTATGAGCTTTTATTTTCTGTAATAAACTTTGATGTGGCACCTTATCAAATGCTTTCTGGAAATCCAAGTACAGTATGTCTACAGGTGCCCCTCTATCCACCACACGTTACTCCTTCAAAAAACTCTAATAAATTGGTTAATCATGATTTTCCTTTCATAAAATCATGTTGACTCTTCCCGATTACCTTGAGTTTCTCTAAGTGCCCAGCTATAACTTCTTTAACGATCGACTCTAACACCTTACCCACAAAAGACGTCAAGCTAACTAGCCTATAGTTTCATGTTTTCTGCATCCCTCCATTCTTGAGTAGAGAGATAATATTTGCTACTTTCCAGTCTGATGGAACCTTTCCAGAATCTAGTGAATTTTGGAAAATTAACACCAATGCATCTACTATCTCATTAGCCACCTCTTTTAAGACCTAGGATGAAGTCCATCAGGATCCAGAGACTTATCAACCCACAGCTCCATCAGTTTGCTCAGTACCACCTCCCTAGTGATTGTAATTTCACCAAGTTCCTCTCTCCCCTCCACCTCCACCACCTTCCAACAAGGTGTCAATGTCTTAAGGAAAGCAAGAAAAGGGATGGAAGAACACTGACCAGAAAAAGAAGTTAACACAGAAACACCAGTTTTCTGACCAACCAGTGAGAGAAGAAGCTTTACCATTGGAGCAAGACCAAGAAATACACCTGAACCTTTCAGCACTGGCATTGGGGAAGAAGCTGGTGCTCAAGTAACTCTCTTTGGGTACAGGATGGTACAGTGGTAGCAAAACAATTGACTAATCGAATTAGAACATTTTGCAGCCTCTGTTTGTTTTTTCACCACAGTTGGAGACAATTTATAAAACCCATGCTATGAACCTATGAACTATGCTGTGTGGTACAAAGCCAGACAGATCAAAACGTCCATGATTCCATCACTGTTTCAACTTCAGCCGATCCAGTGATGGTCGGTAAGGGCAGGGACAGGGTTGTACAGTTGTCCTTCAATATTAAGGAGTTATCCAAGGATTAAGAAGAGAAAAAGAGAAATTTCTAATAGCTAACGCCATCTGTGGTTATCGGGTAAGGGCAGAATCAGGCTCAGCTTTGTTCCTAATTTATGTTTCTTGTCTGCCTGTCTCACCTAAACTGATTTCTCACAGGCCTTTACAAAACAGAGAGAAAGAGCCGCGTGGTATGAGTTTGGGGAAGTTTCAACCAGGGGAGGGATAATTGGACAAGAACCTTTGACTGAATTGCAAGCTGCAGAGTTGATTGGGATCGATTATAAAGCCAGAACGAGCAATCCTTTCCCTGCTGCCAGCTGCAAAAACTGGTCATTGTGGACTAGTATATTTACTCCGCATGTAAATACACCTTCCATAAATACTTACAGGGCTGCCAATGAGTCTAATTGCTAGTGGCTTTTTGTGGAGTAGGGCCCCATTTATTTATGGTGTTCAGTTGTTTCAAATTATAACATTAAAAAAATCTGCCGTAATTGCCTTGCTGCACAGCCACTGGCAGTAGCCTCTACTTTAGCAGTGGTGCTCTAATGCAGAATAACAGAATACTCCTCTGGCAGTATTACCTTGATATGTTTAGACCCATCCCCACTGGAGTCATAGTGCCAGTGCTAAGTATAAGCAGCTGCTGTCATTGGTTCTCTGGCTATTCACTGTACAGTAATTCTGAGCAGACCAGCAATGTGTTTTTCATCATGTAGGCTGATCTAACGTTCCTCCAAACATTGTGGAAGATTCACAGCCAGAAAATAAAAATTGTAATTGTGACTTTTAATTGATTGGTTAAAGAATGATTTACTTATTGATTCTGAAGGGGCACAAGCTAAGATGTGGCGATGTTTACTAAGGTGGGGCAATTCTTGTACAGTGGAAATCTGGGAGACAGGCCCACAATCACAGCCATGGCTCCTTCTGCAGCTATTACAACTGAAGGAGGAGCAACACTTAAAAAGTAATTGACCAGCTAACAAAGCAGTGATCATGAGGGAGATGTCAGGATCTCGTTGCCATGACTTTATTTATATGCAAGGAAGGGAAAATACTGTTGCCTCATTCGAGACCATTAATCTGTCGATCAGAAATTTCTCAACTCAGCTACTTCCATAAAGAGAGAGTCATTTTGGTTTGTTTGCCTGAAGATTCATTTAGGTTGTGGAGCTGATTAACTCTACTCAACAAATGGCCACAAAGTGGCTGATGCCCTGATCTAAACCACAGCACAAACTTTTTTATAGTCCTTGCAAATGTTTTTTTTAGCTAAGTGCACTCGGCATACTGTACTCTGTACAGATAGTGTGATATGTGTATTGAACTGGCAGGAACACAGAACGTCCTTGTTTTGCTCTATGATCTGAGTCCCATTACACGGTGTATCCGTTTTAAAATAAGTTCTGTAACTGCGGGAGAAGACGCAGCAGCCATTTCTGTCCTTTACTTCAGTGGAAAATGTGGGAGTAATTGTGAAAGATTTATTGATGAAAGATTCCCCCCTTTAAATGTTTGTAAATGGTTGGTGGTATCACTATTCTGGCTCTGAATGTTAACTGCACTACTTGGTGTTCCACTTAGCCAAATAGAACTAAAGGGTCCTTTTTTCCAATTTGTGGTTTATGCTGAATTGGTTTGCCTGAGCTGGGCTGGTGGTGAGGATGTGATGTTTGGCCAAGCACTAAGGATGGGGGTGAAAAATATTAATTCGCCAGGACCCTGCTGAATATCTAGGACCTCCTGCCAGAAAATGAACATCAATGGGTGTTAGGTAAGGACAGGATTGAGCTTGGTTGCAATGCCCCCCTCAGCCTGCCAACACTGGCTATCCAAGTAAGTGGACAAAGAACGGCCACTTGGCTGAGAGGTGCATAGAGCAGCCTGTGCCTGTGGAACAGTATCCCAGCATGAGTCTCCTCATGATGAGGAGTGAAAATCAGAGGTCACAGTACAGGCTAACACAGTTTTTAACACATGGAAAATGATGGAGGCTGCCAAAAAAAAGAGCATTGTTACTAGGGATTTTGCAGTGCCCCGAGTCCTCTCCTTTGGCAGGTCAGATCGGCAACCGTTATATTGTGACAAGCCAGGAATCAGTGCCTTTTACCCTTGGAAAGTGAAGCTGAGAATCCCAGACTAGTGTATGAGCTGCAAATCACCAGGGTCTAAGCAAATTTGTTTTTCCTCTAGAATGGGGGAGGGTTTCAGGTCACAAAGGTTAGCAGCTCTGTTCATTAAGTCAAAACCCATGTGTCACCACATGATGGGAAAGACGGCTGGATGAGGAGGGGGTTGGGTGGAGGCTCTCTTCCTCCTCCTCTTGCTCCCACCGCCTCCCTCTCCCCACCCCCAATCCTGGGTCAAGAAAGAAATACTAAGCAAGCAGATTTCAATTTAAGCTGACAGAAGACTCTGCATGCGGCTTTATGTGTCTAACCAGGTCTGAAACATTTCTTGAGGGTCAAGACAAATGCTAGAAGCCATTTTAATGCAGAACAAAAAGGTTGATTGAAGGAATGCTGGTTTCCGCTGAAGCTTCCTGCTGAGCCGATTGAAAATGTGAAGTAAGAAAGTGACCTACAGAAAAATCCCAAAGATAGCTCATGTTTTTCTTGTTGCCTTTGTTTTAATTCAATTTTCCAGGATTTTTTGAGCTTTTTTCTGCATATGTTCTTCTCCTATTGACTGTATTCTGTGCTGGTGGTCTGTGTCCCAAGCCACTAACTGTTATCCTGTACCTCTCCCCAAATGGCTATTTCTTCCCACCTCCCCTGTAAGCCTCAATGATAAGTATTCCAGGATACATGATGGTGGGAGGACCTCGCACTGGCCTGACTCGACACTTACAGATGTTGGCAGGAGAGGGGTGGCAGATAAACATCAGATCTGAATCTGATCTTGTCTATCCTTGACATCTGTGCACTTCTTTTTCAGCGGGGGTCACTGCTTAGCAATTTAATCCCCCTTCCCGACTCCTCCCCAGTCAGGGGCACTAAGAACATTTGTGGCACTACCTCTGCTGAGGCTTAGGTAAGAGGGAAAAAATAACTTGAATTGTGTTGCACCATTCACACCTTCAAATAGGCTAACATTAGAATGGTCCAGTGATCTTTCCCCTCTTTGATGCAGAGGAGGGAATAGAGGGGTATGGGGATGTGTTGACAAGAGGGAATTTTAAAAAAAAGACAAGCTTGCATTTATATAGAGCTTTTCACAACCATCAGATATCTGAAAGCCCTTTACAGCCAGTTAAGTAATTAAGTACTTTTGAAATGTAGTCACTTCTGTAATGTAGGAAAAGCAGCAGCCAATTTGTACACAGTAAGCTCCCACAAACAGTAGCGGGATAATGACCAGATAATCTGTTTTAGTGATGTTGACTGAGGGATAAATACTGGCCAAGACACCAGCGATAACAACCCCCTGCACTTCTTTGAACTAGTACCAAGGGATCTTTTATGTCCACCTGAGTGGGCCTCAGTTTACGGATTCGTTTAGGAGGAGGCTCGCATGGAATATAAACACTACCATTGACAAGTAGGGCTGAATGGCGTGTTTTTGTGCTATATGTTCTATGTGATTTTCAGTTTTATAGAGTGTAAACAGAAGCACTTCTATTCATATTAACCCGTTCACATTGCAAGGCAAGTTTACAGAGGCCTTGTAGAACACAAACGGCTGCATCTGCTCTGTTATTTACAATCCTGGTTTTAACTCTACTTTTCTGGTTGATTGATGGATGAAACAGAGCAGGGCTGTTATCCCCAGTGTCCTGATCAATATTTATCCCTTAATCAACATCACACAAAACACACTGGGATTATCTGGTCATTATTGTAGAGTAAAAGGGGTAACATCAGGAGCACCTGACACTGATGTAACTATGATGCAATGTCACATGACTAGGACTGCAATCTGGTGGGAAGCAGATGTACAATCTTGTGTGGAGTTCTGAGATGTATGTAGATCTGTAAATAAACAGAACTGTTTTTTAATGAATAACGGTCTATGGTAGCATTCTTAGGGTAACAGGCAAACCCTCAAGAAACACCATCTAGATCCCGAATTCAAGACAAAAGAATTATCACATAGCTGTTTGTGGGATCTTGCTGTGCGCAAGCTGGCTGTGTGTTTTCCATATTAGATCTGTGACTACTCTTCAAAAGTACTTCGTTAGCCGTAAAGTGCTTTGGGATGCCCTGTGGTTTTTAAAAACATTATATAAATGCAGATTTCTTTTTGATGGATAACTTTGTATATGTTGGAAATACAAGTATTCTATTGCTGCTAGCCTTTCTCTTTGGAACATCAAGTGGCAGCTTGGTGCTATTGGATGTTTGCTAGTTCATTTATGCTACTGCAGTCTAGCAGAAAATGTAAAATGTAAAGCAGTCAGGAGAATGGGCACATTTCAGGAAGTGTTTGTTTGCATACGGGGGAGAGTGGGTTTTGAAGCATTGGTGTCACTGGAATTCGAAAGAAATTAGTATTTGATACATTTGCTCTTGGGTAGGAAGAGGGGAAAATCTGGAACCTTCCTTCGACTCAGGTTTCAGCTCCTGTCCAACACCTTTCAGTCATGCGGCAGCCTCAGTGTAAAATGAACAAGGCCCTGAGATCCACGTGAGGAGATAGTTTTCCCTAGTGCTTCTGGGGATAGCACTTATAATATTAAAAACAGAAGATGCTGAAAATACTCAGCAGGCCAGGCTGCATCTGTGGAGAGAGAAGCATATGTTTCAAGGGGGAGATGGTGGTCACTTGGTTAGTAATCCAGGGGCCTAGGCTAATGGCCTGGGGTTCAAATCCCACTGTGGCAGCTGATGTAATTTAAATTCAGTTAATAAAACTGGAATTATAAAGCTAGTTTCAGTGATGGTAATTATGAAACTATCATTGATTGTTGTAAAAACCCACCTGATTTGTTAATGTCCCTTTAGGGAAAGAAATCTGCCATCCTTACTGACTCTGGTGATTCCAGACCAATAGCAATGTGGTCAACTACCCTTTGAAATGGCCTAGCAAGGCACTCAGCTCAAGGCCAGTTAGGGCTGAGCAACAAATGCTGGCTATGCTAGGGATGCCACATCCCTTGAAATAATAAAGGAAAAAAAGTCAATGACCTTTTGATTGGCAATCCCTGGTTTTCTGCAGCATCACCACATCCAAATTCTAACTGCTCAGAACTTGGCTTCCAGCACAGGCATCAGTGCTAGTCAGTTATTGCTGGCCGATGTATGCTATTATTCTACAGCGCAATGTGTACACTGATGACTCTCTAGTGGAACCTGGGGTAGATTTCATGTATTAGAAGCTTCAAGGCATTAATTTTAATTGAGGGAATTTGGTAATAGTAATGCAGTATTTAAGATAAGTGAACTGGTCAGTGGCAATGGACTGGCAGCACTTGATGTGAGAGTTTGATGAAGTGTGAATCTTATGCTTGATGTGCAAGACTTGACAGATTTGCCTTTTGGGCATATTTCAATCATGAGCAAAAGGGGTGTGATACCACAAGGGGTGGGACATTCAGGTATGTTGTTTGACAGTTGTGGTATCCCGTTTGAACGGGTTTGCAAATTGCTGAGATTTGTAAACTGTCTGGAACTCGGTACCTGTTATGATGGCCTGCTGACTAACCAAATCCAATGGACTTGCAGGAGTAAACCATGCATGTTATACATTACAAATTATCCTCAGTCAGAATACAATCAGCTCAAACTCTTGTTCCTGTTCATTCATATTTATAATTAGTCAGTTCACAAGTTAATAATTAGCTCCAGCCTATTAAAATTGGAGGGGTGAGTAAAAACACATGCCAGTTAAAGACGTCTGTGCTTATATTTTGTGCTTGAGGGATGTCAGGAACAGTTGTCATTTTGGACAGGCATCAAACATTCCCTGGTCAGGTACAGAACATCATAACCAGAGTAAAGAAAAACCTTGCATTTCTTTAATACTTTTGAACGTCCCAGAGTGCTTCACAGTCAATGAAGTACTTATCAAGTGTAGTTGCTGAAGTAATAAGTGCAAGAGCCAACAACAGTTCTAAAAACAGATAAATAACCACTGTTCCTCTTTGAATACTATCCTGGACTTTTTCTGCCCACCTGTGAGGGCTCATAGGGCCTCAGTTTAATGTTGCACAGACCCTCCAACAGTGCATTGCTCCCTCAGTACTACACTGAACTGTAGTTTCCTGAACTCATGATCTTCTGACTCAGGAGGTGAGTGCTACCAGAGCCAAAAAATGACAGCCAAGCAAGTACTGTACTTTAACCTCTAAAGTCAAAGAGCAATCCTGGACTGAATCAGTGGGATGTTTTTCCATTTCCTGCACCATTTTTGTGATCAGTGAGAATCTGACTGAGATTGCCAATTTAGTGCATAACTGTGGGAGGTTTTGTGCTGTGAAATAACATTCACTCAGAATTGGGTTGAGCCTGTTCCAAACCTATTTCCTGTAGGACACTTGTAGTCAAGAGATATACTTTTATTTGTTTTAGCCTGAGTTACATTCCAGCTCCAATCCCAGATGACATTTCAATTCACCTCATCAGCAGTCTCCTTAAACTGTCTAAGAATATCTTTGTTGTCAAGTTTATATGGATGCACATTTTCATTGCCATCTTAATTATTTGTTTATGCTGCTTGCTGTTTGTATTTCAGAATTTCTGGCTTGCCAATAAAAAACAATCTAGACAGCACTGCAATGTTAAAACAGATGGGAATCTATTCTCTTTTTGCCATGGTCTGAAAAAGATATCAGGATCACAAAAAGGGTCCTTGTTGTGCTGCTAGAATGGTTTATTAAATGAAGAATGTCCCTCAGATTGAGCCAGGATTAGTTTGATAAGAGTAAATGTGGTCTTATCTCCCTGATCTACCTCCTCAGTCCTGTTAGACTTTAGTGCTTATTACAGTCTGTTCTGCTATAATGGTGTTCTGTGTAATAAGATGCATAATTACATCAGAATTACAGAGTCTTTATTTCTTTTTCAGTTCGCATTCCAGTATCTTGTCCAGGTGGTCACGTTTTATGAGTGAGTGAGCATGGTGAATGGCAGTGTAGCCAGGTCTGAACCTCCTCCAGCTGATGTCCACATAAACTTGCACCTTCCAACAAAGAATCACTGACTATTTAGTGTTTAAACATCCTGTACTACGAACCCTGACCAAATTTCCCCTTCCACCCCTATTACCTAGATCAGTAGCACTGAAGTCATATACTCTATGCTCCCACCTCCTCCCCACCCCTTCCCCACCCCTTCCAACCCTCATGGCAGGTGGGATTTCAATATTTAACTGGTGGCTCACCCATGGTAAAAAAGTGAAATATTGTGAATGCTGGGAATCTGAAATAAAAACAGAAAATGCCCATTGTGGTCAGAAGGCCAGGCACCATCTGTGGAGAGAAATTGAGTTAATGTTTTAGGCCAATGATGAGTGGTCAATAAATCTGAAACATTAAGCCTGCTTCTCTCTCCTCCGCTGCTGTCTGACCTGCTGAGTATTTCCGGCATTTTCTAATTAAATTTATTATTTATTGTTATTGGCTCACCTAGGGGGTTGCTGATGGTAAGTTGGAGGATATGCCCTTCTCTTACCAGTAAACCTCACTAGTAAAGCCATTCCTTTCATTACATTACACAATTTTCTCTGTGTAATTATCTGCATTATGATTTGCTTCTTTGTCTTCAAGAGAGAGAGAGAACCAGAAAAATTTGTTTTTTCTTGCCGTTGTCTTTCTGCCTTTCTCCCACACTTTTGGCTGGGAAGTGGTTGGTTTGGCATAGAAAGGGGTAGTTAGTGCAACTGATTGTAGGGTGCCACGTGGGGAAGTGCCATCTGGCTGAGTGGTGCGAGCTGGCGGTCATGGACCTCCTTCCTGGTGCAACTCACAGGCTGTGAGGAAGAAGGATTTTCAGGTATTAAACAGGGTGTGTTGTTGGGGAAGGATGCAGCCAGGGGTGGGCCATGGAGAGCAAAAAGCTGAGGGGTAGCAAATGGGCAAGAGTGCAAAATAATAGTGGCTTTTGGTATGCTAACCATACTAGAAATGTTTACATCATAGAAACACAGATTAGCTACAGCACAGAAGGAGGCCATTTGGCCCATCATGTCTGTGCTGCATTGAGATTTTATATCTTGTCATGAAAAAACTTGATTTTTAAGATCATGACAGAGGAAGTAAAGTGTGTGCCACATGCAAGATTTTGTTATAAAATATAGACACTTATTGATAGCCCTTACCTTTTGTCATTTGTTCTTTATCCCTTTGGTTGGAGATGGCTTTAAACACCTTTGTGCTTTCAGTTGCAAAGCTTTTCATCAGCTGAGATCAGCCAAATGGTGCATTGGAGGGATGTCACATTGCTCTCATTCTACATTTAAAAAATTATGCTTAAAATGTAATATAGTCTTTCTTATACAATAGGAGGACTCCCAGACAGTACCCTGAACTTTGTTTTAACTTGTCATGCACATGATGGGCTGACTGACCTCCTTACTGTGCTATGAATCTTTCTATGTTTCTACATGAAGCCTAACCATATGGATGATATTCTCAAGGGCTGTCAGTGAATCTGTTTGCCAGCGTAAATTAATGTCTGAAGTAAGAAAGGGAGGAAGAAAACCTTATTCATAGAAGCATTTTTATTTAAAAAATGCTAAGTTCTTAACCACTTCTAGCATTGTAAACGTTGATCTAATAAAGTAAGCAAAGTATATTCTAACTACAGAAATAAGAAACATCTAAGAAATGATAATTACACAGAGTAAATGTGTAATGTAATGAAAAGAATGGCTTTACTAGTGAGGTTCAATGGTCTGTGTTCATGAAATGCTAAGCTCAAATTGACAGTCAACTTTATGAAATGCATACAGTATCACAGGGGGAAGTGTGGAAGGCAGAGCCAGGATTTTTCTGCTTGACCATTTTTCAAACAAAGGAGGACTGCTGAAGGTGCAGTCATGAACAAGCATAAGCAGAGTTGTTAAAGTCAATGTTGTCATAAATCCATGATGCATCCCTCAACCAAAAGGCATGATCTGTCTATGCTTGAATCAGCTCTGATTTCATCTAAGTTTGCTGTTCTATTACTGCTGATATGGCCGCTGTGAGTCACTGATTTATTTCAGTTATCAGAGCAGATGAGCCATAAATACTGGAACTAATGGTGGATACAATACATGCATTTGAGTTCTCAACTCTGCCTCACCCAATTTGATATCAGTGCAAGAAAGCCGTCAGAATATGACCGCTGCTCACTTGCTATGACAATGCAGCTAATTGTGCAACAATATAGTATAAATACGACATTAAAATATTTTGTTTTTCATTTTCTATGAAGTGCAAAAAACGGCATTGAATCAGGATCCTCTTTTAAAGCAGAAAGCCTGTAATTTTATAGAACCCTTTCACGAGGTCTGTTCCAGGTTAGTGCTGCCTCTACAGCTTTCCCTTGTTCTCCAGTGAGTGAAACTAACAGAAAGCATACAGTGCTCTGATCATCAGCTTAATGAGAACATCAGGTTCTCCTCTCACGTATGATACTCCCAACACGTGGAGTTTTGATGTGTCTGATCATTAAGTGGCAGATGCTAAGGGGGAACAAGCATAGTGATTAATATAATGAAAGAATATGAAATTTGCACATGAATGAACATTCCTGCACTGTACACAGAGAAACAGGTTGTAATTATGTGTTCTTGAAATGGTTCGCATAAAGGTCTGCTTTGCTCTACAACTGAAAGCACAGAGCCATATATGTTTTATTGTTGGCGTGTGGAGGACTTATTTTGCTTTATTAACTCTTTTCTTAACCATTACTCCATTTGCCATTCTCCAGTTGCTATCTTTGACCTTTTTTATCGAGTACTCACGCTCAGACGTCTGGCACTTGTACAAATGCATTCTTGGACATGGTAAAGAGAGAGGGCTTGATGTAGCAACAAATGATGTTAAAAACAAACACTGGCCCAGCAAAATGGCCAATCTTTTCTCATTTTGAGCAAGGCAGCTAGTTCAGCTGGACTCTTTTCAACCTCACCATACAAAGACTGCTTGTCTATTGGGATTCCTGTTCAATGAGTCAATGCCCTAGCTTCAGTGGACAAAGCACATCTCATGGATCTATTGCTTGCTATTGTTTGGAGTGGCTTATTCCTTCCCTCTGCTTTATATATGGATGGTATGGAAGACGGCGATGAATTTCGGAAATGTTGATCTTCACATGCATAGATAAGCCACTGTTCAAGAGTTAGTTAGGTGCCTTATGACCTCTGGTTCAAATATCTGTTCCATAATGTAACTTGCTAGAGCTTTTGTTCTTGGCTTTGATGATTATAAAGGGTTAAATGAGTTAATCCTTGTCAGTACTAAATGATTGAATTGCTTCTGTTTTATTTATTGTGTAGGGGATAGAATGACTTCAGCATTACACAGTCCAATTCCAAGCCTGTTTAAAAACATTGTTGACTTGGTCTTCATGCTTGGTTACATCGACCAACAAAACAGGATGATGGCAGATAAAGCTGGGCTCTTCAATTTGTCATAGAAAAATGCAGACTTACCCAATGAAGGAAGCAACTAAATGATGGCATGTTAGCAGAAAAGAATGTCACATTTATACTGTGGCCCTGCCTACATGTCCAAAGACATCTTTTGAACTGTATTAGTTTAGACAACTTGCATTAAAGATTTTTTACCTGTAAATGCTCCCCAATCAGCATCCTCCTAAATATCCTGGCCATTAACCCAAGTTTGATTAATTTGGGGGAAAACCATGTCCTAATGTTTATATAACAGCTGGTGGCCCATACAATCCCCTACTCTTTTGTCTTATCAAGCTCTCAGGTCCTGCAGCATTTTGGCAGTTTGATTTTCCCCCAACGAAAAGGTTGTGTTCTCTCCTCTGTCTCACAGTTCCTGCTGTTGAATTGAGACAGGTTTTCAGTCTTTCTACATTAGATAGTCCTTATAATTGTTCACAGATTGCATGCATAATGTTATTTTCCAATCCAGCATTTTCATTTTTTTGGTTTGTTTTCAGGCATTTACCTAGGAATAAGTGCCCAATTGATCAAAGTTAAAGAATTTTAGGACAACTTCAATGAAGTGGTGCCATTTATATTTCACAAGATTATATAGGATTTTATAGCAGGTCATTTGGTCTTTGCTGGTGTTCATGTCCCCCATAAGCCCCCTCCCACCTTAATTCGCCTCACCCTGTCAACAAATCCTTTTATTCCTTTCTCCCTCATGTAATTCTGTTGTTTCCTCTTAAATGTATCTACAGTAATCACCACAACTACTCTTTGTAGTAGTGAATTCCATATTTATTACTCTGAGAATAGCAAGGTGTTAGGACATAGATAGTGATGAAATCAAATCAAATACATGCTTACAGATTCTGTAGTTGGTGAGTCTTTATTTAAATCTTAAGTTTATTTCTCTTAATTTAGTTAATAGTTTAACAAATGGAGGCACCGTAAGGCAACACAGTTCTGTGGAATGCACATGCTATTCCAAGTGGGAACTCTAGGACACTTCTGTGTCCTAGGCAGCCACATGTACATGAAGTCTTGTCAGCTGGAGGAGCTCAAGCTCTGGGTTTTGGAGCTTGAGCAGCAGCTGGCTTCACCGCAATGTATCCATGAGGCTGAGAGCTGCGTGGATAGCACATTTCTAGAAGTGGTCGTCCTGCAGGAAAGAGGAATGGTGACAGGAGGACCAAGCAGATAATGCAGGACTCCTTCGAGTGCATCTGACTACCCTCCCAGTATACTGTGAGAGTGATGGTTCTTCTGGGAAGTGCTGTCAGAGTGAAGTCCATGGTACCATGGGTGGCTTCGCAATAAGTGTGTGAAGGGGAGGAAGATTGGGAAAACAATAGTGATAGAGATAGGAGCATATTGCAAATGAATATGTAGCTAAAGAGGTGGTGCATGAGGGAGGGCTTTAGACTCCTGGGACATTGGGACTTGTTCTGGGGAGGTGGGAGCTAAACATGTCAAAGGGGGTTGCACCTTAACAGAACCAGGACTGGTGTACTTCAGGGAGGTTTGCTATTGTTTTTGGGAAGGATTTAAACTTGTCAGGGGATGGGCATTAGAAAGGACAAACAAGTTGCACAAAGGATTGAGAGAAACGGATAGTACCAAAGTGAAAAATAGTAAAATATTAGGTGGGGCCAGAATAAAAAGGGAATGCAATATGGTTGAACTTAGATTTACAGCAATAAGATGCTGTGGCAATAACAGAGACCTGGCTCAAAAATAGGGCAGGACTGGGTACTAAGTATTCCCGGTTACGAAGTGTTCAGGAAAGATAGGGAAGGAGAGAACAAAGAAGGGGTGGCAGAAATAAAAATAGAAAACGCTGCAAATATTCAGCAGGTCTGGCAGCATCTGTGGTGAGAGAAAGGGAATTAACATTCCAGGTTGACGAAAAGTTGATAAAATCATAGATTAGCAGATGAAACTGTAGCTGAATAATGGAATGCTTTTAAAGAGGAGATTGTTCAGTTAAGGTTGAGGCTCATTTCCATAAGGGGGAAAAGTGGGGTAAGCAGAGTCAGAGCACCATGGATGGCAAAAGAAATAGAGAATAAGATGAAGAAGAAAAATATGGTGGGGTGGAGGGGCAGGTGGGGGTGGTGTGTTCGGGTGGTGAAAGTTGTCAGGTTGACAATACAAGTGAGAACTAAACAGGATATAGAAAGTTCAGAGAGGAAGCTTAAAAGGAAAAAAGATAGCATGAGAAGATACTAGCAGCTAAAATAAAAGGGAATCCAAAAGTCTTCTTTAAAAGCACGTGGATAATAAAAGAGTCATGAGAGGAGGGGTGAGGCTGATTAGGGACCTAAAAGGGGGATCTGTGCCTGAAGGCAGAGGCCATGGCTGAAGCACTGAATGAGTATTTTGCATCTGTCTTTACCAAAGAAGAAGATGCTGCTGGAGTTGATAGTGAAAGAGGAGGTAGTTGAGGCACTGGCAAGACTAAAAAATTGATAGAGGAGTTATTAGAAGGCTGACTACTTAAAAGTTTTTTTTGAAAAATATACTTTATTCATAAAATATCTGGAAGAACATTACAAAACATTTCAAGATTGCCATCACAAAAAGTACAATCAGATTAAACTTTTACACATGGATCACGAGGTGCATCAATACAATCAATGAATATTACAATAATTTCAATATGGTCAATGCAGACAATCAGGAAATGATATTGGAGTTATTAACATACATCATGAGGTGCTTCAATACAATTATAATACAATTAGTATTCAATGCATACATTCATTGTGAGCTGTACAGCCCGAGGGGCTCTCAACAGTTCCCAGCCCCTCGGTGCCCTATGGCAGAAAGGTCTTAGACAGCGACCTTTCCCCATTACACTTAAAAGTAGATAAGTCAACAGGATCAGATAGGATGTACTCAAGCATGTAAGGAAATTGTAGAGGCTCTGGCCATAATCTTCCAACCGTTTTTCAGTACAAGGGTAGTGCCACAGAACTGGAGAATTGCAAATATTACAACTTTATTTTAAAAAAAGATATAAGGATGAACCCAACAATTACAGGCCAATCACTTTAACCTTAGTGATGGAAAAACTTTTTGAAATGATAATCTTGGACAAATTTAACAGCCACTTGGACAAGTGTGGATTAATTAATGAAGCCACCAAGGATTTATTAAAGACAAATTATGTTTCACTAACTTGGCTGAATTTTTTGATGAGGTCAGAAAGGTTGATGAAGGTAATGCAATTGATGTGGTGTACATAAACTTCCAAAAGAAGTTTGCTAAAGTGCCACATAATAGGTTTGCTAGCAAAGTTGAAGTCCATAGAATAAAAGAGATAGTGGCAGCACAAATACAAAGCTGTGAGTGACAGGAAACAGAGAGTAATGGTGAATGGTTGTATTTTGGAATGGAGAAAGGTAGACTGTGGAATTCCTAGGGGTCAGTACTAGTTCCATTGCTTTTCTTGATCTAAATTAATGACCTCAATTTGGGTGTGCAGGGCACGATTTCAAAATGTGTAGACGACAGAAAGATTGGAAATGCTGTGAACTGTGAGGGGGATGATGATCGACTTCAAGAGGACATGAAAATAGTGGAGGTTGGAATTTTCTGGTGGTATTGGCATACATGTGACAGATGAAATTTATTGCAGTGACATGTAAAGTGATGCATTTTGTTAGGGAGAATGAGGAGAGGCAAAATAAGATCATGGGTACAATTCTATAGGGATTCTAGAGTATAGATACCTATGGGTATATGTGCACAAATCATTGAAGGTTGCAGGGAAGTTTCACAGAGTAGTTGAAAAGGCTTAAAGGATCCTGCACTTTATAATTTAGAGGCATAGAGTACAAAATCAAGGAAGATATGATGAACCTGGTTCAGCCTCAACCGGAGTACTGTGTCCAATTCTGGGCACTGCACTTTAGGAAAGGTGTGAAGGCTTTAGGGAGGGCCCAGAAAAGGTTTACAGGAATGATTCCAGGGATAAGGAACTTTGTTTCATAGATAGTGTTACAGGCAGGGAGAGAGATGGTAGGATGGTTCCCCCTTTACTTTCATCTCTCAGCTAACTGCAACAAGATGTGTTTTAAAGAAGAAGTGTTTCAATCCCTTGAGTGTGTGACTTTCAAGAACAGACACAAGACAGGTTTTCTCATAAGTTTAAAAATAAATTCACCTGAATGTAATTGCAATGGCACCCATTCGCTCACACACACATATACACACACACGCACACGCACGACACACATGCATAAGAGAAGGTGATTACAAAAGAGGTAACATGCACTGAGGATTTTAGAAAAGTCAGAAAGTCTCAATTACTCTTGCCTTTCATGATGGAAGCTGGAAACATTGCAGGCCTGATGATTTCCTTTCAGTTCACTGAAGAAAATGGAGTTTGGAAGTTTCTGGCAATGAATTCACAGTGGCTTATTCCAATAGTAGGTTTCTGGCTTTGCTCCAGTCAAAGTTGTAGTCAAGCCCCTGTTGTGATATCTGGCTAGGTTCTGCAAATCTATAGGTAAAACACCAGCCTCACTTCTCTGCCTATTAGTGGATTCTGGGCAGGGTTCTTCTTTTACTGGGCGGGATCCCTTCCTTAGTCTTTATCTCCCAAACTGACTGGCAAGAGGCTGCTCTCAAAATGTATGTTAATAATGTGTTTTTTATTACAAGCTGGTTTCTGTCAGGTGACCACAGTATTGGTGTGCTCATTGCCTACACAAATGGTCCCTGACAAAGTTAGCATTGACACACAATGGGGTTTGAATCTTGACCATTTGCATCTCCTTGTGATAGAATGGTTTTTCCTCATGCCTATTCTGTGGAATTTAATTCTACAGTCATTAAGTTTGTGTGGTCATTGTGCAGCAGTTTATCTTGAAACCTGGACAATGGTAGCTGTTAAATCCAGGAGAGGTCAGTTGCATTTTTAATGTCTTCTCAAAGGAATGTTGCAAAAGGTAATTTACATCTTAGTGTCCTGACCAGACAAGCAACTACTTCCAGCCTTGGGCAGTTTCCTGTATACTGGCAGACAAGGAGGGAGGACACCTGATCCCCTTGATCCATCTTGTTACAGCACAAATTGTCCATTCTCTATGTTTAAAAAAAAATAGTGTTCATTTTTCATACATCTGTGGGTACAGCTATGAGGGTGTGACAATATATTGGAGAAGTTTAGGCTGTTCTCCTTGAAGAGAAGGTTGAGAGGAGATTTGATGGAGGTGTTCAAAATCATGAGAAGTCTGGACAAAGTAGATAAGAAACTGTTCCCATTGGCAGAAGGCTTGAGAAATAGAGGACGCCGATTTAAGCTGAATTGCTAGAAAACCTAACAGCGACATGAGGAAAAACAATTTTGTGCAGCTACTGGTCTGGATCTGGAATGCACTGCCTGAAGGGTGGTGGAGCCAGGTGCATTGGGGCTTTTAAAGGAGAATTGGATAACCACCCCACCCCCCCCAAAAGAAAAGGTGGGGAAGTGGGACTAGCTGAGTTGCTCTTGCAGAGAGATGGGCAGAATGATTTTCTTGTATAGACTAACCATTATTTGCCAACAGCTATCAACCAATCACATGCTAGGGAACAGGTAACCAAAGGTGCTGGTTAGGAGTGATAGGTAAGTAGGGCATAGTACAGGATTTGTGAAAGATGGAGTTTCAGATACCTGAAGGTGACGAGCACGGATGAGAGCTTCAGCAATATGGAATATTATGGAGGTATGTGACATTACAGAAGTGAAGTGGATGATTTTGGTAATGAGTGGGATGTGGTTCAGGGTCAAGTGAGACACTGAAGTTATACCTAAGTAAGTAAATTACACCAGGGGCTAAGGTACAAGGAAAGTAGCTGGAATTAAATAGCTCAGATACAAGGTTCCTGCAGGAATCAAGTAGTAGGATGCCAGTGCTGTTGCAGAAGGTACTGGCTTATCCATCTCTTGATGTCAGCCAATGTAGCAACTGCCCTGGTATTTAAAGTGACAGCCCCTAAAAATCTGTATAACATTGTTGAGAATGTCATATGAAGAATAACAATGGACCAAGACTGGAGCTCTGGGATATACCAGAGATGCCAAGTGAGTGTCTCCCCAGTTAGGATAATATATCGATATCAACTTTAGGAAAAGACCTAAATGCAGTGCATGTTGCTGCAACCCAGTTATGATTGTTGATGGGTACATTGACATTCAATGGCATTAACATTGCTGAATTCCCCATTGTCAACATCCTGGGGATTACCATTGACCAGAAAGAAAACTGAACCAGCAATATAAATACTGTGGCTACAAGAGCAGATCAGAGGCTGGGAATTCTGTGGTGAGTAACTCACCTCTTGACATGGCACAAGTCAGGAGTGTGATGGAATACTCTCCACTTGCCTGGATGAGTGCAGCTCCAACAACACTCAAGAAGTTCGACATCATCTAGAACAAAGCAGCCGGCTTGATTAGCACCACATCCATAAACATTCACACCCTCCACCGTCGATGCACAGTAGCAGCAGTATGTACCATCTACAAGGCAGGAATTAACCAAGGATCCTTCAACAACACCTTCCAAACATAGGACTTCTCCCACCTAGAAGGACAAGAGCAGCAAATGCATTGGGACATTGCATCTACAAGTTCCCATCTCAGCCACACACCACTCTAACTAGCAACTACGTTGCTGTTCCTTCACTGTCGCTGGGTCAAAATCCCAGAACTCCCTCCCTAATAGCACTGTGGACGTACCTACACCATGTGAACCAGAGCTGTTCAAAAAGGCAGCTCACCTTCTCAAGGGCAATTAGGAATGAACAATAAATGTTGGCCTTCTAAGTGATGTCCACTTCCTGTGAATGAACATATAAAAAACAGCCATTGCTCGTTGAGTAAACACGAGACTGCTTGCTGCATTATCCTCGGTTTCTCAACCTGACTTATAAACAGTGACTAAGTCTTATGTGTCCTGCAATAATCAGGATAAAATTGAGACAACCTCTTCCACCCAAAGAGAAGAACATAGGAGCAGGACTAGTCCATTCAGCCCCTTGAGCCTTTAACTAGATCATGACTGATCTTCTACCTCAATGCCATATTCTTGCACTATTCCTATATCCCTTGATGTCTTGGTATCAACCTCCGCTTTGAATATATTCAATGACTGAGCCTCCACAGCCCTCTGGGATAGAGAATTCCAAATATTCAAAGATTATCCAAAGGGAAGTTTCGGATAAACATGGTTGACCTTTCCTCGGACAGTGGTTACTCAACTGGTCACGCCCAGAGAGTCCGGAATATCTTGCATTTGACATCAAACACCATTGAAATCTCAGTCTCACCTAAATGACAGTGGAAGGATACTTTCACTGGTGGTTTCTGACTAAAAAATATTCCCATTTCCTCTGCTTGTTTCTTTCTCTATCTCCTTTTCCAACAGGGCAATTAACAGAGACATAAAGTTTTCATCTTGCCAGTTGGAACTGGATCCGAACACTGATCCCATCAGGTCAGTGAATAACCCCACTCCAGTCACTAGTCAACTAACTTTCATGAAACCTATTCTGCATACCTCCCTGACAGATTAATGGGAACTTGCACAATAAGATGTGAAATTGAACCATACATGCTCAAGAATGGCTCTGGTTTGATCCTGGATCTGTGCGGAGCTGGCTTATTGCAGCCAGGTCAGCAGTTGGGCACAATAGTTAGCCTCAGTACCACTGGACTAGAGGATAAGAATCAGCTCCTGATTACCATACAGTGAGCCCTGTAGGAAAGTGGACACATCACTCTGAAAAGATGGAGTTAACCTCTGTCGCATTTGCAAACAGCCTGCTACCATTCATGTGTGAACCTGCTGCCTTGGCACATGTGGGGCTGAATTTTACTGGGGTGGGTATTGCTCACCATCCCAATACAAAAATTGGTTGCGAGCCAGTTAACCTTTTACTAGAAAGGCTGCTCTGCAGCAATAATACGCTGGGGGCAACCTTACGAGGTAACTGTGGGCCTTTGGCCCCTCGGGCAGGAAATCCTGCCCTCGAGTGCTGCCTGGCCAGCAGCTGAGAAGTCCTAATAGCACCAGAACTCCGTAGTAGCCATCGCTGGGACGACAAGCAGTCCCAAGGAGAAGATCCATGGATGCCAGACTTGGAGGTAAGGGGAGGGATCACAGACCTTAGGGAGGGTGGGCAATGAGGGTTATGGGGACGGTTTTGGAGGCCAATGGGCTGAGTTGCAAAGGAGAAGGGTAACAACTTGGCGGTGGTACCCCTGTCCCTTCCTGCCCTTTCACTTGAGATGGTGAAGGAGAGGGCTGGCCTCCTTCATTCCGCCTTGCCCTACTACTTGTATGATTGTGGTGGGGGCAGAAACATGCCCTTAACTAGCCATTAATTGGCCTTACCTGCCCATCGTATTATGGGGACAGCTCAGGGGCGCGTGGGAAGGCAGTCGGCTGGGGGAACCTCCCACTGACAAATTCACTGGCTGGGAGGCCCCTAACATTTCCCCTGTGGATCCTTATCCCATCAGGGAGAAAAAGGGAAATAGTGGAGGAAATCTAATCTGTAATACAGGAATTAAAAAGTGTATGTGTAACTAGGCATTTCTAAAGTAGCTCAATGACACTGGCGCACAGAATGTCAATTCTTTAATTCTGAGATAATCTGTGTGACATTCAGGTGACGTAGATAAAACAGAGAGGGACCACAAGAGATGAAAAGTGGGTTGTATCTGTTTCTAGCGAAAACAGCAGGGAAATGGAATCCAGGTTTGGTGCATTGGAGCAGCACAGACTAACAATCATCTGTGATTGGACAATTTTGTACTTGGCTTTGTGTTGACCGCACTCCCAGGAATCCAACCTTTTGAAGAAAAAGAAATTGCTGGAGGATATGCAAAAAAAAAGTTAGCTGGGCTTAAGGGCTTTACATGAACTGGGTAACATTTTCAAACAATGAGATAATACTTTGGGCAATCTGTTTGTAATTATTTAGTGTTGCTATACATAGTTTAAAGCCTTTATTGATGTGGAGTGAATTTTGCATTTGTAAGACATTCCTATTTGTTTTATACGTAGAAAGTTGTTGTCCCTTTACATTAGAGGCACAGTATGGGCCTACAATAGATGGGGTGTGGCTGGGGGTGAAAGAAGCCAATAACAAGTGGAGAGTTTATCAAATTCCTATCAATTTGGGTGGTCGAATCTGGGTGGGTAATGCTGGGAATTGTGGATATTTTAATAATGTTCCTTTGAGAAATCCAGGGCACAGGAAACTGCAGTAATAGTGCTGAACTGTGCAGCATGGAAATCTAATCCAGGTTTGGTGTAGTAGAGCAGCTCAGACTGAAGCAGCTGGCTAACTAGCGCAGATTTCTCTTCTCTGTCCGAAAGACAGCAGAATAATTTTGTTGCGATTTGTAAGAAGATATATAACGTTCTGTGGCGAGGCAGGTGTGTTCCAGCTAGAAAGCTACAACTGCCTTCGGCCCCTAAACCCAGGGCTCCTGTACTTGATCACCATTCAGCAACTTAAGCTGGAAGGTTCTCATGCGACCACTACTGAGAACAGAGTTGGGTTTGGTTGTGAAGCCCTCCAGAGTAGAATAGCATGCTGATATTGTTTGGGTTGCAAATGAAGAATGGCAAATTGGGAGAGGTACTGAATATAGCCAATATCCATGGGGTTGTGTCTCAATTAAGAGTTACTTCCTTCAGGAGAGGAGAAGAAAAAGTTGGCAAAAGTCAGTTGTGATGTGTTGAATTTCCAAAAAGTAACCTTGAAGAGGATAAGTAAATTCTGTTCAAAGTTTATAGGGCTATGAAAAATAAATTGTGGTATTGTTAGGAATAATATTTCATGGTTACTAGGAGACAGGATTCTGGTTGAGCATTGAAACAAATCTATGTGCAATTGTAAGAATTTACTTCAAAAGCTTTTAAAAGGAAATCATCACTGTTTTGGAAAAGGACCAAGCACAAAAAGGATACTTGTTAACTATTAATAATAAAGACATTTACATGCATGGTGGTAAGAATGTATCTTCATGAGATTGGGATTGTTAGAAAGGGTCCCTGAAAACATTTCAGAGGTGACCATCCTTTATTAAAGCTGTGTCTTAAAGCTGAAGATTTCATTCACCTTCAACTGAGTGGAGTCTAAGCAATAGCATGGAATGGAATTGACATTTTATTGTCTTGCCTCACTTTCAATCGTCTTTCCAAAGTGGCCATTCTTCATGTTTAAACCTGCTTAGTGAGTGTTAAAAGGTGAAGTAGTTGTGGGAACATCGTGGCTGAGCACAATACTGACGTTTTCTTCTTCATTCTCACTCACACTCACTTTCTCTCGCTTACACACCCACTTTCTTTTTCTCTCTTTCTATCGTTCACTCTCTCTATCAATCTATCTCTTGTTTATTCCTGTCTCTTTAATCTCTTCACTCAGTAAGAATCACTAGATTGCACTTAGAACCAGGGAGCCTACCTGGTTTTCCCCTATCCTTAGTCCAGATCTGATAAGGTCAATTGCAATGCCCCTACTGCCATCTTGTTAATCGACACAACCTGAGATCTTTGTGGTCTGTTTGACTCAGTTCCACACTGAGCTATGTATTTACAACTGAGTCATTAGGGAGTGATGATACCTGCATTGAAAACACGTTGAGATAATTTCTTGCACACATTGTTCTGAAGAAGACTGTGACACAGATAAGGAACAACCTTTTCCATGACGATCACACCATTTGTTTTTCTCATATAAATTCACATTTATAAATCTGTGTGAGATTTGTGCAGAAAGATTTAGTCTCCTGTGCTATTCCCTAAGGGAGTGAGTTGCTTTCTGCACAGAGCTAAAGTTGCATTGGATTACATGGAAAAACTGGACTATTCAATGCAGGGTCTGTGAGCTTTGGGTCCAGGTTATAGCATTCTGACTGATCCAGTTACACTTTGAGATTCAACTCTTGCTTCAATTTGAGTTTTAATCACTGAGGTATTTCCTTTTGAACAAACCAGTAGACACCTGTGCTTGGAATCACGTGGGAAGACCCTAGCAACAGTAGATTTCTCAGGAATATTTGTTTGAATTTAGTGAGGATTTTTCAGAACATATGCTCTTTCCAAAGGAAGCATTTTGGCCAGAGGGCTGTCTTATCAGAAACAAATCATCAGTCTGAGATACTATAAAAAAGGGACACATATGTTGCCAATGAAATGAAATAATTCAGTTGTTAAATGGGAAGTAAAAGTGTTTTGTGTCCACAGTCACAGTTCACTGAGTAAATGTACCCAGTGTGGAACAGGCCAGCAAAGGCCTAGGTCCGTGCTGAGTTCAATGCAGCAGTGGTAGAGCGATTACAATTGGTTTCAGGGTAGCTGGCCTAGGTGGGGAGAAAACAGTTCAGATCAAGATCACTCACAGTGACCTGGAATAAATAGAAATGTGGACACTGGATGAGGACAGGATTATTCAGGGCTGTGATTTCCACCCCCCCACCCCCCGCAAAAAACATGATTGGATAGCCACCAGACATTTGGGGCTGGAGCTTTGACCTCGCTGGGTCTGAGATTGCAGCCCCACTGGCTGGCATGCTGTTTCCCCAGCTCCATCCCACCTCCATGCCATTCCGATTGGCCCTTCAGCTTTGAGCCCGCCCGCTGTCCCTAATTGGATGGCTAACCTGCCCTTTGGCCATTAATTGGTTGCCCAAGGAAAAACAGATGAGTGACTCCTTCCCCCCGCAGGTGGTCCAGGGCCCAGAAACATTCTGACCTCTGGTTCCCACCCCAAGAGGGAAAATCTCACCCTTGGTGTTGAGATTCACAAATGAAGAATGTCTTGGTATCTAATTACTAGTGTGGGAGAAGTAAGGAGAGAAATTCAGAGGGAAAATTGCAGGATAAAAATTTGAAAAGAAAAATTAGATCCCAATAGGTGTAAAGGATGTACTATTGGATTTATAGGTCTGTTAATGTGATTTATTACCAGCTGTCAAGTACAAACATTCAACTATCAGGCCTACATTCTTTGTGAACTCCCTATCTTTCAGTTAGTTTATATGGAGTTTGCAATTGGAATTTCTGATTAATGTTGAAATTGCCATTTTTCCCTACTCCCCCTCACCTTCCCGAAAAAATGCTGTTTAGCTTTTCCATGCAAGATCTTAACTTGCAAGATGTTATTTATTGAGTATTGATTTACGCTGCATTTACTGTACATCCCTGTTTTTGTGCAGAGGTGTCAGGGCCTATCTGTGTCCCTGGTGGCAACATTAGAGCAGCAAGGGCGCCATTTTGACTGATTGCCAGTTGCTGGAAAAGCACACCAGTGCTTTGTATGAGAGCACGGAGCACTCCACTTACCCACAGCAAGGATCTATCAACCTGCATTGTCAAAGTCAAGCATTTACATATCAACACAAATCCATTACAACAGGGGCAGAATTTTACGTCAGGCAGGTGGGTGGGTGTGCACCCGACCCAATCGGGAGTAAAATAGTGCGCGATGACGTCGGGCAAGCGTCCTGACATCATCGTACACTTATGTGATATTTCAGTCGGCAGGCGTGCACCAGAGTCGGCAGCACGCCCACTGACAATTAAGAGGATTATTAAGGCCATTAAACTAGCAATTAATTTGTATTTTCGCTGTCTGTCTAACCTTATGGTTGACGAGCAGGCGAATAGGCCAGGCAGCCTTTGCGTTTTTTAGGAAATCTCATCCAAGGTGGGGATGAGGTTTCCAACAGTAATTTTAAAAAAAAGACTTTTAAACATCATTTTTAATGTCACTGTTAATGTGACTGAGTCACGTGTGGGGATATGTTTCCCTTATTTTTAAAATCTTTATTTTTCATTGGAAAATTCTTCAGCTCCCTGAGGCAGCTCTGTGCTCTCAGGGAGCTTTCAGTGCTGGCTCCCCCGCACATGCACAGACTTTAGAGCTCGCGCTCCTCCTGCCCCACCCCGGCAAGGCTGAGGTGCTCAGCGCATATTTCATGCTGACTGACCATTAATTGGCTAGACAGCGTGAAATTGCAGTGGGGGCCCAATTGCGGGCAGCGGTCTGGGGCCCGCCCACTGCGCCTGCCTGACGACCTGAAAATCCTGCCCAGGTTTCTGTAGCTTCAATCCACAGGATGAAAGAGTAGTGGCAGGAAGTTCCCACTGGAACAGTGCTGGAGTTTCACTGGAATTGGAGACTGACTGACCGTTATTTTGATGTGCAACCAGTTTCCCAATAATCCAGTGGATGTTCTGCACCATGTGCATCAGCTCCAATATAATAGGCCCTCAGGGTTGGTAGGCACTGTGCTACATAGAGTAAATTTAAAGGGGAACCTCATAAGGCTCAACAAATAATTTCCAGGTCATTTGTGTGATATTTTTCTTCTGTTGCCATTGCTCCATCAGTATTAGATTTTCTAAATTTTCTAAAAGGAATTGCCATACACGTGAGCTTTTTGTAGTAAATTGAGGGTGACTGAGAAGGTTGCTAGGTGAGGGGATGGGGAGTGGGGGTTGGGGGGAGGGAAGCTTGTACCAGTGAACCTGTACATCTATCTGCTTCTCACACATACATGTATGGATTGAGATGGCCATACCTCAGTGTGACAGAGCATTCAAGCGCTCGGGTAAGGTGTGACAGTGAGCCCTGTGGCACAATGCAAATGTTTCATGCCAACAACTTTGTTCAATCAGACACAAATTTCAACTTTAATCATGAAAGATCCTTTATCTCATCTACAGTTACACTAAGAATAGAGCTGGGCTTTAATTATTTAAGTCTGTCTCAGTACAACATGGTTTATGAACTGACAATTCAGTTATTGCCTTAGACAGTTGGGCACTTTGATGCCTGCCCAAATTTCCAGTATGATTTTTGTTAAATCTGAGTCTATGAGGGAAGACGGACCTCCAGACCTCTTTGACTGCTGGTATGCCAAAACAATTTTTTTCTGGTATTCTTAAGGGATTAAGCAACAAAATGCTCTAAATGGAGCTCTACAGCACAAAATGACTTTGATCTAAGTATTCACGTGTGCTGGTGGTGTGGGCAAAATAAACATCATTGTTTATATTGGGCATTGCTCTTCTGAGACTGGGAATTTAAAGCACAGATCAACTGGCATTATAAATTCAAGTTTGCCATAGATACTTCAGTTCAGTGGCGTCAGTTGCTGCCATGAGTGGTCTGAGGGTCTTTTTGTGGGAGTTGAGTCACATTGTCTTTTCTATACTTATAACCATAACCCAGAGGTATAACACTAATATCCTCTGTGACCTGAACAGACTATTTGTGTCTCTTGTACATTTACTACTTCAATTTCTGCAAGAGCAGACAAAGCAAACATAGTGATGCACGGAATCATTAAACTGTTTTATTTCACAGCAAGTGAACAAACGGTACAATAGTAATGATCATATTTGCTTTGTTCAATGAATGTATGGAAGAAGCTCCACAGAATCATACAAGTTTTTTTTACATAGGATAATATCAGTTATCTCTTTGATAGTGCAATCTAGAACTAATCCTAATCTCCAGCTTTCTCCCATTGTTCTGTATTTTTCTCTGCTTCAAACTTAGCATTGTTCGCACATCAGGGAGACATCTTCCTCGTCTTGAAGATGACGTCTCCAGCTGTTCCTCCAGCATTTCTGACCCTGTGAGCCATCATAAATTTTCTGCAGCATGCTGTCTATATATATATATATATATATATATATTTAAAACCTGACTACTCATGCACTTTGTTTACCTCCTTTCTCTCCTCACAGGAAGTTGGAACTTGGTTGCTTACCCCTTCCCTGCCCAGGGATTGGTCAGAAGAGGTATTAGTCACACCTACTCCACCCCCTCCCTTTGAAACTAACTTCATCCAAAACTCTAAAGGAAGGAGTGTTCCATTTTTTCAGTCTGTGTATTTTCTTGGGACCTTTGACTGAGATGCTGGCTCATATGTTCTTCATAATATTCAGGGTAACAGTGGAAGGATCTTTCTTTAATACATACTCTCCAAATATCACCAACCTGCAGCCTTCCTTTTTTAAATTTGTGCAAATGCACTTTGCTTCTAAACCCAAAACTTTAAAAAGGGTTTTAAGTTAAAAAGAAGGTTAAAGGAGGATTTTTCAAAAACAAAGTGCAAAAGAGTTTCAAGGAAACAGCTCAAGAAGACAGCTCCCTCTATCCTGCCCGATGTCTCAATCATCTCCTGCGATGAAACATAAGCTCAGTTTCCTCGAACCCCCTCAATATTAGAATTCAAAATTCCCCTCCAAAAAAAACTTTACTAAATAAATGAATTCCCTGGATTTTCCTCCCTATGTAGACAACTGAGATCTCCTAACTCAACATTACCCAAGGATCGACTGTGAGTTCTTCCCTGCCTACAAGTTTTAGTATCACATTTGTTAATACATTTATAACCTGAGATAGTGGGAACTTGCCAGACACAACTCACGCTGCAGGACCCTGACAATTGATCAAGGAGAGTTTTGTCCAATCTCTTTTGGGTCTCAACCCATGAAACAGAAGTTGTACTAACTCAATTCAATACCCTCACTGCCTTTGAAGAAATACCAAACAATTATATTTGCAGTAACACTAAATCTTTAATTACCTTCTGGCTTAAAAGTTTGCTGCAATTAGGTCTGCTGGTTATTAGGTTTGTTCTGGCCTTCCTTTTCAGTTCAATAAGTCTGCTTGAGTTCCACTTTAATTATACGCACTGATTTCAGGAGTTTACGAAAGAAACAATTAAAGATGCAATTGTATAAACCATTGACTCAGTGCAGTGAGCCAGCTGTAACCAATGAACTTGAGGAATGCTCAATACACATGGTGCTTTCATCATTTCAGCAGATTGCAAAGAATTGGGAGAATAGAATTCCAAGGTTTAGGAATGCTGTTAAAGGTTAGGAAAATTGCCAATGAGTTCGCTGTCTCGTGAACTCTTGATATGTTTACATGTAACTACCAGGATCTAAACAATGCCTAAATGTTTCTAATAAGAGTTGCTGTCAACAGTAAGAGGCAGCATGTGATGACTGGATAGCTTCCTACCAGAACTAGCTGTAGGTTGAGGAAAATCAGATGAACATTTATTATTAAAAGGGCACTTTTTACTGTGAAGAAGCTGGGAGGCAGAACTCTGAATTATGATTTCCATCATGATGTCATTTATAAATTACATTATCTGTTTTAACATCAGTTTATTTTGTCTTGTGTATTCATAATTGAGCAAAAAGCTCACAGAGCACAGTTTTGAAGGTAATTTGTGAACTGTTTGCTTTTTTCCCACTCTGTAGTCTCCTTTCCTTGTGTACCTCCCCTGTTTTCCCCCCCTTTCCGAAGATATTAACTCATACTATGTAATTGTACATAGGCACCATGTCTTCCAGTACCTAGTCCAAATGGCCTTTGTAGTGAATGGCAACAGACACTTCCTCCTAGGAGAATATTGCTGTCGAGTCTGCCAGATGTGCATGTGTATACAGTACTGCTGGCCACAATCAGGATCAGGAGCCCAGGCTGATCTTTAATTTCTTATCCACCCACCTTCCTAGCCCAAAGGTCTTGACAACAATTGTAACACTCCAGCTGGTGTCGTGACTGAAATCAACCAACATGGAACAAACTAGTGATTGAAACTGTGATCTGAGCGACTGAATGGTGTCCCCAGCAGAGGAGTCCTCATTTGATATACTTGTATACTCTCATTTAACACTTTTTTTCTTTAACTTGTTCCCTGCCTCATTTTGCTTACTTTCATTGCTGTAGTCATCAAACTAAGGGATTGGAACTGTTGACTCTGATGCCAAGCTTACATCTTGGACAGCTGTTGGCAAGTTTTGATACCCACTCAAGAATAGAGAAAGAGTGCATTCCCTTTTATTCTAAATATAAATGTAGGTTGTTTATTCTTGGGAACACTTTCAGATTCAACTGGCAGTAAATGTCAAAATTAGGTAACTCACACCAGCTAAAGGAAATTTTGCTTGCCTGTGTATTTGTTAACAGCAAAAGTAAATGTCGCCAGTGGTAATTTTTGGCAAGTGCAACAGCCAGAAATGCAGGAGGAGAGGGAAGGTTTCTTTCTGAAATTGCAACATTTCCCATTACAACAGCAGCTGTTCATGTTTAATGCTTCCTATCTCCATGGACTACAACACAATGTCCATGGGAATGGACAACCTCCACTGTTTTTTCAAACATTGCTGATATTTGCTGCCAAGCCACTTGTAGGGTTTAATATTGGATTCAATGGCTCTTCAATTTTTAATAATAAAATCTGAACATTTTTCATCACAGTGTGGTAAATTTCCAATGTGCAAAAATCTGTTATAGAAATTACCTGACTTTCATTTCCATTGATTTTGAGTGATTACTCTAACAGCAGCTGATCCACAAGGCCAGTTTAAACTCTGTGTGGCAAGTTGACAGTTTATCCCAGAGTTAGGATTGTATTCTGCTTGGATGTGTCAAGAAATTGAAGACAGTCCTTGGGCTCTGTTTAATCTCTCAGTCTTGTGGCAGAATAATTATGACAGTCTGATTGTTCTGTGATGTATCTCACCAGGAGTGAATGTGACGAGGTGGCACAATCCAGAAACAGATGAGCAAACTCTTGGCCTCAACTGCTGAGTTGTCAGAAATTTCCCAGTTTGAAGCTGGATTATCTTTGTCCCAGCAGGAAGGCTGTAAACAGGACATATCTTGATGATTTTAACCTTGGCTCCTTCTCACCCCACACACTTACACATACGGTTGAGTTAACAGTAGACGTTTATACATTGATATTAGAAATTGTAAAGTGAAAATATTGCAATTCAACCAAGCAAGACCACTTCAATAACAGCAACCTGGATTTATGTGGCACCTTTAACATAGTAAACGGGCCCAAGGCAGAATATAGCAACTCATGAGGAGATATTAGAGCAGAAGCTTAAAAGTTGGTCAAAGAGGTAGGTTTTAAGGAGGAAAGAGAGGCGGAAAATGAGGAAATTCCAGACCTTGAGACCAGAGCAGCTAAAGGCACAGCCACCAACGGTGGAGCAATTAAAATTAGCTCGAGGTCAGAACTAGAGAAGTACAGAAATCACAGAGGTTTGCGGGGCTCTGGAAGATTACAGAGATAGGGAAGGCCATAGAGGAAATTGAAAGCAAAGGTGCAAATTTTAAAATCATGGCATTGCTTAATATGTCAATGCAGGTCAGCAAGCACGGGGGTGATAAGTAAACAGGTTAGGTCTTCAGTAGTAGAGTTTTGGATGACTTCAAGTTTACAAAAGGTACAGTGTGAGAGTCCAGCGTCAGTGCATTGAAGTAGTCAAATCTAAAGGTAACATGTAAGAATGAGGGTTTCGGCAGCAGATGAGCTGAGACAGGGATGAAGTCAAGTGATTATACAAAGTTGGAAATAGGCAGTATTAATGATGGTATGGATAGGTGGTTGGAAGATCACCTCGGACGTAAATCTGCAGGGGAGAGGATGCAGTCCTGAAGGTAAAGGCTTCAGTCTCCCCAATATTTAATTGGAGGAATTTTTGCTCAGCCAGTATTGAATGTCAGACATGCAATCTGAGAATTTGGAGACAGTGGCAGTGTTGAGAGAAGTGGTCTTGGGGTAAAGGTGAGCATAATCAGCATACATGTCGAAGCCGGTGATGTGTTTTTGGATGATATCGCCAAGAAGATGAGATGAGGTAGATGAGAGATAGGAAGAGGCCAAGGATATAGATCCTTAGGGGACACCAGAGGTAACAATGTGGGAACAGGATGAGAAGCCATTACAAGTGATACTCTAGCTATCATCAGACAGATAAGAATGGAACCAGATGAGTGCTGTTTCACCAGCTGAATGAAGATGGTGAGGCACCGGAGGAAGGTGGTGTGGCCAACTATGTCAAAAGTTGCTGACAGTTCCAGGTGGACAAGGAAGATAGTCTACTTCTGCCACAGTCACATAGGATGTCATTTGTGACTTTGATAAGAACTGTTTTGGTACTGTGGCAGGGGCAGGGAGATTTGAACATAGAGTTCCAGGAAAGATGAGCCTGGATTTAGGAGGTGACACTAGGATATTGAAGACAAAAGGGAGGTTGAAGATGGAGTGGTAATTTGCAAGGATGGAAGGGTCAAAGGATGTTTCTTTTGGAAGAAATGGGAGATTTGAAAGAGACGGGGACAGTACCTGAAGAAAGGGAACAGTTAACAATGTCTGCTAACATGGGATCCAGGAAGGGAACTTGGGTGGTCAGTGGTTTAGTGGGAATAGGGTAGAGGGAGCATGAGGTGGGTCAAATGGAAAACACGGGCCAAGTGAGGACATGAGGGGAGGTAGTAGAGAACTATGCAGGTTCAGGGCTAGGGCGAGGACAACTTCTAGGGGTGATTTGGCCTGGACAAGGGGAAGAGAGGAAGTGGCAGAGACAGCTGAATGGATGATGATCTCAATGTGACAGTAGACCATGTACAGTCCACCCTTTCATGGACTCTACCCAACATTTAACCTCTGGGCAGAAATTAATGAAACAAATCCCCAAGGCATTGAATCTCGTATCTCCTTTCTTCAACTCTGACCTGTTGCCCTCCATATATCACAACCCATATTAGCAGCAAAGAAATCACTGAAGGCTATCTTCTCTTCTTAGGCAGTCCCTTGGGAATGAGAATGACATGCTTTACTACATTAAGATGTGTTCTGAGATGGCTGATATGTCCCATGCACAAGCTGCAGACTCTGCCACATGCAGATAGTGCTTGAGGGGTTGAGTAGATGGGTTATTTGGAGGTTTGTGCACTCCCTCTGATGCCTCAACTTCACCTCTGCACATTCATGATGATGTCTTTCAGTGTCTCCACAAATTAATCTTCTCCATTTTTGTTGGTCATAAGCTACGGTCTCACATGAGTCAGCACGGATGTTTGACCTCTTCCAAATAATCTAGCTGTGTTGGCACATTGGAGGTGATGATGAATTTCATCGTCTATGCTTGTCTTCGTCAAGAGGAGGTTCCTAAGATATGGAAACTGGTCCACATTTTCCAGGATCTTGCTGTTGATCTTAATCGATGTGGAGAGGTGCTTTGCTGTGAGAGCTGGTTGGTAAAGGACCTTAGTTTTCTGGGTATTTAGTGAACACCCATTTTCTCAAATGCTTCAGAGAAGGAGTTGACAATGACCTGGAGCTCAGTTTCTGAGTGAACGGACATACAAGTGTCATCTGCATCCTGGGGCTCTAAGACAACCTCATACTCCTCATCTGGGATGAAGAGCGCATGCCAAGGGACACTGATCGTGACTGTATTGCAGAAGGGAGGCAAGTCCGATTGCAGTAATTGAAGAGGCATTTCCCTACTGTCTGCTACAGGGAAAATCATTACAAGGTTCCTCCTCAACTGTCTCTTCCCAGTAGCTGAGGAACTCCTTCCAGAGTCACAATGTAGTTTTAGCCTACCAAGACACCACAGACATGATCTTCACTGTGTGGCAAATTCAAGATAAGTGCAATGTCATGAAAATATAATAATTTTCATAATGTTATCGGGTTTTATTGTAAAGTAGGAATAGTGCGGTCTGGATTGTGTGTGTGTGTGTGTGTGTGTCTGTGTCTTAATTGAATTAAAGACTGCTGGTTTGGAGGCTTTGATGTGTCAGAAGAGAAGTTACATTTGAAATGCCAAATAAGTAAACATGGCTGAAGTTTTAGAATGTGAGGTGTAAAGGGAAAATTTGCATTTTTAGATAAAGCAAAGTAGTTTGAATTTCAAAAGAGAGGGTGAAATGTTACACTTAGCCAGAAGAAACCAAACATTGTGCTTATTTTTCCCAAAGCTTACTGATAAAATTGGTACTATGAAAGATTTTTATTATTAGAAAGGTAAAGTCCAAAGACATATTGGTACAATGGGATTTACATTAAAAAAGGAGAAAGGAGTTGAGGTCATGTGTAAGGAGAAGGAATTCTAAGATCTAACAAGTGTGAAAAGCCTCCAGCCTCTATGTATCAAGCTGCTGCTTATAGGAACGGAAGCTAAGAGAATTCACTGTGAATATCCCGTCCAGGGTATCATGTGTTTTGCCTGGGTCTGTTAAAATCTATTTTGTTTTTGCTGTTGCTGTAATGGGGGTGTAACTGGGAGTCAGATTAATTAGGGTAAGAAAAACCTCTAAGATTTGGTGGATTTATTACTACTGAATTCAAGGCACACATCTCAAAATAAAAATACAAATTGCAAAACAGTTGTGGCAGTTGTTTCAAGCTTCCCTCTGGGATTTGAGCAGCTTAGTATTTACAATCCACTGTGCCATAACAAAATTGGGGGCTCGTCTGGGATATATTTGAAATTCCTTGCTGTTTTGGAGTTGGTGAATCTTAAGGTTACGAGTATGGGAAGCACTTTGAACTTAGGAGTTGGTGTGGATTTTTTTTAAAGTGGTGAGACTGCAATATGGTTTTGGCAGTTGCTAAAACTTATCTGGGAATTGAAGTTATAATCTTGGTTGGTTTACAAAAGATAAATAAAACTAAGTTAATGGAATTGGCAGATAAATTACAATTAGAATTATCGGCAAGGGTAAGGAAATCAGACACAATTGAAGGTTTAGCACAGCATTTGAAATTGGAAAGAAAAAGAGAACAAGTTCACTAGGTGGTGGGTCATTGAAATAGTCTCAAGTTCAGTTGCAAATGAAAAAAACTGGAACTAGAGGTAGCAGAAAAAGAACAGGAAAGAGAAAGGGCATCTCAAAGGGAGTTAGAAATGGCGAGGTTAGAAAACCAGGAAAGAGAAAAAGAGAAAGAGAGAAAATTCCAGATTGAACTGCTGTCAGTTAAAACAGAGGCACCAGAAGCTGTGGAAGGACTTATTTCCAGATTAGAACCTAGTGGGGACATGTTTAAATTTGTACAAGCTCTTCCAAAGTATGAAAAAACAGATGTTGAAGCATTCTTTATTTCAATTGAGAAGATAGCTAAACAGATGAAATGGCCACAGGAAAACTGGACATTGTTGTTACAATCCAGGTTGGTGGGTAGAGCACATGAGATTTATACCTCGCCATTTGCAATGTTGGTGAACTATGATGTGTTAAAAAGGCTATTTTGTGTGCCTATAAGTTTGTTCCTGAGGCATACAGCCAGAAAGTTAGGAATATGAGAAAACAGCCTGGGCAAACTTATATTGAGTTCGAGAGAGTAAAACAAAGTAATTTTGACCAGTGGATATGGGCATTAAAGGTAGAGGTGACATATGCAGCGCTTAGAGAAGTAATTCTTTGGGAAGAATTTAAAGGTTCAATTTCTTCAGTAGTGAAAACTTACGTAGAGGAACAGAGGGTTGAAATGGTAAGACAAGCAATAGAGATAGCTGATGATTATGAGTTAGTTCATAGAGCTAAACCTTTGTTTCATCATCCTTTTAAATCAGCAAAGGATAGAAAGTGGGAAGGTGAAAGGAAGGTGGTAGGTCGGGGAAGAGAAGGAGTAGGTGGAAATTCCCAGGAAGTTTTTTCTCAGAATAAAAAGGAAGGTGCTAGGGGAGAAGTGACACTTGAAAATTGAGGTGTTTTCATTGTAATAAAGTTGGACTCACGAAGTCAATACATTGGAAATTGCAGGGAAAATCTGTTGGGATTATTGGTGTGCAGAAAAGTTCTGGAAGTAAAAGTAATGTGGGTTCAGAGGTTCAAGCACAGAAAAAAACAGTACAGGTAAAACAGGAAGAACCAGTGATAGGTAAAGAAGTGGGAATGTGTTCACAGTTTACTCAAGAGGGTTCTGAGGAGCAGCTTGCAGAAATGTTTAAAGATTTTGTATGTTAAGGGAAAGTCTTTCCGTGTGTATAGGGTGGAGTAGGTAAATATGTTAAAATTTTAAGAGACACAGGAGCTAGGGCTAGTGATATTTGTTTTTCAGAGGGACCATTGCAGGAACAGGTGACAATAAGTGGGGTTCATGGAGATGCTAAGCCTATTCCATTGTAGAAGGTAAATTTAAAGAGTAAGTGGAAAACAGGTGAGATGATTGTTGGAGTAGTGAAAAATTGCCCATTGCAGGGGTTCAATTTATTTTGCATAATGATATAGCTGGGTCCCTGATGTAGGTGATGCCTGTGGTAGTTGAGCAGCCTGTAGAAGTGTTTCTACAGAAGTGTTGCAGAAAGGGCATCCCAGATTGTTCCCATATTGTATGATAACAAGATCACAGGCTCACAGGTTGAAACAAGAAGAACAACAAGAAAAAACACAGGTTGAAACAAGAAAAGCAAAGAGAAGGCATGGGAGTCCAATTAACTGACACAGTGTTGATAAGATTGTTCAGGAAGAAAGACTGGAAGACATGCAGCTGAGGTGTTTAGCTCAAAGCAGTTGGTGGAGTTACAGAAAAAGAATATGCAAATAAGACAGTTATATCAAACAGTTTACTCAGAAACAGGCAGAATGTATTCCAAAATTTTATCACCTTAAGGGTAATGTTTTAATGAGAAAATGGCAGCCTTATCATGTTTCAGTAAATGAAAGCTGGAGGGAACTGCATCAGCTTGTTATACCATTCAGATATAGAAATGAGATTCTGAGAATAGCTCATGAAATTCCAAGGGGGGAACATTTAGGAAATAGAAAGACACGGGCAAAAATATAAAAACATTTTTATTGGCCTGGATTGCATGGAAATGTCAAATTCTATAGAACATGTCACGCATGTCAGGTGATAGGGAAACCACAAGTAGTGATTAAGCTGGCACCTTTAATTCCAATTCAAGCATTTGAAGAACCATTTACTAGGGTCATAATTGATTATGTAGCACCCCTCCCTAAAACAAAAAGTGGAAACTAGTACTTGCTGATGGGTGTGCCTACCAAGTTTCCTGAAGCAATACCTTTGAGAAATATTACAGCAAAGAGGATTGTAGAAGAGTTGACTAAATGTTTTACAAGATAAGTTTTACCTAAATAATTACAATTAGATCACTGTTCAAATTTCATGTCACAGCTATTTAAGGAAGTAATGAATAGTTTGGGGATAGAACAGTTAAGTCAACAGCTTACCATCCTGAGTCACAAGGGGCTTTAGAAACATGGCACCAAGCTTTAAAAACTATAATGAGCGCGTAGAGTCAGGATTACCCACAGGATTGGGATAGAGGATTTCCATTCTTATTATTTGCTATTAGGGATGCTCCTAATGCATCTACAGGTTTTAGTCCTTTTGAATTAGTTCATGGTCATGAGGTAAGAGGACCACTAAAATTGATTCAGGAGAAATTCAGGAACTACTCTCCTGGACTATGTATCAAACTTCAGAGAAACATTGGACAGAGCATGTGAGTTAGCTAGGGAACATTTAAAGATATCAGAGCAGGCGATGAAAGTGAAGGCAGACAGGAAAGCTACAGCTCGTAGTTTCATTGCTGGGGAAAAAGTGCTAGTTCTGTTACCAGTACTGGGTGACTTGTTAAAGGCAAGATTTAGTGGGCCTTACAGGATTGAAAAGAAACTGAGTGAAGTAAATTATTTAATAAATACTCCAGCTAGAAGAAAGAAGCAGAGGGTACATCATGTAAGTATGCTAAAGAAGTACTTTGACAGGGAAGAGAACCAAAAGGAGGTGTTAGTGATGGTAGATAAAGAGAAAGAGGTAGAAATGCAGGATTCTGAAATTGATTTTCCTCTAATCAAATTGGATAATGAGCGGGTACTTGAAAATTTAAATGTAATATTGAGTTACCTTCCAAACAAGAGTCAAAGTGATTTGGAGAAGCTGTTGCAGCCACACAAAGCTATTTGTGGGAATAAGCTGGCGAGGACAAATTTAGCTATATATGATGAGTGTGTAGAAGTTTCATCTTCGATAAGGCAACATCCTTACAGATTAAATCTGGCAAAGTTATCACAAGTACGGAAAGAAATTGAATTCATGCTTCAAAATGACATCATTAAATCCAGCTGCAGGAACTGGATTTGAACTATTGTGCTTGTAGTGAAACCGGGTGGAATGCACAGACTGTGTGTGGACTATTGAAAGGTGAATGTGGTAACAAAAGCAAATTCATATCCTCTACCATGGTTATAAGATTGCATTGAGAAAGTGGGACAATCGAATTTTATCACAAAGATTGACTTGCTAAGAGGATATTGGCAAATACTGTTATTGGAGAGAGCAAAGGAGATATCAGCTTCTGTGACACCAGATGAACTATATCAGTTTAAAATCATGCCATTTGGTATGAAAAATGTACCTGCGAACATTTCAAAGACTGACAAACAAGTAATTGCAAGACTGAGCAATTGTGCTGTTTCTATTGACCGAACTATTAAAAAAGAACAAGAAGTTCCAATGGACAGAGGAGTGTCAGAAGGCATTTGACAGTTTGAAAACTGTATTGACTACATCACCAGTTTTGGCAGTACCCAATTATGCCAAGCAAATTAAGTTGGCTATTGATGCAAGCGATATGGACATTGAAACTGTACTATTGCAAGAAGATGAATCTGAAATTGAGGAACTGATAGGGTATTTTTCATGGAAGTTGAATGTACAACAGATAAAATATTCAACGATTGTAAAGGAGTCTCTGGGCCTGGTGTAGCATTTTGAGATTTACATGACAAACAATTCATCAGAAAATATTGTTTATACAGACCACAATCCTTTAAAATTTCTGGACAAACATTGAGACTGAAGTGCAAGGCTATTCAGATGGAGTTTATTATTGCATCCATTTAATCTACAGATTATATATGTGGCTGGGTGAGAAATTCTAATTGCAGATGTATTGTGAAGAGTTTGAAGCTCAAAGGGAAAATTGGATATTTAAAACCTGAACACTGGACTGGGTTGATTTATTTTGATACAATGGATTTGTCTATATATTATGTTAATGCATGCATTTGGTAATGTAATAGTGTAATAAGTATAGGAGATAATGCAAGATGGGTTAAGAAAATGAAGCTGTCTTTTTAAATTATGATGGTTCATTTTTCAATAAGGAGGGGTGTGTCATGAAAATATAATAATTTTCATAATGTTATTGACATTTAATGCAAAGTAGGAATAGTGGAGTCTGGATAGTGTGCGTGCATACATGTGTATGTTTGTGTGTGTGTGTGCGTTAAAGACAGCTGGTCTAAAGGCTTTGATGTATCTGAAGAGAAGCTAAGTGTGAAATACCAAATAAGTAAACATGATTGAAGTTTTAGAATGTGAGGTGTAAAGGAAAATTTGCATTTTTAGATAAACCAGAGTAGTTTGAATTTCAAAAGAGATTATGAAATGTTTCACTTAGCCAGAAGAAGCCAAACATTGTGCTTATTTTTCTAAAAGCTTCCTGATAAAATTGGTACTATGAAAGATTTGTATTATTAGAAAGTTGAAGTCCAAAGACTTATTGGAACATTGGGATTTACATTAAAAAGGAAGAAACATGTCTAAAGGAGATTAAGTTATGAGGAGAACGAATTCTAAGATCTAACATGTGTGAAAAGACTCCAGCCTCTATGTACCAAGCTGCTGCCTATAAGAACCGAAGCTAAGAGAATTCACTGTGAATATCCCTGTGCAGGGTATCGTGTGCTTTGATTGGGTCTGTTAAAATCTATTTTGTTATTACTGTTGCCTTAACAGGGATGTAACTAGGAATCAGGTTAATTAGGGGAGCTTGGAGTTATCATAGTGATAATTTGTAGAACTATGTATGTGCTTAAAATTATTTCCTTTATTAAAAATGTTTCATTTAGTTTTCTAAAAAAAAAAACCTCTTAGACTCGTGGATTTATTACGACTGAATTCAAAGCACGCTTCTCGAAATAAAAATACAAATTGAAAACAGTTGTGGCAGTTCTTTCAAGTTTCCCTCTGGGATTTGAGCAGCTTTGTATTTACCATCCACTGCGCCATAACAGCAAGGAACAGCACCAGCTTTAAGTGGCCTATTTCGAACTCAGGAAAACTCTGTCAATCATGAAATGGTTGACAAGTATCTTCCTAAAATTTGGCTGCCCTCTCCATGATGATATGCATGTCATGATCCAAGGAACCACCACAAAGCCTATCTCAGTGAAAACCGAGCTGCTTCATTGCACCAATCCTTCATTTTCCTCATTGCAGTACTGCACCTCACCTCCAGCAAATTACCCACAAGTGTAAAAGATAATCTACAGGATAAATGGGAAACTGTTCAATCTCTGCCGCTTTCAATGGAAGTTATTCATATAATCTCATATCCTTTATCTAACCATAGCTAGCCTTTTGTTTTACATGTGACATCTGTGCCATACAGTTGCAGGATAACAAATGTCTGTTTCTTCCTTTACTTCCTCACATTCTTTATTGAAAGCATGATGTTTGCTGTGACTTGAATGCACAGACACTGGCAGCCTTTCTGTATCTTGTTCAAGTGGCCATTCTTCCTATGTAGTGGGTTTGCTAAGCTGTTCAAGTGGAAGTCAAGCCTAATTTTTGGTCTTAACTGGTGTACACACCCATGAACTTTACAGCCAGCACAATGAATAACTATCAACAGTGATAATCCCATGTCTGTCTGGCCCAGGGCATTGGCATAGTAAAGCATCCTGGCTGAAATGAATTAACTCATAATAGCTTTGAGAGTTGAACCTGGGACCTTTAACTCTACATGGCTTAGCGCAACCTAGGCAGTTCCTCATTATTACTTTCTGATGTGTTGTCTTTCATTTTCTTTCTTCTAGTAGAATTTATAGTTCAGTTTTCATTTTATCCTTGTAACGTTATGTCTTTCTTTCCTCTATCTGACACTTTGCCAGCTATGAAGCCTTTGCCAAATGCCCTACTGTGGGCCCTGAGATCAGTTGTGTTCCCAGTGCTACTTTCCCCCCACCGCGCATCCCACCACTCATCCCAATCTGAGATCAGCTAACACAGCATAGGCTGGTGATGGAATTTGGCATTTTCCTGCCCCACCTGCCTCAGTGCCACACTATGTGTTGTTATTTCCAGGTGAGCCACTAAGGGCGCTGTTGTCAGAGTCTTTGTTGATGAGGTACAAGCACTATTGTGATGTCACTGCTGTAATTTGCATGCAAAAGAATGTTAACTGATTCCTTGATTTTTCTCTCCACCCATCCCACATCCAAGAAATAAAGCCATACTATACCCCGTTGGTTGTTGGTTTGAAGTCATCTCTCCAGATGCTTATGATGTTGATCAGTGGCTGATGTGTCAGATGCTGTACTTGTGGTATGTTTGGCACCATTCCTGCCACCATCAAGCCACTACTTATCTCTCTGTCAGTAAGTATATAGACCTGGAAACAGTAAACGTTTGAATAGTGCAAGTGCAGATGTTGATTGAGACTGCTTTTGGGCTTGAATCTGTTAACCCAGTGACCCATGTGTTTATGATGTTCCTGTCACAGATCCAGCTGTGGCTTTTTGCTCCTTCCATAGAATGTCCTAATGTCTGTTCTAATTCTTCATTTCACATCGGAACATATTCTACTCTTTTAAGCCTTTGCTTAAAATCTACCTATTTGACTAAGTGTGAGGTCATCTGTCCTACTATCTCCTTTATTTGGCCCATTGTCAGTTTTGCCTGATTACATTTTACTATGTTAAAGATGCTATGTAAATGTAAGTTATTGTTGTATTTTCATGGTGACAATGGTGCATGATTAAGATAAATGAACGTTTTTACGATATTGAGAAGTAGAGAATATCCTGCTTTGATAATTCCTCTTTTTTTGCCATTTTCTTTTCTTCTGAAGTATTGGAACATGGTTCAGTTTCCCATTTCAGTATTATGTGGGGTCAGGCAAAGGCATAGAAGCATGTGAATCAAACTAGGTCTTAATTTCTTACAGCTCTGCCATTCACCTGAAATAGTTCATTTCCTTGGGATATTGATATAAAATAAGTTTGTCTCTTGATTTCCATTGAAAAGTTTGTTGCCTTTGTCCTTAATACATACAAAGGTTTTTGATTGAGATTTTGACAGTCCATACTGCTTGGGAGGTTAGATGCATATAAATGCAGAATTGCTTATTATCTGCACAGTTTACAATGGGCTCAACTTCAGCTTATTTCTTGACTTTTATTTCAAAGACTTCAAAAAAGCCACCCATCACAGCTATATCTTGTTTAGTGATTATTTACCCCCCTCTGTCTGCTCGTTGTAAATATTTATACATAGGGAGAGGAAACCTTGAGTTTCAAAAGCAATACTTATTTTTTAATTAGTTAGCTACACCATAAGGGAGGAAAATAAAGCTACTCCAATGATTCACTGGGTAAAGGATAAAAGAATCAGAGATGACACTAAGGAAAAAGAATGCACAGAGAGAGTTGTCACAATCTGGAACGCATTGTCTGGAAGGGTTGTGGAAGCAGATTCATAAATAACTTTCAAAAGGTAATTGGATATGTACTGGAAGGGGAGAAATTTACAAGGCTATGGGGAGAGATTAGGGAGTGGAACTAATTGGATATCTCTACCACAGAGCCAACACTGGAAAATTGGCTGATTGGCCTCTTTCTGTGTTATATCATTCTAAGATTTTATGAATTTATGGATCTATAGTGAAATTTGCAGAGCAGGATTTTTAAAAAAATCTGTCACAGGATGTGGGTTTCACTGGCTAAACCAGAATTTGTTGCCTTTCCTTAGTTGCCCTTGAGAAGATGGTGGTGAGCCACCTTGAACTGCTGCAGTCCATGTGGTGTAGGTACACCTACAGTGCTGTTAGGAAGGGAACTCCAGGATTTTGATCCCGCAACAATGAAGGAATGGCGATTATAGTTCCAAATCAGAATGGTTTGTGGCTCCCATCGGGAACTTAAAGGTGGTGGTGTTTCCACACGTCTACTGCTCTTGACCTTTTGGATGGTAGAGGTTGCGGGTTGGAAGGCGCTGTCAAAGAACTAGACTCGATTTGTACTAGATTTGCTCCATGGTCTCTTCTGTGTTTTTAGGCTGCGCAATGGAGACAATGACTAAGCTTTAACCACAGGGCAGTGATCCTTGCTGGAAAGTGCATTAGTCTAAATGTTTGGTTGAAACTGGATTAGATGCCCCCTCCCCCTCTGGTTACATAGCCTGCCAACAGTCACTGTCTAATCTCACACTTGAAGAATTTCAATTGGGTAAAATTGCAGAAAGCCGGTTGCACCCTTGGGACTGAATAGCATAGTTCACCAGCTTCGGGAGGGAAGGATGAAAGGGAGAAAATCAGAAGGAAAAACTCTTAACACAGATCACATCAAAACATCGCAGCAACATTGTCGGGTCAGCTTCTTTGCAGATGTTTGTAATAAATCCACAGTTTGAAAGAGCCAGGGTTAGTAAGTGGACTAAGAAATGAGGAAATAATTAGCCTTTGAATTGTTGTCCAAAAATGATGACATGAAGAATTGTTTTTGAAGGTAATTAGACATGTCATTGTGTCACCTTCCTTGGCCATTCATCAACATGACAGAAAGTTTGAAGGGAACATCCTAACCACCAGATTTGTTTGGTTGAACATTCTCACAGGAAGTTTATTAGTTTGGAAAGAAAACACATTATGAAAATGAACTCTAAATTGAATCTGCTACCAGAAGTGATTGGTGTGAAACCATTATTGAAAAAGCCCACATATGGGATTAAGACTAAGTTGTTTCTGTTGTTGGCAAAAATGTGATCTGCAGCTTGAAAATATGTTCGCTCTTGTAGAACACCCCAATACTTCAGCAGTTAAGTGCATTGGCCACTATGAAACTGAGTCATTCACTTAAGGGTTGATCCCTGGACTGGACTGAATTAGTTGATCTCAGCTGGTGCAGTGGTTGTCTTTCATTGACTTCATGGGTTAGGAAGGAGAAAAGTTCAGAACGGGATTCCTACTCCTGTTTGATACCCAGTGTGTGTATGGACATTAAGTGAGGAGAGGGTCAGACTTGGCTGTGATGCTTCCATTGTTGAATTGCCTACCATTGCTAACTCTCACAAGGCAGTAATCCTTGCTGGGAAGTGCACATGTGTAAATGTTAGGTTGAGACAGGATTAGTCTTGACAGTGAGCTTTCCCCCACCCCCCCACCCCCCGCTCCCCCAATCACCACCACCATTGTTGCATAGCCTGTCTAGTCTCATGCTTGAAGAATTTCAATTGGGTAAGATTGCAGAGAGCCGGTTGCACCCACGGGACTGTACAAGAGCATAGTTCATCAGCTTCAAGACGGGAGGATGAAAGGGAGAAAAATCAGAAGGAAAAGCTCTTAACACAGATCACATCAAAACATTGCAGCAACATTATCAGGTCAGCGTCTTTGCAGATGTTTGTAATAAATCCACAGTTTGAAAGAGCCAGAGTTGGTAGGGGACTGTTTGGGAAGTTATTGGCAAGTATAACTTGTTTGGAAGTCATTGGACAGAACCAGACAATGTGGAAAGTTCCCAGGTCGTGTCCACAAAAAAAGGGACACAATCTGGTCAATCATCAGTCTACTCTCAATCATCAGCAAAATGATGGAAGGTATCATTGATAGTACTATCAAACAGCACTTACTCAGCAATAAGCTGCTCACCGATGCTCAGTTTGGGTTCCACCGGGATCACTCAACTTCAGATCTCATTACAGTCTTGCTCCAAACATGGACAAAAGTCTGAATTCCAGAGGTGAGGTGAGAGTAACTGTCCTTGATATCAAGGCAGCATTTGAACAAGTGTAGCATCTAGGAGTCCGAGCAAAACTGGAATCAATGGCAATCGATGAAAACTCTGCACTGGTTGGAGTCATACCTAGCACAAAGGAAGATTGGTTGTGGTTGTTGGAGGCCCATCATCTCAATCCCTGGACATCGGTACAGAAATTTCTCAGGGCAGTATCTTAGGCCCAACCAGCTTTGGCTATTTCCTTCCATCATAAGGTCAGATGTGGGATGTTCACAATTACCCGGTGTTCAGTTCCATTCACAATTCCTCGGTTAATGAAGCAGCCCTTGCCCAGATGCAATAGGACCGGGACAAAAATTCAGGCTTGTACTGATAAGTGGCAATTAATATTTGCAAATGCCAGGCAATAGCCATCACCAAAAGAGAGTGTCCAACCATCTTCCCTTGATATAAAAAGGCATTACCATCGCTGAATCCCCCACCTTCAATATTCTGGGTGTTGACATTGACCAGAAATCTAATAGGACCAGCTATATAATACTGTGGCTACAAGAGCAGGGCAGAGAGTGGGAATTCTGCATTGAATAATTCGCCTCCTGACTCCTCAAATCCTGTCCACAATCTACAAGGCACAAGACAGGAGTGTGATGTAATACTTTCCACTTGCCTGGATGAGTGCAGTTCTAACAACACTCAAAGCATCCAATACCTTAAACTTTCACCCCTTCAACCGCCAGCACACTGTGGCTACAATGTTTATCTGCAAGATGCACTGCAGCAACTTGCCAAAGCTTCCTTGACAGAGATCACGTGTTTGGGAGGTGCTGTCACCTAGAAGGACAAGGGCAGCAAGCACATGGGTACAATACATCTCCTCTCCAGGTCTCTCACAATCCTGATCTGGAATTATTATCGTTCCTTCATCACTGCTGTGTCAAAATCCTGGAACTCCCTACGTAATAGTATTGTGGTTGTGCCTTCAACACAAGGGTGGCAGTAGTTTAAGATGGCAAGTCACCATCACCTTCACGGGGGCAGTCAGGGCTGACCAATAATTGCTGGGCTGTCCAGCAAAGCCTTCATCCTCTGAATGAATAAGAAAAGTTTTGTGCCTCATATATCTATACCCTACATGAGTCGAGAGGAGAAAAGTAAATTGGTAGATAAAAATCTCTTTCTCTTTATACTTTTTTAAAAATGCAATAATCCTGCTGCTTTTCTTTTTAAGTGAGTCAGTGTGACTGTGCTTAAGTAATGCATACAAGTGTATTAATCAGTGTGTGAAACATAGTGCTGAGTGGAATTTGCTGTCCCTAATTTGAAGCAAATAGTTGGTGAACTGTTGTGCCATTCTGAGCTGTGTATTGACATCAGGTGTTTGACATTAGTTTCAACAAGACTCATTATTGAGATGACAAAGTTTTTGCAAGTTATAATTATTTATGTTCCGTTGAACAAGTGTGTTCTCCAACTGTAACAGTACCAAATACAGCCATCTCTGCTTTGTTTATTAGGGAATGTGAAGATTTCTTGCTAATAAACTTCCAGCAATTTTTTAAATGTATATTCATGTAGGTTTGGATTGGGGTAAGGAGAGGCAGTTTTACATCTGTAGATGCCCTTAGCTGAAAAAAATTAATGAGGCGTTAGCCTGTGATTTGTGGAGCAGTATGTTCACTGACTAGGGAATGGACTGAGAGTCATGTGATTTTCATCAAGGTCAGATACCAAACAGTCAGAATGTCCTTAATCCACTTGAAAGGTTCATAAAATTGACTCTATTTTGAAGTTGACTACATTCTTCCCAAAACTCCTTCAAACTGACAAGGATATCCTGTTCAAATTATGTTTACCTTTTTAATTGAGACTTCTGCCTCCAAAATGACGAGTTGAAGTTTGACTTTGAAAAATACAGTCTAATTGCCATGTCTGCTATCTGTTTTATTTCTTTCTCAGTTTTCACTGCTCCCCTCGCCTTCCTATAAGTGGACACCAATGTTTGGCTTTAGTTGCAATCTCTTTTTGTTTGGTAGTGTTCATTGAGAAAAGAACACAAGGAAAATTGCATACTCATTTTCCTTGTTACTTGGGAAGCTTTTTTCCAAGTATTATTACTGGTATTTTTGGTACCTTTCTGATGAGCATTCTGTAATGTGTCTTTAAATTGAATATCAAACATGATATGAGGTAATTTGTGTTTTTAAGATTGACCGATTTCTGCTGTCTGTTGGTGCAGAAGCAGTTTTCCAGCAGATCAGGTGGTAATTTCTTTTGTGTGGTGGTATTTTTCTAAGGGACAGTAGAAGAGTGTGGGAACAAATTAATTGCAATTCTCCTGCTCTCTCTGGATGGGAGCTTGGAGGTGGAAAGGGCATTTAACTAGGCGAAATGGTGTCATACCTGAACCTTGCTGCGTTCCTACCTCCATCAGAATCAAGTTCTGGGCAGGAAGGCCCATGGTCAACCTTTCTGTCCCGCTGCCAATTGAGGCCCTTAAGTGGCCAACCGATGACCACTTAAGGGCTTCATCCCACTGCCACTGGGATTAACCCAGCTGCAGACAGGCCTGTCACCATGCGGCGTGCACAGCAACTAAAACCGGGCAGCCAGCTTGTTACTCCCCCTGTGGTGGGTGGGGATCCCTCAATCAAAGGCACTCAGTGTCAAGGGACTGGACATCAGGAAGGGGGGTGGCCCTCTGAGAGCCACCCCTGCCCTTGTTGCTGACCCCATGCACCCCTCTCCCCACAACTCCCACCCCACAACCCCCACACCACATTACTTACCTTCACTTACTTTCATGCCAGGGTCTTGATTCCAGGGGAAGGTCTACCACTGGCCTTGCTACTGCCTGCTCGGCTTGTGGTTCGGCGGGCCTTCCCGGAAAGAGAGGCAGTGCAGGACTCCCCAGCCAGCAGGGGAGTCCCCCGACATCTCAGCAAGATTCTGCCCTTAGTCTTCTTCCCTGGTGAAGGCCAAATCATTCTGCAGTACAGTTCTCATGGGCAGTGGCCCAAGTGACCAATTTTCATGCCAGCTTGACTCATTTAGTAGCACTCCCATCTCTGAGTCTGAAGACTGAGCCCCATTTCTGGACTCAAGTGCACAACCTAACATGCCACTCTGAGGAACTATCAGAGCTGCTGCTGAGAGAGTATGTGGGAGGATTTTAAAGATGACATTATTCTCAGATGAATAGGGAGTTATTCTCCCAACCTTCCATTTCCAACTGGTAATCCAAAAAAAAAATTACCTAGTCTTTCGTTTGACTGCGGGCTGTGCTAGCGAGGAATGGTAGTTTTGTTTGACAGAACAACCCAAAAGTAATTGATTGCATGAAGCACTTTAAAACATTTGGATGATGTGAAGTACCATATAATGCAACAGTGAGTGCCAGCAGGTTCTTTGACAGGAACATCGTTTTCAAATCTGATCCTCTTCACATCTGCACATGTGTTTTAATAAATGTTGGCCCAGCAAGAGACACCCACTCCCGTGAACGAATAATGAAAAAAAATTTCAACAGGGACCACTGGATAGTAATCTGAAGCAAGAACTCAGTCTGATTTTCCCCTTCAGTAACCCAGGGAGAATGCTTGTAGTGCTCCGACTGCTACCCTAGCTGCAGTCAGTTAACTCGGCTCAGACTGTGGATTAAACCTGGAAGTTTCTTGGTTTAGCTTCACACCCTCAACATCTTATTATTGACTGAACCACCGGCTCTGTAAAGTCAATCAAGGAATTCTAATTGGTGAATAGATGAATGACAATGGAATGAAATAGCTTTTATCCCCCCTTCTGATGGCAGTACTGTCAGGGTCACCCAGCAATTAAAGTAACCTTAGCAAGCAGGAAAGAGACCTTCACCCAGTTGACAAAATATTTACCATCTGGATTGTAGAGGAAACATTACGAAATTCCATTCAGACAGTTGAGTAATGACTTGAGTTTGAATGCACTGAAAATCCATCATGTTCTCCAGAAAGCACCAGATAAGTTAGGGATCCTGCCAGCAAGTGTTTCAAACCAGTAATTACCTCATCTTTACCTGACTGCATGTTGGTCTGCTTAACTTGTTATAGGCTGTTAAATAACAAGCATCCAGAAGAAAACTAACAAGGTCTTTTCAATAAAACTCAGCTAGTGTTTTCTTAAACATAGACACGCACAACACTGTGACTGAAAAAGCCCTGTCAAATCTCTTTTGAACTCTTAATAAATATATATCAATTGCCAATGTATCAAAATAGTTGAGAAGTAAGAAACTCATGGGTATGAGCAATGAATCAGGAAAGGATAGAAATAATCTTGCTCTGAAATTCCAAGATATTTTCCCTCCCTTCCCAATATGTAACTGTGCCATATAGACCAGGAGGATCCAGGTTGGATCATTAATTCTGTACTGATCTGGCTGACTCTTGGTGGCAATCGTGATGCTACAGTTGGCTTCAGACAAATCAGAAAGTGTTGATGACTATAAAGTAGCTCTGAATGGAAACTGTGTGAAATTGGATGTTGGGTGAGGCGATGATATGCATCTCGGTTGTGATTACTCTTACTCCCATAGTTGAATGGTCTGCTAATACATCCCATCTAGGCTCAGAAATAGTTACTTGGGCAAACTTAATGCTCAAACAGTTATACGCCAGTATGAGTTTAGTGCCCTTGAGAGAAACAAAGAGGGGAAAAATGTTTTTCATAACCAAGACGCACGAATTTCTGCAAGCATATTATTTTCTTCAATTACAATGGCCCTCATGTATCTGCCTGTAAAAGTCCTTATCACCAGTGGTGCCCCGAATACATATTACAGATGTTTCCATGCCGGATACAGGCAGGGTGTCATGGTAAGGCTTCTGCACATTTTCAGCAAAAAATAAACAATCTAAGTTTATATCCCTCTGGTGCCTGTCAAGTATATTTCAGTCGTGTTGGAGGAGAGTGTGTTTTTTAAAAATGCAATCAGTTTGTATAATTTTAAACCAGCTCTGCAGGAAATGATCACAACTACTTTATTTTAACCCAGCAAAATGGATGGTCTGTTTCTTATCATTTTACTTCACAGACTAAATAGCAAGAGTGTTGCATAAGCCTTGTATTGTTGAAGCAGTAAGGGAAGGGGCTAAGTCCTCTACGGATGAGTGAGTGGAATTTTCTGTTACTTAGTCCCCTCCTGATATTCACTTTCAAAATAAGCAGTTTCTAATTCTCAAAGTACATTTTGTTTTGCTTGAGTAGTTTCTGGGTAAAGTCAATGGTTTTTATTCTTACAGGCCATATTAATGCCAATAGATATAAGACTTAGCAATATGTACTCCTATTCTTGGAAGGGATAAATAAATTACTTATTTTGTGGGATGTAGCGTAATGCATTTTGGAAGTAAGAATAGGCAGGAAAATATTCCTTGAGTGGTAAGATTTTAAATGGAGTACAGAAACAGCAGGGCTTTGATGTGCAAGTACAGAGGTGATTGAAGTTAGCAGTGCCATTGGGTGAGGCTTTAAACATTTGCAGAAGCCTTAGTTTTGTACTTGAAAGAGCATTGCAAGGAGAAGGAAATATTGAATTTGTGCAAAACCTTAGTTAGACCACAGATTCAGAGCACCCCTAAATTAAAAGGATATAAAATCAAATGGAAAAGGTACAGTAGATTCACTAGTACAGAATGTTACTGGGGATGAGGATTTAGGGTTAAAAGCTAACAGGTGGCTTGATAGAGGTTTTAAGGATTATAAAATGTTACACTAGTTGGTGAGACAATAATTTAAGGGAATGATTAAGAATGAAAGAGAAAATGAGAAAAATCTCTTTATATAGTACCTGGTTAGAAAGAGAAATTCACTCCCAGAAACTGTTGAAGTATAGTCCCTAAATATTTTAAGAAGAGAAATAGTTGTTGCAAAGGAGGAATTTTAATGAATGGGGGAATGAGTAGGAGAAATGGATTAGATCTGCAGCTCAAGTGAAAAAAAACCAGCAGCACAGACTTGATATGCTGAACAGCCTATTTCAATGCTGTAACATTCTATGGTTCTAAGTATTGTGAGGCCAGGGATAGGACAGGCCATGCAGAATGGCGTGCCATTTGTACTGCCCAGTAATGCAAGTGATTGATAATCACAGGACTGGACTGTCTACAGGACCGCTATGAATTTTGAACCTGCCATTCCTGTTACCCTTGCTTTTCTGAATGAATGTTACTGCCAACTTGTGCTAAAACTGAGGACAGTTTTGCCCTGTGCATCATCTAGCATGATGAATTGGTTTGAGATTACTTGGATGAATTTGTCTTGAAACTTTGCTCTCAAAGAATGGAGAAATGCACACCATCATCACCCTGATTCAGATCGCAGAGGTCAGAGACAAGCCATTGCAGCTAATAATTCCCTTTTGGCCAGGATTTTATGGTCCTGCCGCGGAGTGTCTCCCCCCTGCGAATGCAGCGAGCCACTTAAATCTCCATTCAGTTCGGCGGGACCATAGTAGCCCATCTGGCGGAAGGGGGCCGTAAAATCCTGGCCATTGAATCAGTTATCAACATTAGGAAAGGTTTATAATAAGTCTTTAGATCGACTACAATGAGTTGTATCCTATATTCGTGGTATGTAAAAATAGTCAACAAACAGACCACTAAGTTCATGTAGGAACACTTTTTTGCAGGATTAACAGGGCTGCTGAGGAAACAAAGTCCATCCTATGTACCAACTATTATGCAAATCCCTTCTGGCTGTATGAAATCATGCTGACCTTGGGTACAGTCCTCAAATACAAGAATGGGCACCTAGAATTATGTTAAAATTCACTCAAAAGTTGTCTGTATTCTATAGTGGTGCTCTGAAAAGGGTTTGGCCTCCAAGGGCTATTTTCTTTGGTCAAATACTGATTTATGGCTAAAGAAAACAATACCATTCAAAGTAAAAAATGAAGCTTCCACTGATGAACGAAACAAATTCAGATTTCTCTAGCTTACGTTTAGCTGTTCATTTCAGAACAGAAACAACTCTCTTCCAATAATATTGGCAACAATCCCCAATCGCGTTGCTATTTTCTAGTAGAAACATTGACATTTTCCTGTTTTCTTTACTCATCCTCTCGAAGATGTTGATCATTACTAGGGTACAGTTCCTGTTTTCTGATACCTTGGTGAGGTAGCCATCTTTTACTTGTCTGTGACCATCAGCAGGGAGTATAACTGGGCTTACCATGATGAACCTGATCTTATATTTATCAAATATCCACTGAAATATGTTTTCCAGCAGAATGTGACTGTTAACAAGAGCTTGCATTTAAACTGTTGTTTTAATGTAGCAAACATCCCAAACTGGTTACCAGAAGGATTCAGAGAGGTGACTGAGAAGGTAGTTTTTGAGAAGGATTTTAAAAGTAGAGAGACATTTGAGGAGAATATCAGAGAAACAAAGATGAACAGGAGGCCAGATTTGGAAGAGCAAAGAGCAGATGCTGCTGAAGAAGGCTGGAATGGATCAGCGAGACCAAGTATGGATTTGTAAATGAGGAAGCACTGGCGCAGCCCAGGGTTGCTGATAGGGTTGTTAACCCTCTAGGATTGGCCTGGAGCCTCCAGGAATTGAAGAGCAATCTTCAGGACACTGCTGTGTGTAATCCTGGAGAAAAATCATTGGATCATTAAAAAAGATGCGTTTATTTGTCAGTTTCTTTGAATATTTTGCTTTATCAGATATAATATTATTGAAAATGGGGGCAATGAAAGGCTGTTTGGCTGACAGTCAAATATCATCCAATTGGGTAATGAGTCTTTTTGCTTTCCAATTGGCATAGGAAGGCAGTGTACACAAGGGTGGATGTGTTGGCTGACGAATGGCTGGACCGTAGGACAGGTCATGTGATGAAACTTCCAGGAACATATTTAATCACAGTTGGCAATCCTATTTACTGAGCCCAGCTGGTACATGTTGACTGTCCCCACAGTTGTAGTCAGCCAGATTGGCAGGGAGCAGGAAGGAACACTGCAAGCCACATTACACAATGACCACTCACTAAGCTATCTGGAACTCACATTTTCGTTCTTCAGTTCAATTAATTTTGAGAATAGAATTCAATGCACAGAACTAAACTGGACAGGGTACATCATGAACATATTTAGCTGATGATGGTGAATTGATGCAGTTGCTGTGAATGTTGAAGGTTGTCACAGAGGTATTGGTTGGAAACTTGAGAAAGGTGAGGTAGCTTACAAATCCATCACAGAGGCAGTCATTGCATCTTTGAGGTGGATAAAAGACAGCTTAGCACTTTCCTACTGACATACAAGAGACAAGGGTCAGGGAAGAGCAAATAAAAAAAGTAATGGCTATAGGATATGTCTTAGTGATTAATCACCCCAGTGACAACCTCAATCTCCAAATGGCCTCACCTCAGGCAGGTAGCAAATATTCTCAAAGACTGAATATGCAATGTGTTTTTTGTGCCCTTAGTTTTTTCAGCTGTATATTAAAACCTGGTGTCGCCAATGTCTTATTGTTGTAAAAGTGATAAATGAGTTAAAGGTATTAGGCACAGAATGTGCTTGAATATGTTGTTGAAAGCAATCCCCAAAGGCTATGGACTTGGGAACTTCTCTGCTTCTGAAAGGGAAAATGTCATCACATTTGGAGAAAGACAGCCATCTACTGTGAACCTGTCCCTCTGGTGCTATGTAGTCCAGGAATGATCTTTTTTTCTCTCTTCAAGTTTTCCTTCCGAACTAAGATAAAAACAGAAAATGCTGGAAATACTCAGCAAGTCAGGCAGCATCTGCAGAGGGAGAAGCAGGGTTCATCTTTCAGGTCAATGATCTTTCATTAGAACTGAAAGATGCTAGAAATGAACAGCTTTTACGTGAATAAAGAGCCAGGGATCAGAGGGATGATTTTTGTTTTTGTATTCTGCATTTCTTCATACTACCTTTTTCCTGAAAGGAGGTTTGGCATGTGAATAATGGCAAGTTTGACCTATCAGAAGGTTAGCGTGACCCATAGAATTGTATGCCAGCATTAACCACCACCTTGAGGAGAGGGACTGGGAGTAGAGGCAAAATGAAAACAGACTTGGCTGTCATTGCTCTGTGTTTAAATAATTTGCTTATGCTCACTCCAGGTTTACGCATGAAGAACATAAGTAAGGTACCAAAGGACTACAGGTGTCTAAAATCAAGTGTTAGTCACTATCCTCACAAAACATCGGGATGAAATTGAAGGGGAATGGGGTGGGCTGGGAATTGACCTTAAAGTCAGCTATGAATTGCATGCAAGTACACATTATATGCAAAAAAAAGCAAACTAATCTCACTCTTTCCTGTTATGCACTGTTACACATTGGAAAGTGGATACAATTCCTGAGTCTCTGTGGTATGCAAAAGGTGGAGTACACTCCACACTCTTCCAATAGGACACGAAATAAAACCTTCACACGCTTACACAGCAGTCCAGTGCTAAGGTGAAATAAATTGGCTGTTGGAGTGCTACAGGTATACCCAGCTGCTCAAGGGCTAGCAGAATAATCAAAGTTATGCCCTGGAACCTGAAAGTGAATTTGAGGCATTTGTGTGAGTTTTGTGAAGGAGACCAATCATTAAAACACTGAACTAGAACTTTTGTTAGGTCATTTTGGAAGAAAATATATAATTCCTTCATTGTACTGGTTTCTAAATAGTATGTATACTAATGTGTACTAAAAAAAATGTACATCACATTAATTATTCTTTCTTTCAATGATAGGCTTTCATCACTTCTATTTGGGTTGTATGAGGGGCAATTAAAATTCATAATTTATACCCTGTAATACACTTCTGAGCATGTTGAACTTGTTTTCCTGTAATTGGGCAGTTTATCGAACACTTTCAATGGTTGCTGTAATTATAATAGATCAACTGTCTTTGGGATGTGAAATATGTATTGAATGAGTATCAAGTGATATACTCCATTTGGTTTTGAGCATGCCTTTTTTTTAAACTGATGAGATAAAATGAGCAATCTAAGGTGGCTTTCTTACAGTTCCCAATATGCTTTAGTAGTCAAGGTTCCATGAACACAGGATAGAAAAGGACTCCTCAAATAATGACAAACTGAAGACTTGAATACTTGGAGCTCAGCTTTTGTTTGTTGTTTGAACTTTTTGTTAAGCAGTTGCCATAATTCTGACTGATGATGATCAGACATCATGCCTGTCAGATCTCTCTGATTCTTTAGTTCCAATGACAGGCATTTGCTTCTTAAGTTGAATATTAAAGTGTGCTTGAATTATCTTTTCAGAACATTATTGTTTCATTGTCTCAGCATAGAGGGCCCAAGGTTACAGAATGTATATATATTTATATATTTCCTCCTCTCTGGAGGATACTGCCTTACGGTTTCACAGGTGCTAGGTGCTGTCTGGTACCTTTTAATGGCTGTTTTTTTATGTGTGGGGTTGGACTATGAGGGTTACTCAATGGCTCAACGGTTAAGGCATCATAACCTGAGTGTCATCTCGCTTCGCTCAAACCAGGGATACTGAAACCAACTACCATATTACTTTTGCCATTGAAGCTGTACATCAGTGAATTCACCAAACATCAGGAGTTGAACCTACGAACTTCTTAGCTGGTTCAGTTCCACACTGGCACTGCACGTGCCAACCCACATTGGGGAGTCATCAGAAAATAATTCTTGAGAATATTGAACAAAGTGGACTAAGATGTTACCTTTTTCCACACAATGGCTGGAATCTTCTGTCCTCGTTGGTGTTGGGCATCATGGCGGGGGAGGGGGGATAATATGGCAAGTAGGTCAAAAATCGGTTTCATGCCACCTTGAAACTGGTTTGCGATTGTCGCTTCACCCGTCAATGGTGGGTGGTGTTTCCCGCCACTGTAAGTCGGGAACCTAATTTCAATACTTAAGCAACTCATCATCAGCCCTGCTCACCAGAATCATTCTCCATCTCAAATTTACCGCACACATCAACGTGACTTCAGAGGCGTTCTTCACAACTGCCTTTGAAAGGTGTGCACCTGGTGACCTGCACTTCGAGGGGAACTTAGAGGTGAGTGCACACAACCTTGCACAGCGCGCACGGGCATCGCCTACAGGACATGAAGAAAGAGGCGCTGCACACTCATGGGGGTGCAGGGAAGTCATTTTTCCCAGCTGGCTTTTGGTGTGGTGCCGTGACAAGGGCTCCAGTGCGGACCAGGCTGGGGTTGGGGGGGGGCGGGTGTGTGGCATGGGGGGCAAGGTAGCACAGCCTGAAGGAAATACTCAAGCACATACTGGGGTAGGGAGAAGGGGAGTGAGAGAAGCAGCCATGGACTTGGAAAAGCTTGTCAAAAGTGAGCATTCTTCTACAGCTGAGACCGTTCAGCTGCAGCTCCATTGACACACTTTGAGTCGGGCCTCTGAAGCTTTTCTGCCCACTCAAACTACAATAAAGCATGAAAGTGCCAACAAATGCTCCAGAACCTTTCACCCCTCGGGCAGACTGCAAATTCATGTGCGTTTTAGGGGGCAGTGGAACAATTGGCCAACTGGATAAATTGTAGAATCCCCTTGCCTAAGGTGGCCATGGCGCAGTCACTGGTGGAGGCACTCAATGCACCTTGCAATGTCTTTATTTAAGCTGTGGACCAGTATCCCTCATGGTTCCAGCTAACAGTGCAGCCTTGCAGTGCGGGTTAGGAGAATGCCTGCGCCTGAGCTGAGAGCACAGCATCCAGTCAGTGGGCAAAGCTGTCGTCTATCAATCAAGTGGAGTGGGGTGGAGGTGGATGGGGTTTTGGACGACTAGTGAGTGCATCTCACACTGGCCATCCAAGTGGTCGCCAGCACTTTCCTGCATGCATGAAGGGGCCTTTAGGCTTAACCAAGGGAGGTTCTTGGGACACCTATGCTAACCACACATCTCTCTCTTTGATCCTGCAGGAGGGGACTGGACAGAGTAGAGAGGGATAAGCTGTTCCTGCTAATAAAAGCATCAAGAATGAGAGGGCACAGATTTAAAGTGATTTGCAACGAAGCAAATATGACGTGAGAAAAAGTTTTTTCTCAAGAGTGGATCAGGTCTGGAATGCACTGCCTGGAAGTGTGGTGGAGGTAGGTTCAACTGAGGCATTCAAGAAGGCATTAGATGATTATTTGAATAGAAACAATGTGTAAGGGTATGGGGAAAAGGCAGGGCAATGGCACTAGGCCATAATGCTCATTTGGAGAGCCGTTGCAGACACGATGGGCTGAATGGCCTCCTTCTGAGCCATTAAAATTCTGTGATTCTGTGAAGAGCTGCATGTATCCTCCAGTGAGGAAAATGAGGATCGAAGGGGATGATGATGATGAGGTCCTCGAAGGCGAGGATGCCAACAATGAGGCCATTGCACTGGTCAGATGAGGCAGCTGCGCTCAGGTGGTCCTCATAGCTACCAGATTCGTGAAGGATGATGACAAGATGCAGTGAGGACAGTCCCGACATCCTCACCTTGCATCTGTGGACATTTGACTCCTGTGTGACTGATGACAGCGCACATACCCTCAGTGCTCAGGCTCATGTCCTAGAGATGCAGCGGAGGTCCTAATGGTCGCTTGATTCTGGGAGGATGACGATGATATGCAGTGAGGACACTCCATAGATCTTCACATTACCTCTGTGAATGTCTGACTCCTGTCTGGCTGAGGGCAGCTCGCTTACGCTCTGTGATCATGGAGACTCAGCTGTGAAACTTTAAATGCACCTGATCCTTCAGCACCTGACCCCTTCAGGAGCACAGTGTTGCTGGTCACAGATGCTGAAGAGATGGGGGGTCAGCCCCACCTCAGAGGTGCTGAGAGCACACAGAGAGAATGACAGAACTCTGTGATATCTGCCTATTACATTCTGGCAGCACTGACAAGCATACTCAAGGTGCAGGCATCAGTAACGTGTACAGTGAGTGTGAAGCCGGACCATCACTTTGCTTTGAATGTTACACACTGCACAGGGAAGAGGCCCTGGACTGAGACACCTGCTTTTGTCTTGTGCAGGATCCAAAGTTTCACATCAGAGTGACACAAACACTGCTCATCATAACAAGGAGCCATAGGCAAGGAGACATTCTTGAGAGTTTATTTACAATAATAAACATTATGTATAAATGAGTAACACCCATGCCCAGGCTGTGCAACTACATCTTCTTAACCTTCCTAACCTTGCTGGTGCTCCCCTGACATCCATAGCGGAGGTGGAGACAGCCTGCAGACTATGACACCCTGTCTGTGGTGACCTTGGTGGCTGAGACCTGGAGGGCCCCTATCTGCTTTCAGGGTCCTGCTATGTGGCAGTGGCACCCTCCTCAGCCTGTGAAGCTGGAGTCACAGGAAGACGGGATTCTGATGGGCCAGACACTCCCGGAGTCACCTGGGTGGATGATCCGGGGTGTGCACCTGCTGATCCTCCTCCCTATGGGTGCTCAAGGGCCCCTGGCTGACTCCTTGAGGAGAAGGGGTAGCTGGAGTGAGATCGGGCTGCCCTGCCCCTCTCGTGTTAACACTGTTGGAGGCCAACCATGGGGTCAGCAATGGAATTCAGCCTGCGCAGCAGTGCAGGACCGATGTCTGGACCAAGGTTGCCATGGCAGCCACCAACCTACCAGTGTTAACCTCGGTGCGTTTGGCATACCGACGCTATCACCTCAGACTAAAGGTGGGACGAACTCCTCCATCTGAGGAGTACATTTTGCTTTACAATCTGAGGAGTGCAGCGGACATCCCTTCCTAAGGTTCCCGAGCTTACCTTTGCAGCTCCAGCAACTGAGGTATGACCGAATTCAGAGGCTTGTCATCTGACTTAGACTCAGCAAATTTCTGGCCTCCAGCAGCCCGCTGAGTGCCGGAAATCTGGGAAGTTCCTGCCTCTTCCTCCTGTGGATCAGACAATGCGAATGTAACCAGAATGTAACTCCAAGGCTACTCTAGAGCTAGGTCCCACCAAGGGGTGTGTCTCTGCACTGGTGGAGGATATAGGTGAGTGTTTTGACAGCTCTTCAATGAGGGTGTCATCAGATTCTTCTTCTGAGGTGCCTTCAGGGCTTGAGTTGAGGCCCTGGGTCATGGGCCCCCTCAGTTCCTTCCCAAATGTGTCTGTGAAAGCGAGGAGAGATAATTAGTGCAGGACCGGACTGCGGAACAGGGGACCTCACTCACAGCATGGTTGCCTGATGGATGTTGCACTTCTGAATCATCAGTTGCTTGAGCACTGCTGACCTCACTGTCAGCACAGGAATGGTCCAGATCGTCTTAGGCCAGTTGGATGACTCTATTCTCAAAGTTGTGAAGACTTTGATGTCAAGCATTCCTCCACCAGTCTGCAACATCTCCCTTTTGTGTGCCAGCTTGTCCTACATGAATATAGATGGAGAGAGTGTAAGCAAGACACCTGCCTGGCCAGATGAGAAGTTGAGAAGTTCTGTCGAAGGGTCATGAGGACTCGAAACGTCAACTCTTTTCTTCTCCGCCGATGCTGCCAGACCTGCTGAGTTTTTCCAGGTAATTCTGTTTTTGTTTTTGTTTTGGATTTCCAGCATCCGCAGTTTTTTTGTTTTTATCAGATGAGAAGGATGCCTGGCATGTGTGGGTGGTGAGTGGTGCCATGGACTGGATGAGGACAACATCTGCAGGGCAAATGAAGGCATGTGTGAGAGAGTGAATGGTGATGTCCTTTGAACTGGCAGTGAGTGAGATCCTTGTGGATATGTGATGGATTTGTGAGCGTGTGAATTGAAAGCAATGAGAAGAGTGACTTACCCTGGCGGAACGGAGGAGATCATTCATCCTCTGTCAGCACTGGGTGGCTGTCCTCTTTTGCAGGGCATTGGTGCTGACCACCTCTGCCACCGCCTCCCATGCTGGACTGGTGGCCTTGTTTGCTGGTCTTTGCCAAAAGCGGGGGTAGAAGACTTCATGGCTGGCCTCCACAGTGTCCAGTAGGTGCCTGAGGGAGATGTTGTTAAATGTGGGGGCTGCATGATTCCTCCCTTTGGCAGCCATTACTTTGCAGCAGCTTCTGATCCCTTAGAGACTGCTAGCTCTGTACAGGGGCTGCCTTCAAATATGACGCCCAGATTACTGAAGGCCTGAGGTGACGGTGGGGTTGGCGAATCAGAGGCTGCCCTGCCAGTGATCTGGCGTGTTTCCTGGGAATGTGTTAATGCGCTGGCAATGGGACGATACAATACAAAAACCTGCCATTGTGGCCAGTGGGTATGACTTTTTTCACACCTGCTGCCGCACACCTGATTCCACCCAATAGATAATTTTTCATGATCTAAAATCTTGATAGATATGGAGGAATATTCATCAATCCCACTCTCCCAGTGAGGAGTCATGCTCAAATTTTAGAGAATGGATGCCCCAGCTTTATAATTCTCTCTCTTTTAAGCATGGAAGAGCAGAAGAGGTATGGATGAATAACAGAGGAATACACAATAGAATATAGGAAAAGGAAGAGTAATGGGGAGGAGTGACTACTGAATGACAGCAGAACTCTGGTAGTGAACAGAGAACAAAATGGTTTCTGAAGTGCAGTTATGCCGAACAATTTGAAAAAGTTAATTGCCTGTGATGATGGTCACAGGCAAAATATGATTGTCAATCTGATTCTTTGCACAACTTGAACTCTAATTCTTTCTGTCTCTTCTCTCCATCATTCTTTTATCTTCACTCTCTTTTGAGTGCTCTGTCTTTCCCTCCCTCTTTGATTCTCTCATAGAGAATAAGGACAAAATGCCTGAAGGCTCCACTAATGGTAAGACAAAGGGAATAGATGCTTTACAAAATGGCAGGAACATAGGGTGTGGAAAAGGTTGTAATGCTGCTGGTGGTTACAGAGATAGAGTACAATGAAGGGATTTGAAGAATGTGCATTTTAAGCTCAGTATGTTGGTGGCCGGGAACCAGTATAGACCGGTGAGAACGAGAGCGGTAGACAAGCAAGACTTGGTATGGGAATGATGCAGCCAGCTTAGATTTCAGCAAGTCAGAGTTTATGGAAGGTGAAGGATGAGATGTCAGCAAGGAAGACATTGGAGAAATAGAGTTTTCAAATGATAAAAGTGTGAATAAGGATTTTAACTACAGGGAATGAGAAAAGAGTGAGATAGAGGTGGAATTAAACAATATTGGGAGTCGGGATATGAAGTATGAAACTGAGTGCTGGGTTAAAGAGGAACTTAATGCTTCACTTAGTTACATTCACTCAGAGGAGGCTAAAGGTCAGTGGCAGGGGAGAGCACTTTACAGTAGGGGACAGAAGTGATGGCTTAGTTTTTCCCATTATTCAGTTTGTGGAAATTTTGACAGAAGTGATGTGGTGGAGGTGGGGGATATGAATAAAAAGCATTCCTGGAGATGTTCTGGCTATCTTTGGACAGGTCTGAGTGGAACCACATGAGGGTGTAGTCTCACAGAATTAGACATTGGGGGAGGCTCATATCAAACAATTATAACTGTAATCAACTCTGAGATGAACGCCCTCGGCAATGGGAAAGCGGAGAAAAGACAGACCTGCTGGTGCTAAATTAATTGGGTCCGTGCGGATTGCAGACTCATTGACAGAAGATGAGATTGCTTTGGGTGAGCAACAATGAGAGCTCGGTTTGTACAGCATCTAACAGAAGTGATGCATGGTGGAGCCCCAACTTCATGACCGATTTCATCCATCACTTTCATTCATTGGCCCAAAATCATCCTGAAGTTGATTGGATAGAATCCAGCATTGCTACTGGTGCATTAAAAAAAAAAAATGACGGAATTTCCATTGAATCCTGAAACTGCATTGTTTATGCTTTTTTTTTAACGTTACGCTGCTGTGTTACTGAATTATTGTCAAACCAAATTAAACGCCAAAAAATAAAGAAAAAATTTAGCTTAATGCGGAGCCTCTGGGGCTCTGACAGATAGTTACCATTTACCAGTGCTATAATAATGAGATCAGCTGATTAATTTGCCCTGGTCCTGCCCTTGGCCTCATTAGGTATGTCCAGCATGTGCTGCATCCAGATTGCACCTCAATTTGGACGCAGTACGATCTCTGGTCCAGTGTTTCTTCAGGTTTCACAGGACCTAGGCTGCCCAGTGTTTGTATTCTACTTCATTCAGCTACAAGCATTGAAATCTTCCAAGGGGTTGGGAGTGAAGGAGGAAGAGCGTGAGGACATTTGCACATTTCTTTGTATGTTTTCAAGTCATTAATTGCATCAGTTTCTGACCGGGGGAGGCGGCGGTGCATAGTGGTGTTGTCAGTGGATTGGTATTTCAGAGACCCAGGGTAATGCTCTGGGGACCCAGGTTTGAATCTTACCACGGCAGATGATGAAATTTGAATTCAATAAAAATTTGGAATTAAAAGTCAAATGATGACCACAAAACCATTGCTGATTGTTGTTAAAAACCCATCTGGCTCACTACTGTGTTTCCTTTAGGGAAGGAAATCTGCTGTCCTTACCTGGTCTGGCCTGTATGTGACCCCATGTAAATGTGGTTTACTCTTAAATGTCCTCTGAACAAGGACAGTTAGGAATAGGCAATAAATGCTGGCCAAACCAGCAATGCCCACATCCCATGAACGAATCAATGAAAAAAAAACCCACTGGAGCGAGAATGGACACAGACCATGATTTTCTGCTTCTACGCTCACCAGGCACATAATATCAGACTTCTGCTTTTCATAGTGACCACAATGCTTGAAGCAATTTTGCAAGGAACAGTTTCCTGTGATTGATCAAGTTGATGCAACAAATCATTCACTGTGCAGACGGATTAAAATACAAGGAAATTAGTTGAAATTTAAGAAGTTAGAGGTAAGAACAGAGGTCCCACAGAATGTTTCACCCAAAGTGCAAAGAATAAAGCAGGAAATGTAAATAGATTCAAGAGACAACAAGATCTGTTTCTGGAGAGGTAGAAGAAATGCACGGATATGGGGATCAGGCAGGTATATGGAAATGATCATGTTAAAAGGGCTAAAAGCAAAAAACTGCGGTTGCTGGAAATCCAAAACAAAAACAAAAATACCTGGAAAAACTCAGCAGGTCTGACAGCATCTGTGGAGAGGAACACAATTAACGTTTCGAGTCCGTATGACTCTTCACCAGAACGAAGGAAAAATAGAAAAGAGGCGAAATATAAGCTGGTTTAAGGGGTGGGTGGGTGGGACAGGTAGAGCTGGATAGAGGGCCAGTGATAGGTGGAGATTGTCAAAAGATGTCATAGACAAAAGGACAAAGAGGTGTTGAAGGTGATGATATTATCTGAAGGAATGTGCCTAGAGGTGACATTAAGGATAGAAAGCAGGACAAGCAAGGTACAGATAGCCCTAGTGGGGGTGGGGTGGGGGTAAGGGATCGAAATAGGTTAAAAGGTAGAGATAAAACAATGGATGGAAATACATTTAAAAATAATGGAAATAGGTGGGAAAAGAAAAATCTATATAAATTATTGGAAAAAAGGGGTATTGGAAAGGGGGTAGGGATGGAGGAGAGAGTTCATGATCTAAAATTGTTGAACTCAATATTCAGTCCGGAAGGCTGTAAAGTGCCTAGTCGGAAGATGAGGTGCTGTTAAAAGGGCAGGTGTGTTGAGGCTAATGACCTTCTCCTGTTACTGAGCACTTTGAATGCCCACGGAAACATTTATTTCCCAACTGTATTGCTCTCCTTTTCTACTGTGTTCAATCACCAATCTGCAAGAGATTTGGAATGAGCCAGTCTAGATTGGATTGTACTGTGGTGCTATTGGAGAGCATTCTGAACATCTGCCATGAATGTTTTCACTTTCCTCACTAATTCTGCCAGTCTTCTAGCACTACCAAGAGCTGCTGTTTTTTTTTTGGTTTGCACCTTGCTAAAGCTATAACTGGGTTTAAGGTCCAGTCCCAGCATGTCAAACATGTAGTGAATCATAACAAAGTTATTTTCCCTTCTGCCTTTATGATTGAGAAAGTGATACATGACCGCATGGTGGTCTGATCTGGGTTCATGTCTGCAAGTCATCACAAGGCACATTCCCAATCACAGATGTGGCATTGGAGGAGTTTGAGGGGGCACTGTCTTCATGCAAAAACTGTTGGGAACATGTTTCTGTTTGTTTATTTACAAACACATGTCATAATGTGTCAAACCGAACCATTGCATCTCTCATTTATCTTTAAGAAGATTCCATTTTTAATTCCCACTTTCTGATGTTTTATCTGATCTCAGATCAGCCTGTAATTGAGTCACTAATTGGCCTCACCGGCCCTGGTTATGGGAGGGGTAAGAATTAGCCTGGATTCCTTTTCCTGTTCTCTAACCATTGATTCCTTCTGGAAAACATGCCTGTATGAATGTTGGGTAAGGACAGGAGCAAACTGTGCCTAAACCACAAATATTTCTGACAGTTTATTGTTTAAACTCTCAAACATAATTTGGAGTTTATAAATAGAGACATAAAGTACAAATGCAAATAAACTTTTACAAATAGATGGTTACAGCTCAGCTGTAGTATTGTGCCCCGTTTTCATACCACACATTAGGAAAAATGCCTGGCCTTGGAGGAGTGGTATGGAGGAAGTTCAGTAAAATGATATGAGAAATTAGGGACTTTCATTCTGTGGAGAGACAATGGAAACTGGAATTGTTCTTTTTAGAGCAGGGAATGTTGAAGAGAGATTCAAAAGAAATATTCAAAATCATGAAGAGTTTTGAGAGTGTAAATAAGGAGGAATTGTTTCCAGTGGCAGGTGGGTCAGTCACCAGAGGACACATGTTTAAGAGATGGTGGTGTAGTGGTAATCCAGAGCCCCAGCTAATGTTCTGGGGACATGTGTTCAAATCCCACCTTGTCAAATGGTGGAATTTGAATTCCGTTAATAAAGCTGGAATATAAAGCTAGTCTCACTAGTAGTGACCATGAAACTGTCATCAATTGTTCTAAAAACCCATCTGGTCCATTAATGCCCTTTAGGGAAGGAAATCTGCCGTCTTTACCTGCTCTTGCTTACATGTGATTCCAGACCCCACAGCAATGTGGTTGACTCTTAACTGCCCTCTGAAATGGCCTAGCAAGTCACTCAGTTCAAAGGGCAATTAGGGATGGGCAATAAATGCTGGCCTTGCCAGCGACACCCACATCCCATGAAAGAAAAGGGGGGAAAAAGATAATTGGCAAAAGAACCAGGTGGGGACGTGGAAGATGACAGTTTTTTTAGGCAGCAAGTTATTGTGATCTGGAATACAATACTTGAAAAGGTGGTGGAAGCAGATTCAATAGTAACATTCAAAAGGCAATTGATATATTTGAAAAGGAAAAAAATGTAGATTCACAGGGATAAAGTTGGACGAGTGCGAGTAATTGGATAGCTCTTTCAAAGGGCTGTCACAGACATGATTGACTGAATGGCATCCTTCTGAGATCAAAGAGTCTATGATTTGAAGAATGACTGAATGGACAATGCATTGATGACTGTCTGGATCAGAGATGGTGCCACAACTTCCATGACTGCCCATTGAACGATTAGATGGAGTAAGGGGAGAGAATTGAGGGGAGAAGCTGAGAAATAAAATAATGACATCTTCAAAGGGTATCCCAATGTATGAAAAGTTCAAATGATTTAGTATGAAACTGAAAAATATTGAAGTAATTGTGGAGACTTGCTCTCTACACACCCAGCAGAAATTGGCTATGTCTGCAATTAAGTGTCTAGGGTTACTCATAGATGTTTACAGCACAGAACGAGGCCATTCAGGCCATCGTGTCAATGCTGGTCAACAAGGATCTGACTACACTAATCCCATTTTCCAGCACTTAGCCCATAGCCCTGGAGGCTATGGCAACACAAGTAAATATCTAGATACTTCTTAAATGTTGCGAGAGTTTCTGACTCAACCACCCTTTCAGACAGTGAGTTCCAGACTCCCATCAACCTTTGGGTGAAAATGATTCTTCTCAACTCTCCTCTTAGCCTTCTACCTCTTACCTTAAATCTATGTTCCCTGGTTATTGACCCATCTACTAATGGAAAAAGTGCCTTCCTATCCACCCTATCTATGTCCCTCATAATCTTACACACCTCTATCAGGTCCCCTCTCAATCTTCACTGCTCCAAGGAAAACAACCCCAGCCTATCCAATCTTTCCTCAAAGCTTAGACCCTCCAGCCCAGGCAGCATCCTGGTAAATCTCCTCTGCACCCTCTCTAGTACAATCACATCCTTCCTATAATGTGGTAACCAGAACTGCACGCAGTACTCCAGTTGTGGCCTAACCAGCATTTTATACAGTTCCAGCATAACCTCCCTGCTCTTGTATTCTATGCCTTGGCTAATAGAGGCAAGTATCCCATATGCCTTCTTAACCACCTTCTCTACCTGCCCTGCTACCTTCATGGAACTGTGGATATGCACACCAAGGTCCCTCTGATCTTCAGTACTTTCCAGGGTCCTACCATTCATAGTGTAATCCCTGGCCTTGTTAGCCCTCCCCAAGCGCATTACCTCACACTTTTTCCAGCTTGAATTCCATTTGCCACTGCTCTGCCCACCTGACCACTCCATTGATATCTACCTGCAGTTTATAGCTATCCTCCTCACTATTTACCACCCTAGCAATTTTTGTGTCATCCGCGAACTTCTTGATCATACCTCCTACGTTTAAGTCCAAATCATTTCTGTACACCACAAAGAGCAAGGGCCCCAGCACCGAGCCCTGCGGAACCCCACTGGAAACAGACTTCCAGTCACAGAAACATCTCTCTACCATCACCCTCTGCTTCCTGCCTCTCAGCCAATTTTGGATCCAATATTACCTTGGATCCCTTGAGCTCTTACTTTCTTGACCAGTCTGTCATGAGGGACCTTATCAAAAGCTTTGCTAATGTCCATGTAGACCACATTAAATGCATTACCCTAATCAACACTCCTGGTTACCTCCTCAAAAAATTCGATCAAATTTGTCAAACACGACCTTCCCTTAACAAAACTATGCTGACTATCCCTCATAATCCATGTCTGTCTAAGTGCAGATATATTCTGTCCCTCAGAATTCTTTCTAGTAACTTCCCGAGGTTAGACTGACTGGCCTGTAATTTCCTGGTCTATCCCTCCCTCCCTTTTTAAATTATGGGACAACGTTACCAGTTCTCCAGTCCTCCGGCACCTCACCTTTAGCCAGAGAGGATTTAAACATTACTGCCAGGGACCCTGATATCTCTTCGCTTGCCTCCCTCAACAGGCTGGGATATATTTCATCTGGGCCTATGGATTTATCCACTTTTAAGGCCGCTAATCCCACTAGTGCCTCTTCTCTCTATGTTAGTTTCCTCTAATATTTCACAGTCCTCCACCCTGATGTCTAAACCTGCAGTGTTGTTTGCCATTGTGAAGACTGTACCTACGTCTTTCGGGTCCACATACACCTCTATGGTACCTAATTAGCCCTGTTCTTTCCCCAGTTATTCTCTTGCTCTTTATATATATATAAATACCCTTTGGGTTTTCCTTTACTCTACCTACCAATGCTTTCTCATGCTTTCCTAATTTCCTTTTTAAGTTCCCCCCTGCACTTTTTATATTCCTCTAGACTCTGCTGTGTTGAGCCCCCGGTATCTGCCATAAGCTTCTCTTTTTTTCTTAATCCTAACCTTTTGTGTCCCTTGACACCCAAGGTTCTCTGGACTTGTTCCCCCACCTTGTCTTTACGGGAACATATTTTCCCTGCACTCTCGTTATTTCCTCCTTGAATGCCTCCCACTGCTCTGATACAGTTTTATCTGCAAGTAACTGCTCCCAGTCCACTTGGGCCAAATCGGATCCCATCTTAGTAAAATTAGCCTTTCCCAAGTTTAGAACTTTTGTTCCCAGCCCAACCTTATCATTATCCATAACTATTCTAAATCTAACTGAGTTATGGTTACTTACCCATGATAAAGCTGCCAAGGTCTGATTTTAACAGATGCTTCTGGACAGGCAGTTAAGTTGCCTGCCCAAAGCCAGGGGGTCCTAATTCACATATATAACTGGTATCATTTGGCCCTGACTGCAATGTTAACTTTGGCCTGACTGAAGTAGCTGCTACAGTTTTCCTGCCAGGCAAAGGTGAGCGTAAAGAGACTTAGGTAGCTGAAAAGGCCATCCAGATAAGTACTTTATTTTCCTTTGGTTTTCTCCAAAGCTGATGTGGAAGGTATAGGCTTCCCTTGCCCCAAATTTCAGACACCCCTCCCCCACTCTTCCAAGTATTTCACTTCCCACATATAGTCAAAGCCAGTTGCCAGGTGCTCAGGTGCTACTTAATTTTCCAAAGCCTGGCAGTCGTTTCTTGCTCGCTACAGCAGCATGTTAACAATGCTGGAACATTAAAATGGCCATGGCCTTAAACTGCCAATGATGGACATGCAGAGAACTAACTCAAACCGGCGGTTTCACACCAGAAACCATCTGGTAGTTAAAATCCATTCCCCATACTATTTAATGAAAGGTTATAGGATGTATAAAGGTTCACGATGAACTTGCCAATTCAGTTATATTAATAGGTTACAGCATGAATGTACATGTCTACAATTCACAGCTCAAAGACAAAGTCACACTTGTGGCTGTCTTTATGCTGTTTAGAGTAAAGCAAATTTCAGGGTGCTTAGTACGTGGGAGACTCCCAATTCCTGCATTTACCACATCAAAGATTAAACAGATTCTGTAGTGTTGTTTGTGGAAAGTGAAGCATGCCGACTAGCCATCAGCTGTTGGAAGAACTTCTTTAAGATGGATTGCTTGGTTATGTGAAACTAATATAAAGTTTCACATATCACAAATCAGTAGAGACGACAAGTGAAAATCATTTGTAAATTCTATTTTGTCAGCTCAGTGTGTTTACTATGTGTGTTTACTGTTATGACATAACGTCAGAAAATTTTGGCATGGAAATTGTTTAATTCTATTGTTAATAATCTTCCTTCCTGCTCTTAGCATCAGTATGAGATCCTGCTCCACTTTCCCATAATTAATATTTGTGTGTACTTAGTCACACATTGATTTACTATGTGATAAATTTTGAGAATTCTTTTTAAATTGCTTCCACGAATATTATACTTACTGTTCAATTTTTTTGATTTTTTTTTTACATCTCTAATTTTTCAATTTTAATTCTCCCTTTTTTGTCACTGTTTCTGAAAGTGGTAGAGTTTAGACCAGATATAGCTTGTCGGGGACCAAACAGTAATTCTGTCCCATTCCAATTTTCTCCACTCCTCTCCAAAGGACAAATTCAACAGGATTTTAATATCACATTATTTTTTTTCCTTCTAAACTTATTTGCCACAGGGAACAACTTGTGCTAGAAGGCATGAAAAATATTATATGCCACAAACCATTTCATTCATGACTATCTCATACTTCAGTTCAGTTATGGTGAACCATTTCATACACATATAAATTCTGCTTGTCTTGATTGCTGGTGCCTGTAATCTGATCTTCTTCCATCACAAAAACTGATCCTGTTGGGAAGGAGGCGAATATAGGGTGCTTATAAAGAAAAAAACTTGCATTTATAGAGTGTCTCTCATGGCCTCATGATGTCCCGAAGTAGTTCACAGTGAATGGAGTACTTTTGAAGTGTTGACACTGTTGTAATGCAGAAAATCAAGACAATGAACTTGCATATAGCAAGGACCTATAAACAGCAATAAAATCAATGACCAGGTAATGTGTTTTAATGGCAGTGGTTGTTGGTTGTTCCACTAGTTGTCCAGGATACCAGGGGAACTACCGTGCTCTTCAAAAGTGCCATGAGATGTTTTACATCCATCTGAGTGGGCGGACAGAGCCGCGGATTAACATCTCATCCAAAAGACAAATCTCCAACAATGCGGCACTTCCTCAGTACTGCATTGAAGTGTCAGCCTTGATTATGTGCACAAGTGTCTGGAGTGGGGCTTGAGTCCACTATCTTCTGACTCAGAGATGAGAGTGATACCACTGAAGCCAAGTTGACACCATCTTGTCATACAGGATGAGTTTTTGAATGGAAAATAAACAAATCCTGAGCAGTTGTTGAAGTAAAACCAGCATCCCTGCAGTTCAAGGGAGCAAATGTCCCAACTGACCATAGGCAAGTTTACTATTGAGGTCAAGATAAATATCATGCATATTGTGTTCAGTATCTGGAATAGTCTTCTAGGTAGGGCAGTGGAGGTAAAGACTCTGGAATTACTTGAGGCTGTTTTACATTGTGAAGGGAGAACTGTGGCTTTCAAGGGAAGGCTATGTTGAATTGTCTCCCTATCTGTAGTTAACTTTGTATGAACAGTCACCTATAATTTTAATTGTTGTAAGTTTTAATTGCATTTTCATTTCTTGGTTATGAGTCTTCATGCTGGCTAGGAAAGATATATATAGGCCAGCAGCATAGAAGGTGCTTTGCTGACCTATTTGAATAGGGTTAACCAGAAAATGTGGCGGTCTATGCCACTGGCAGTGATTGCCAGTTACTCTCGTTATAGCTGGAGTTGTACCTCCAGCAGTGTCAGGTACCAAGCCACCTCTGCAGGGGCTACTGCATGCCACCGGATCATCAAGGCCATCTTGTTTCTATGACACTGCTATGGTTGTACTACAAGTGAGATGTTATTATAATATTAGGCTTGTGCGACTTTTTAGAGGTGAATTCTGTGAAACAGCATGCAAGTCAAGATTGCTCCTAGAAGCTCCATCACTTTCACATGGTACATCACTGACACTTCCCTTCCCTTCCTTGACCTCTCTGTCTCAATTTCGGGTGATAGCCTGTCCACCAATATCCATTACAAGCCCACCGACTCCCACAGCTACCTCAATTACAACTCCTCACATCCCGCTTCCTGTAAGGACTCCATCCCATTCTTTCAGTTCCTTTGCCTCCGTTGGATCTGTTCCAATGTTGCTGCTTTCCAAAACAGTGCTTCTGACATGTCCTCCTTCCTCCTTAACCGAGGTTTCCCATCCATGGTGGTTGACTGGGCCCTCAACTATGTCCGACCCATATCCCGTGCCTCTGCCCTCACACCTTCCTCTCCCTCCCAGAACCATGATAGGGTCCCCCTTGTCCTCACTTTTCACCCTACCAGTCTCTGCATTCAAAGGATCATCCTCCGCCATTTCTACCAACTCCAGCATGATGCCACCACCAAACACATCTTCCCTCCCCCGCCAGCGGCATTCCTTAGGAGCCGTTCCCTCTGAGACACCCTAGTCCACTCCTCCATCACCTCCTACACCTCAACCCCCTCCCACGGCACCTTCCCATGCAACTGCAGCAGGTGCAACACCTGCTCCTTTACTTCCCCCCTCCTCATCGTCCAATGGTCCAAACACTCCTTTCAAATGAAGCAGCTCTTCACTTGCACTTCCCTCAATTTAGTTTACTGCATTAGCTGCTCCCAATGCGGTCCCCTCTTATATTGAAGAGTTCAAGCACAGACTGGGTGACTGCTTTGCAGAACACCTTCAGTCTGTCCACGAGCATGACCCAGACCTTCCTGACGCTTGCCTTTTCAACACACCACCCTGCTCTCATGCCCACATGTCCATCTTTGGCCTGCTGCAATGTTCCAGTGAAGCTTAACACAAACTGGAGGAACAGCTCACCTTCCAGACTTAACATTGAGTTGAACAACTTCAGACCATGAACTCTCTCCTCCATCCTCACCCTTTTTTGATCCCCTTTTTTCAAATATTTACTTTTATATTATATATTTTTTCCCCATCTATTTCTATTATTATTTTAAAAATTTATTACCATTCATTGTTTTATGCCAACCTTTTAGCCTATTTTAATCTTTTCTCCCACACTGTTCCCCCCTACCCCCCTCCCAACTCGGGTCATCTGTCACTTGCTCTTCTTGCTTTCTATTCTTAATGTCACCATTAGCACCTCCTTTAGCCAGTATCACCACCACCAACACCCCTTCGACCTTTTGTTTATAACATCTTTTGCAATCTCTCCTTTGCCCCCACCTATCACTGGTCCTCTATCCAGCTTCATCTGTGTCCCCCCCCCCCAACAGTATATATTTCACCACATTTCTACTTCTCTTGAGTTTTGAAGAAGAGTCATACGGACTCGAAACATTGTCTTTCTCTCCACAGATGCTGTCAGACCTGCTGAGTTTTTCCAGCAATATTTGTTTTTGCTCCTAGAAGAATCCATTTTGTATCCAAATACTGTGTTCAGTGTATTGAAATATGTGGAGAGCTGCCACGTAAAAGGCTGATCGAGCTACTTGGCAGCAAGAGCTCTGTCTCACTGGGGTTTTGTTAAACATTGATTTCATTAGGAAAAAGAGCACATTCCCCAGGATTAAAAAAAGAATGTGAATCCGCACAGGAGAGAGAAAAAGCATGGCAGACAATGGCTGGGATCTTGCTCTGGGTACCTGCTGATAGGGAATGACAGTGGAAGAATAATGATGCACTGTCATGCAGAGAGGATTAGGTTGCACTTGTCCCCGATTGGTTGTCTGTTTGTTTGTTTTGTGTTTCCATGGTGTAAGCCATTGGCTGAAGATTGATCTTCTTTAATTGATTAAATATTGTAAATGGGGAAGGAAAGGAATCAATTGGCCATGCAAAGCATTCCCTCACACACAGAATGAGCTCTTTTCTTTCCATGCTCTTGGTGGAGCCCTGAAATTATACAGCTGACCAGTGGGTCACGGCTGTTAATTAGCCTCACAATAATGACATTATTAAGAGATTTGCACATCTAAAAAGTACCTGACAAGATTGACATTTTTTGCAGAGAGGCATGGATGCTCATTAACTGTGCATTATAATAATATTGAGCTGTTACTTTGCACAATAATAGTGACATTTACCTAACTAATTTGCTCGAGCTGTTTAAGTAAAGCTTTTGGTGTTATGAGTTAATGAGTAAAGCTCCCCTAGTGGCTCAGGTGGTAAGTGTAGCTCAATGGGATATTTATCTACACTGTTCAGAATGTTGCAGGTTCCATCCCTGTTCTGAAGTAGCTCATTTCCATTAGGAAAGCAGGAGAAATATTGGAATTGATCTCATATCTCTAATTTCCCAGTTTCCCTACCCTGACATCTAGCCATTGACTCCTGCTGGTAAGAGCATGAGTGACCTTTGGATGAGGTTATGGTTGATGGTCCTCATGGCCAAATAACCTATTAACACTCCCTGACAAGACACATATTGCAGACTGACCACTTGGATGAGGTACCAGGGAGAGCTGCTGGCACCCATTGCACTGCATTGCAGCATCAGTTTGGTGGTGCCTTCAGGAGGCAAACCAAACGATAGACATAAAACAGCTGCTACTTTGTACCTAATATAAAGCAAAAGAACTGTCAAAATAGATCAAATAGAAGGAACGTGTACTGAGTTGATTAATGGCAGCCTCAATCTATGTGCCTGCAAGGGTGCAAGAGTAGAAGTTATAGTTGTAGAACATCATTGTTTATTCTGGGCATCACCCCAAATGTTATAAGGCATAATTATTCCTAAATAAATGTAAATACATATTTTACTGTGTTTTCTTTAAATAACATTCTACTTAATTTCTATCTTATTAACCCAATGTTATTAATTTCCAATGAACCCTGTTCTTCGATAGAATAAAAGTAGAAGTCAGCTCTCATAATGAGATCTGAAGAAGATCATAACGGCTCAAAACTTTAACTCTGTTTCTCTCTCCACAGATGCTGCCAGACCAGCTGAGATTTTTCCAGCTTTTTCTGTTTTTGTCTCAAATTTCCAGCATCCACAGTATTTTGCTTCTATCCTGTAAAGGGTCAGTCAGATTTATTCATAAGACATTTCTACTCCAGATTACTATTACCTGTGGAAAGTTATGCAGTTATATGGCAGTCTTCTGCCTCATTGTGGTTTGCACCATGTTAAGTGTGGCTCAGGAGCCCCACTCTGGCATGTCAGCCTTTGATGTGTTTGTTGCAGATGAAAGCAGTGGGCTGAGAAGGCGCACAATCTGCTAGCTTCTGTTTTCTCTGGTCCCTCTTCTCGGCTAGCTAAGCTTTCCATTTCTGTTTGCCTCTCCCAGTGTCCCTCCAAACAGCCCAGAGGTCATGGCCATCAGGACCCTCCTCTGGTTGATAATGTCCGCCAGCTGCATATCTCACTTGCAGTTGTCCTTGTAGCAGAGATATGGATGCCCATGAGGTCATGACCCAGTGGCCAATTCACCTTACATAGGTCTTTGGGTATATGGATGTTATCCATCTGATGAACATGGCTGAACCAGTGCAGACGTTGTTGGCTTAGCAACAAGTGTATGCTGATGGAATTAGCACAATTCAAGAACTCTGTGTTGATGAATTTGTCCTGCCAAGACATGCAGAGGAAGTGTCTGAGACAGCAAAGTTGGGAAACTAGTCAGCCCTTTCTCCTACCAAGTATGTGTTATCCAGGTCTCATCACCGGGAAGTGTGCTGAGGGAACAGGTTTGGTAGACTCGCAGTTTGATGTTCTTGGTCAGGTTGTTGTTGTTCCACACACTGTTACTCAGCTTGGACATACCAGCTGCAGCTTTTGCAATGTGTGTGTTGATTTCAGCATCACGTGACAAATTGCTGGAGCTTGTGGAGCCTAGATGTCATCAACAACCTCCTGTGTCACATTATCAATATTAAAAATGGTGGTATGGCAACATCCTGGACCATGATATTTGCCTTCCTGGTGCTGATGGTCAAACCAAACACTTTACAGGGGTGAGAGAGCCTGTCCATTTGCCACTGCAAGGTGTTCCTCTGTGTGGAATGCTAGTGCAGCATTGTCAGCATACAGTGACTCTCGGATGAGGACTTGGCACACTTCTCTCTCTTGGATCTTAGGCAAGCAAGTTTGCCCGACTTGAGGTGAGTGGTGGCTGGCCAGCTACCGCTGAATGCAGCCCATGGCACCTGTTCTCTATGGCAATTAAGTTGAGCTTAACACGCATAACTGCTGTTTCCCATGCTGTGTTAACACTCTGCGGCGAAACTGAAGTGCCCTCTCCAGGTCACAAGCCTGGCAAAATTTTTCGAGGCTCTGGAATGCCCAAACATCAGGGTCCCTCTCATCACCTCCCTGGTTGAGTTCGAAGGAATGCAAAGCACTACATTTGGCACCAGCGTGATTGCCAGAGTGGCTGGAAAGATGACCTATTTAGACATCAGTCTGGCTTTGGGCTCTACTCAAGGTTTTTTGTCAGGGTTTATTCCCTTAGCCTTCAACTTTCCCGAGGTATCCAAGGCAGTGGAGCTATTTGCTCATTGCTGAGAGTTTGGTTCATGAGTGCCAGGGCTTGTCCACATGTCACGGGCCTGCACACTGCTTGTCTGGGGACCAAACTTCCTCCAGGTTCCTCTGAAGCTTTAGTCTGGGGCCGCAAGGGACTTGCTGATGGAAAGGCTGTGTACAGGGAGAGACTTACACATTTGGCTCTCCTTTTTGCACTGCTACTAGCCAATGTAGGCTGAAAATGAGAAGCGAAGTAGCACACAAAATCAGAAAGCATGCTAACTCTCTTCAGCCACACATTAGAAGCATCACATTGGCCTGTTGGACGTTTTTTTCATTTACCTGGTGAGGCGGGGAAGCAAGTCCCAAGGGGCTCTTGCTTCTGGTCGGAAGTGGCCGGGTGCAATCTACTCCAGGGACTGTGGCAGATGGGGAGTTTGACTTGGGGATTACACCTGTCACACTGTGATGCATATGTCCAAAGGCAATCTCAGGGAGGACAGAAACCTCCCGTGGAGCAGAAGGCAAAAGCTTGATCTTGATTTTCAGTGTGAATACAGACCATGAAAATGGGGCCTTACGATCCTTCTGGCCTTTTGGGTTTTAAACAGTAGGTGTCAGAAAAGCTACCACAGGGCTTCATGTGGCAGCCAAGCGTTCATAACTTTTTAGTCCTTCAGTATTGGCCCTTCCTATTGTTGTGAAGTAGAATTCACCCACTAATAGGGAACGTGAGCTGGGTTTAGACCATCGTGAGACAGGTTAGTTTTACCCTACTGATGATCTGCATTGTTGCAATAGTAATCCTGCTCAGTATGACAGGAACCGCAAGTTCAGACATTTGGTGTATGTGCTTGGCTGAGGAGCCAATGGTGCAAATCCCATCTGTGGGATTATGACTGAGCTCCTCTAAGTCAGAATTCCCTTAAACATAACAATATCCTAGCACCACGGGTCATGGTTGGCCTGGGATAGCTGACTCCGGTTGATGTGTACGCTGCTCAGCTCAGGGCTGGAGTGCAGCTGATTGGGCACCACCTCTCAATTGTTAATGCACAACATGTTCATGGGGAACCTGGTGCTAAATTATTGGTAGATGGCCTGATTCTGGCCGCTATTTCATTGCGATCTATTGAAAGTCAAGCATGCTGGAAAGTGCACATTTAGATGTTGGTGGAAATGATGCTGAGTTCAGCTATGATGCACTTCAGAGCCTCAATGTCTGAGTTAACACAGGAAGAATAGCTATCTGGGTAGGGAATGTCAGGTTTAACCGGTTTCTGCTTGGCACTGACACAAAATATGCAGGGTATCTCTGTGTTCATCTACATGCTGCCCCTCAGCGATATCATCAGTAAGCATAGCGTTACTTTTCACATCTACACTTTATGACACACAGATCTACCTCACCACTGTCTTTCTCGTCTCCTCCACTGTTGCTAAATTAGCAGACTGCTTATCCAACATTCAATACCGGATGAGCAGAAATTTACTCCAATTAAATATTAGGAAGACTGAAGCCATTGTTTTTGCTCCCTGCTCCAAACTCTATTCCCTAGCTATCAACTTCATCTCTCTCTCCCTGGCAACAATCTGCAATTAAGCCAACCTTGGTCAAATATAATAAAATGCCCCAAGGCGCTTCACAGGAGCATCATAAAACAAAGTATGACACGAAGCCACATAAGAAGATAGGGAAGATGGCCAAAAGATTGGTCAAAGAGGTCACATTTGACCCCAGGATGAGCTTCCAAACTCACATTTGCACCATCACTAAGACTGCCTATTTCCACCTCTGTAACATCACCCAGTTTCACCCCTGTTTCCACTCCTCTCCCTCATTCATGCCTTCATTACATCTATACTTGACTTTTGCAGTTGTTATGATCAGGTGAAGAGGGGTCAAATGACTCCCCTCTTTTCCCACTCCTCGTTTGACTGTGAAAGGGTTTTTGTGAAAATGATATATTTGCCAATTCAATGAGTGTTTAACTGTTTATGTGTTATGAGAGGCTGATTATCAAGGCCTTGGACAACGTGAATCACTTTTCATACCTTGGAAGCCTACTGTCAACAAGGGCTGACATCGACAAAGAGGTTCAGCACCGCCTTCAGTGTGCCAATGTAGCCTTTGGCCACCTGAGGAAGAGTGTTTGAAGACCAGGACCTCAAACCCAGCACCAAGCTCACGGTCTACAGAGCAGTAGTGATACCCACCTCCCTATATGGCTCAGAGATGTGGACTATATACAGCAGGCACCTCAAAGCTCTGGAGAAGCACCACCAGCACTGTGTCTGCAAGATCCTGCAAATCCATTGGCAAGATAGGTGCACCAACGTCAGTGTTCTCTCTCAGGCCAACGTCCCCAGCATTGACCACGCTCGCTCAGTTCCACTGGGCGGGCCACGTTGTCTGCATGCCTGACACGAGACTCCCAAAACAAGTGCTCCACTCAGAGCTTCAACACGGCAAGAGAGCCCCAGGAGGGCAGAGGAAATGCTTCAAGGCCACCCACAAAGCCCCTTTGAGAAAGCGCAACATCCCTACCAACATCTGGGAACCCCTGGCCCAAGGCTACCCGAAGTGGAGGGAAAGCATCCAGGAAGAAATTGAACACCTCAAGTCTCATCACTAAGGGCTAGCTAAAGTCAAGTGGTGACAGCAAAAGGAGTGATCAGCAACCCGGGCACCCCACCCACCCCTCTCCCCTACCAACATCTGCCCCACCTGACAGAGACTGTAGCTCACGCGCTGGACTCCAGTCACCTGAGAACTCATTTTTGGTGTAGAAGCAAGTCATCCTCAACCCCGAGGGACAACCTAAGAAGTAGAAGAAGACGTGTGTGCTGTGATCATAAAAGAACAAATTGGAGAGATTTTTTTGAGTTTAATAAAGGAAGAGGTTAGCTTTAGTGTGTTTAAGCCAGTCTAAGTAATCTTTGGCTGCGAGTTCAAGTCATCTTTGGTCTCTGTTTGTAAAATGTTCAGTTGGGTCTCTAGCTGGTGGATTAAAAATCATATTTAACATAAAGCACATTTTTGCTATACAATGCACTCCTGGCTGGTCTCCCAAGTTCTATCTTCCATAAACTTGTGGTCACCCAAAGCAGTGCTGCCTGTGTCTTAGCTTGTAACAAGATCCATCCCCCTATCACCCCTATGCTCGCTGACCTACACTGGCTCCCAGTCAGGCAACACCTCAATTTTAAAATTCTCATCCTTGTTTTCAAATTTCTGCAGTGCTTTGCCCTTCTCTATCTCTGTAATCTCTTTAAGCCCTACAAGCCTCCAAGATACCTGCCGTCCTCAAATTCTGGCCTCTTGTGCATTGCTGATTTTAATCACTCCACGCTTGGTGGCAATGCCGTCATCACCTCTTCACCTCTCTACCTCACTTTCCTCATTTAAGACATTATTTAAAATATATCTCTTTGACCAATCTTTTGGTCAACTGCTCAAATATCTCCTAATGTGGCTCAGTGTCATACTTTGTCATTTACTGTTCCTATACACCACCTTGGGATGTTAAAGGTGCTATTTAAATATAAGTTAATGCTGTTTAAGATCTTGCATTGGGTGTGACACAACCTCCTGGAGGTCATCTCCTAATTCTTAACTTGTGAATTCTCATTGGTGCATATACCGCAGATGCATGTGTGCAAGCATCATGGCGCACTGATTATTCACCTGCGGTGTGTGGACTGAGCAAATTGCTCACAGTTTACAATGAACATTTACAGGATTTAACAAAAAGTTAAGCACTGAGTACAAGGCCTTGATAATCTAATTAAATGTTTTGAAGGCGTAGCCTAGAGGCTGTGATATTAAACTGTCAGAGCACGCTGTGTGCTGTCAACCATTGACATTTACAAGCACATGCAATAGCTAGTCTTATTCTTCTGTTATTTAGTTTGTTTTTCGTATAAGAAACCCCGCTTCAAGCTAAAACTGCAATATAAATGTACATTGTCCCTGTTTTCAGAAGCATTCACCGGTTAGCAACTTGAGAATTATCTTGAATTGTTTTTAAATAAATGTGAATAATTTAAACCCATGTGGTCAGTATTTTTGTACCACCTCACTGAAGCCCATAGTGTGAGGCCTAAGACATTTTGAGGACCGAGCTTCATTGTTATTAGGTGGGTGGAGCCAAGGCTCACAGGAGGCCATCTGATTAGTATGGGCAGGACTTCTGGCTGCCCATTCTGGCCTCACAAAAATCACTCTTTTTCAAAAAAAACCCCTGAACTTGCCTTTTTCTGTGCAGCCTACAAGGATTCCTTTAAGAACCACTGATTCGCTCTCTTTACCCTTGGTGCCAGTGGATGGAGTGGGCATGCTCTGCCAGTTGGTACCTAAGGGAATTATGTTGTTATGAGAATCCCACAACATTTGTCAGATTAACATTTTGAAATTAAACTTCCACTTGAAACACAGGCACTTGGGCTGTGAGCCATACTGTAAGTGGGAATGGAGTAGCAAGAAATGCATTGTCTATTGCAGCCCACCGCACCCATGAAGCCATAGGCAGAAGCCATTTCTCCTCCAATATTCCCTTCCCTTCCCTTCCTTTTTAAAAGGCTTTGATTCCTTGATGAGATATGATTCTATGTGTAATGGTGACTCTCTGGAACATTAACCACTTTCCTACTGAGTGCACCACAGCTGAGCCTGGAACTATCCTCACCCAGTGTCCTCACACAACCACTTTTCAACAGTGTTTAGATAATAATCAGTAGCATGGATTCTTCCCTAACCTAAGAACCCAATTATCTCTACTGGAGCTTTGGTTTAAGAATCAGCCAGCTCTGTGGATTTAGCGTGTGATCATCTGATTTGCATTTTCCACTGAACTATCATGACAGTTCATTTCTACCTTCTTGGTTGAACAGTTCAACAATCTTTTGGATTAATGCCCAGTATAGCTTTGTTTAAATCTAGGTTGAACCATTGATTTGAAATGTTTACTGTGAAAACAACCCTGTGTTTCCAATTAACTACAGTAATGAGGTTTGAGCCAGTTATTTGCTAATATGTAACAGTGTCTGTTAGATTTGTTTCTCGTTTGTCAGATTTTGTTCATACCAGCCTAATGGTTTTTAACTCTTAGACTGCTGACAAATTCCAGAAAACTTCCAAATTCTTGAGCTAAGTGGTTTTGTTTGTTTTCAGTTCACGCTGAAAACACCATTAATGATAAAGTTACTGAGGCATCAGGAATATGTTTGGTGCTGCAATATTAACCCTGAACTACGAAAACAAATTCTAAAAGCATGACTAATTACATAAACATTTTTAAAAGGAAAAACGTTGTTGTGACTGACAGCCAGAGTGGCAGAGTGTGTCCTACAGCACAGTGCTGGTTCATGTTACTTCAATTAGTGTGTAGAACTGTAGCTGAAGCTAGGGCTGCCTTTGGATTTTTAGAAAAAACGATGATGACAACTTGCTTTTATATATCACCTTTAATATAGATAAAAGTCCTAAGGTGCTTTATAGGAGTGTAATCAAACAAAAAATTACCATTGAGCCAAAGAAGGAGAGTGCTGTATTGCTATCTTAATCCAGTATGATATGTTCGTGCAGATGGATACACAAATATCCAGAGTGCCAGCATTAATGCACTACAGTCTGTGTATCGAACTAATAGTATATCGGTCCACAACACACAGTGTGATCTGAGAAATACATTCAATGAAGCTCCAGCATTTCAGTTTCAAAGTGTAATTATTTCAAACTTCTGGGAACCACAAGACATAACATGGTGGTAGCAGGTGTCTGTGAGTAAAATTCAAACATTTTTAATGGATTTAATCCTGAATTAGATTGAGAAAAATCAAACCAAAGTAGTGTCAGAGAGAAATGCTGAGTGAATTGTGCAAAAATGAAATGGTCGCTGCTACAGCAATGAATGTGCAGCTTTAGCCTTAGGATAAATTGGGAGGCTGATGATGTCGTAGAAGGATTTGAGAGGTTTAAACAAAGGAGCAGATTGATGTGCGGTAGCTTTCAAAAAAGGAAAGGATCAGCTACATCTTTTTTGTGGGCAGTAACAAAAGGTTTGGATATTTTCAATAGCTAGGAGGTGAATATGAATGACAGTAAAAAATCAGACAAAGTTTTTGGAAAACTCAACACACATCTCCAGCGGAGATCAAACTATTGGATCCACAGATATGAATTTCAGAGTTTGAGGCAGGAAGCAGGTGAGCCTGCTGATAATTTCTTAACACGATTGACAAACATAGCTAGCAAATATAAATTCAAGGAAATGGATGAAAGGCTAATAGATCAGCTCATTCTGAGCTCTGCAGACCCTGATATACAAAAAACTTCAATTGGACAGGACAAGCTCATAATATCGCAAGCTGTAGACATTTCCAGAGTACATGAAGCCATGATTAAACAGATGGGCCAGGATTTTCAGCTTAGCGTGCCTGACAGCCCAAGCGTGAAATAGCGCGTGATGATGTCAGGCAATCGTCTCGACATCTTCACTCACTTGTGCAATATTTCAGTTAGCAGACACGCATGAGAGTCAGCAGTATGCCCGTCGACAATTAAGAGGCCTATTAAGGCCATTAAGCAGGCAATTAAATAGAACTTTTCACTGCCCATCCAACCTTCTGGTTGGTGGGTGGGCGAATAGGCCAGGGGGCCTTTGCATCTTTTGTGAAACCTCATCCATGGATGGATGAGGTTTCCAAAAGTGATTTAAAAAATAATACTTTTTTAAAAATCATATTTTACATGTTTATATTATTTGTGGATTCTTCACTTTTCATTTTAAAAATCTTCAGCTCCCTGAGGCAGCTCTGTGCCTTCAGGGAGCTTTCAGTGAGCGCACCCCATGCATGAGCAAACTTCAGCGCTCACATTCCTCCCGCCCCCACCCCGGCAGCACTGAGGGTCTCAGCGCGCGTTTCACGCTGGTTGGCGATTAATTGGCCAGCCTTCATGAAATCACAGTGGGAGCCCGATCGCAGGGTGCGGACCGTTTCACTACCACGCCTGCCTGACGAAGGGAAAATCCTGCCCACAAAGATGCTGACTGTCCAAATGGCTAGCCTTCAGTTAAGTCAAGGGGAAGGCAGCACGGTCAATACAGTAAAACAGCAACAAAAAAAATACACATTAGACAGAGAGAAAGATGTGCAAGAGCTGTGGACAGCCACATGAATTCACAGACAGAAAGAAATATGCCGCATACGGATCAAACTGTAGAGTTTGTAGAAAGCCCAATCGTTGTGAGAAGATGTGCAGGACAAAGAAAGAAGATGGTAAAGGAGTTACCAGCCACAGGGCAACAGAGCAAATGGAAAAGAAAAGAAACCAAAACATACATACCTTGGGAGATGATGATGAGTTCGAGGACACAATAGACATAGGAACCACACAACAGGCTGAAATGGCTGGATGCAAAGTTCCCAGAGAAAAGAAATTCACACACCCATTCAGATCAGGAAGATGGTGAGAAATAAGCCCACAATCATAAATCTGAAGCTGAAACTTGACACCGGAGCACAGAGTGACATCATTCCATTCAGACTGTACCAGAAGATCTTGCCTGAAAGAAAATGGTTACTCAAGGAAAGATGCCCTAAAACTAATGACATACTGATGACTAATGACAATTTAATGAAATACTAATGACGTTTGGGGAGAACTGAGATTTGACAGCTGGGAATGACCCAATCAGAGGAACACAAAGGAAAAGACATTATAACTGCATGTTCTATATCACTGAAACAGGTGGTCCTGCTATTCTGGGGTTGAGCAGTTGCAAAGCACTGCAGCTGATCTCAGTGAACCATGAGATGAAGGAGGCATCACTGAAGGTTGATGGGAGTACACCCATTGAAATGCATCCTCCAATTAGAAGCAAGAAAGTGATTGCCAGAGTCACAGAGCCTACAGAGTGAGTAAATGTCATTGTTATCAGAGATAACATACAAAGCCCAATGAATGGATTGCAGTCAGATATTGAAATTCTCAAGGTCAATATTGAAAGACACAAGGAGTTCTTGACAGAAAAGGAAAGAGACCTAATTTTGGAAGTTCAGACAGCGAACGAAGAAGATTTCCAGAAACTTTACAGCAATCTAAAAGAAAAAAGATGAGAACTAGAGAATAAAGTTGCAGGCCTAGAGAAACTGAAGGCTGAGCAGGAAATTCTGTGCCATGCTGAAAATGAGCATATGGAAGAAGCTGTGCAGATAGCAGAGGAGACATCCAAGAGGAAGATCCTGAACCTCAGGCCAAAACTTCAATAGCATGTGTTTTAAATAAAAGAAAGTGAAAAAGAAAAGAATATCAGTGGCAGAGTTAAGACAGCAAATTAGTGAATTCCAAATGCAACTTAACAAGATATCACAGTTGGAGAACGATTAACTGGAGACCAATAACAAACTGCGAGAAATGCTGGAGTGTTTAAAAGAGGAAATGCAAAATGTGGAAAGCCAAGCTGAGTGAGCACAGCAGGAAGCTGAGAAGTTGGTAGAAGACAGCACCTAGAGTGGTTGGAAGAGAAAGACAAGGAGGAGAATAGTAGCACAGAGCTGGAGGAGAAGTACTGCCAGGCCAAAGAGGCACAACATTGTACCACCTAAATCATACCATGTATAATGTCAAGTTAGGTGGGACCTGGAGAGGGGGTTGGGGGGGTTGGCCAGGGGTCAGTTTGGGGCAGTGCAGGGTCGGAAGGGGGAGGGTCAGGTCAGGGGGTGAGGTCAGGGGAAGGGTAGTCAGAGGGATAAGGTGGGGGATGGTGGGGGGGAGTCCTGTGGGAAGGGGTTGGGGGGTTGTAGTGGGGGATAGGGGGAGTCCCGTGGGGGCAGGTGGGTGGAGTCCAGTGGGGGTTGGGGAGAGGTCAGTACAATAGTTACCCAGGAGTTAGAAGTGGTTTTAAGTCTTCTAACTTTTTCAAGGTAATTATTGCTGTAAGACAGTCAGAACCATCTGAAGTTTGCAATTTAAATTGGATCTTTGAGTGGTTCCCAGTTTGAAAGTCCTGGGCAATTGGCATACAAAGCTTACCTGAGAATTTCCCGGGGGTGGGGTTGTCATGGGGGGGTGCGGGGGGGTGTTCCTCCGCATCTTTGGGGTACCCCCGAAGTTACACTGCCCTGGAGCTTGGAAATTACAGCCCAATAGGTTCATGGGTGTATAAACATAAGTATCCCTAGTGCCACATCACTCACTACTGCACGACAGACTGTGTATGAAACTAACACTGTGTCAGTCTGCAGCACATGGTGTGATCTGAGACACACATTCGATGAAGCTCCAGCATTTGAGTTTAAAGGTGTGATAATTTCAACTCTCTGGGAACTATAAAACAATAACAGAGGCATGAAGATGGATGGCCAAAAGTTTGGCCTAAGAGGTAGGTTTTAGGGGAGCATCTTAAAGCAATGGATTGCTGGGGGTTCTGTGTTTCTGTTTATTTTGTTCTCTTCTTCAAAATTCCATGCAATTTATCATCCATCCCTCCCACTCTGAATAGAATGAATTGCTCCCTGTGTTTAGATTGACTGTGGTTTGGGGAAGGGTCAGCTTTCACACCAGAAGTGAGTGGTTTCTTCTTCTGCCACACCCTTTCCCCCACCATTTTCTAGTAGGTGTTAATAAATTTTTTGACTGGTTGGGGGTGGAGTGGGGAGGGGTGGGTGTGGGTGGCTTCACGATAAAACACTTTCCTGCCTACCGCTAACCCTAGACCAATTGAATGTCCCTATCATTACCTCAGCCAGGGCCAACCAATTCAGTGCAATGTAGGGAACCTGGTTTGTACAGTCACGTGATTCATTTGAGATAAAAACAAAAAAACTGCGGATGCTGGAAATCCAAAACAAAAACAGAATTACCTGGAAAAACTCAGCAGGTCTGGCAGCGTCGGCGGAGAAGAAAAGAGTTGACGTTTCGAGTCCTCATGACCCTTCGACAGAACTTGAGTTCGAGTCCAAGAAAGAGTTGAAATATAAGCTGGTTTAAGGTATGTGTGTGGGGGGGCGGAGAGACAGAGAGAGAGAGAGGTGGAGTGGGGGGGGGGTGTGGTTGTAGGGACAAACAAGCAGTGATAGAAGCAGATCATCAAAAGATGTCAACAACAATAGTACAATAGAACACATAGGTGTTAAAGTTAAAGTTGGTGATATTATCTAAACGAATGTGCTAATTAAGAATGGATGGTAGGGCACTCAAGGTATAGCTCTAGTGGGGTTTTTTTTTAAATAATGGAAATAGGTGGGAAAAGGAAAATCTTTATAATTTATTGGAAAAAAAAGGAAGGGGGAAACAGAAAGGGGGTGGGGATGGGGGCGGGAGCTCATGACCTAAAGTTGTTGAATTCAATATTCAGTCCGGAAGGCTGTAAAGTGCCTAGTCGGAAGATGAGGTGTTGTTCCTCCAGTTTGCGTTGGGCTTCACTGGAACAATGCAGCAAGCCAAGGACAGACATGTGGGCAAGAGAGCAGGGTGGAGTGTTAAAATGGCAAGCGACAGGGAGGTTTGGGTCATTCTTGCGGACAGACCGCAGGTGTTCTGCAAAGCGGTCGCCCAGTTTACCTTTTCCAGTCCCTTCCCACCTACATCCGTGATTCCTCTGACACCTTACGTCACATCAACAATTTCCAGTTCCCTGGCCCCAACCGCTTCCTCTTCACCATGGACGTCCAATCCCTCTACACCTCCATCCCCCACCAGGATAGTCTGAAGGCCCTTAGCTTCTTCCTCGAACAGAAGCCCGAACAATCCCCATCCACCACTATAGATAAAAACAAAAAAACTGTGGATGCTGGAAATCCAAAACAAAAACAGAATTACCTGTAAAAACTCAGCAGGTCTGGCAGCATCGGCGGAGAAGAAAAGAGTTGACGTTTCGAGTCCTCATGACCCTTCGACAGAACTTGAGTTCGAATCCAAGAAAGAGTTGAAATATAAGCTAGTTTAAGGTGTGTGTGTGGGGGGCGGAGAGATAGAGAGAGAGACAGGTGGAGTGGGGGGGGGTGTGGTTGTAGGGACAAACAAGCAGTGATAGAAGCAGATCATCAAAAGATGTCAACGACAATAGTACAATAGAACACAGAGGTGTTAAAGTTAAAGTTGGTGATATTATCTAAACGAATGTGCTAATTAAGAATGGATGGTAGGGCACTCAAGGTATAGCTCTAGTGGGGTTTTTTTTTATTTTTATGTTTTAATTTTTTTTTAATAATGGAAATAGGTGGGAAAAGGAAAATCTTTATAATTTATTGGAAAAAAAAGGAAGGGGGAAACAGAAAGGGGGTGGGGATAGGTCGTGAGCTCCCTCCCCCATCCCCACCCCCTTTCTGTTTCCCCCTTCCTTTTTTTTCCAATAAATTATATAGATTTTCCTTTTCCCACCTATTTCCATTATTTAAAAAAAAAAATTTAAAAAATAAAAAAATAAATAAAAAAAAAACCCCACTAGAGCTATACCTTGAGTGCCCTACCATCCATTCTTAATTAGCACATTCGTTTAGATAATATCACCAACTTTAACTTTAACACCTATGTGTTCTGTTGTACTACTGTCGTTGACATCTTTTGATGATCTGCTTCTATCACTGCTTGTTTGTCCCTACAACCACACCCCCCCCCCACTCCACCTCTCTCTCTCTCTATCTCTCCGCCCCCCCACACACACACCTTAAACCAGCTTATATTTCAACTCTTTCTTGGATTCGAACTCAAGTTCTGTCGCAGGGTCATGAGGACTCGAAACGTCAACTCTTTTCTTCTCTGCCGATGCTGCCAGACCTGCTGAGTTTTTCCAGGTAATTCTGCTTTTGTTCCCCATCCACCACTACTCTCCTCCGTCTGGCTGAACTTGTTCTCACTCTGAACAATTTCTCCTTCAACTCCTCTCACTTCCTCCAAATAAAAGGTGTGGCTATGGGTACCCGCATGGGCCCCAGCTATGCCTGTCTCTTTATGGGGTATGTGGAACATTCCTTGTTGCAGTCCTACTCCGGCCCCCTTCCACAACTCTTTCTCCGGTACATCGATGATTACTTCGGTGCCGCTTCATGCTCTCGTCGGGACTTGGAAAAATTTATTAATTTTGCTTCCAATCTCCACCCGTCCATCATTTTCATGTGGTCCATCTCTGACACTTCCCTTCCCTTCCTTGACCTCTCTGTCTCAATCTCTGGTGATAGACTGTCCACCAATATCCATTACAAACCCATCGACTCCCACAGCTATCTCGACTACAGCTCCTCGCACCCCGCTTCCTGGAAGGACTCCATCCCATTCTCTCAGTTCCTTCGCCTCCGTCGCATCTGTTCCGATGATGCTACATTCAAAAACAGTTCCTCTGACATGTCCTCCTTCTTCCTTAACCGAGGTTTTCCACCCACGGTCGTTGACAGGGCCCTCAACCGTGTCCGGCCCATCTCCCGCGCATCCGCCCTCACGCCTTCTCCTCCCTCCCAGAAACATGATAGGGTCCCCCTTGTCCTCACTTATCACCCCACCAGCCTCCGCATTCAAAGGATCATCCTCCGCCATTTCCGCCAACTCCAGCATGATGCCACCACCAAACACATCTTCCCTTCACCCCCCTTATCGGCATTCCGTAGGGATCACTCCCTCCGGGACACCCTGGTCCACTCCTCCATCACCCCCTACTCCTCAACCCCCTCCTATGGCACCACCCCATGCCCACGCAAAAGATGTAACACCTGCCCCTTCACTTCCTCTCTCCTCACCGTCCAAGGACCCAAACACTCCTTTCAAGTGAAGCAGCATTTCACTTGCATTTCCCCCAACTTAGTCTACTGCATTCGTTGCTCCAAATGTGGTCTCCTCTACATTGGAGAGACCAAATGTAAACTGGGCGACCGCTTTGCAGAACACCTGCGGTCTGTCCGCAAGAATGACCCAAACCTCCCTGTCGCTTGCCATTTTAACACTCCACCCTGCTCTCTTGCCCACATGTCTGTCCTTGGCTTGCTGCATTGTTCCAGTGAAGCCCAACGCAAACTGGAGGAACAACACCTCATCTTCCGACTAGGCACTTTGCAGCCTTCCGGACTGAATATTGAATTCAACAACTTTAGGTCGTGAGCTCCCTCCCCCATCCCCACCCCCTTTCTGTTTCCCCCTTCCTTTTTTTTCCAATAAATTATAAAGATTTTCCTTTTCCCACCTATTTCCATTATTTAAAAAAAAAACCCCACTAGAGCTATACCTTGAGTGCCCTACCATCCATTCTTAATTAGCACATTCGTTTAGATAATATCACCAACTAAACTTTAACACCTATGTGTTCTATTGTACTATTGTTGTTGACATCTTTTGATGATCTGCTTCTATCACTGCTTGTTTGTCCCTACAACCACACCCCCCCCTCCACCTCTCTCTCTCTATCTCTCCGCGCCCCACACACACACCTTAAACCAGCTTATATTTCAACTCTTTCTTGGACTCGAACTCAAGTTCTGTCGAAGGGTCATGAGGACTCGAAACGTCAACTCTTTTCTTCTCCGCCGATGCTGCCAGACCTGCTGAGTTTTTCCAGATAATTCTGTTTTTGCACGTGATTCATTTGTTCAGTTAGCCATGAGGGAAGCGAGGAAATGACATTTTTCTATTCCACTGCCTTCTTCCATTCCCAATTCCCAGTCCCTTCCCTTTATGAAAACACACCTTCCAGGACTGTAAGGGTTTGAAATTTCCAGCTGAAAATGCATCTCTCTGAAGAAATAGTTCCTTCAATGCATTGGAGTAGTTAGTCCTGATCCAGTAACAAAGTTGAATATTGGCCAACTCTCAAATATAATTTATTGACGTCAGCTTTGGAAAATAGCATCTTAAAATGCTCCATTATTCCCTTCCTAGAAGCATATTTAAAAAAAAGTTAACAAAGTCCACATGGAAACCAACAGATTGTGCCAGCATCCACTGCATTAATACAGTTTCATTTGCAATTGCATTAAAGGGAAATAAATATTTTTTTAAATGCACAAAAATATAAAATTAATTTTATGAGTATTAAAAAATATTTCTAATATTGACCCCAGGATTGACCATCAATTGAGGATCAGTTTGTGAAATGGTTAATGATCCTTCTCTGCATTATTCAAACGTTCCCTGTAAGGTCATAGAAATTTACACCACAGGTGGTGGGGGTGGGGGTGCAGTGAGGCCACTGGAAGTGGCAGTTAGATAATGTAGGTAGCTGAGGAGCCTTTAAACTTATTTGCATACCACAGACTTGGATTAAATGTAAAACAAAAACAGAATTACCTGGAAAAACTCAGCAGGTCCGGCAGCATCGGCGGAGAAGAAAAGAGTTGACATTTCGAGTCCTCATGATCCTTCAGCAGATTCTGTTGAAGGGTCATGAGGACTCGAAACGTCAACTCTTTTCTTCTCCGCTGATGCTGCCAGACCTGCTGAGTTTTTCCAGGTAATTCTGTTTTTGTTTTGGATTTCCAGCATTTGCAGTTTTTTGTTTTTATCTCTGGATTAAATGTAGTCTTTCAAATTAAACGAGTGGTGCATGGGGAGCCATTAGAAACCTGACCATTAAAAAGTGGTGGATTAGAGGCGCGATCTCTGACTTTGAGTGGAAGGGCAGCCAAATTGGACCAGCCTTTCATTGCAGTATAGTCTCTGTTTGAAAAGAGAGAGAAGGAGGCATTCTGGCAAAAGAGAGGGGCGGGAACTGATAGGCAAAAGCCTTAAAGGGAGAGGTCAGCTCTGAGGAGCAGAGGGGCAACAGCCAATAAAGGGGGGTGATATCCAACCAGTCCTCCTGGAACAACGAGTGCTGGAGGAGAGGTACAGATGGAGGGAGCACCAAGGCCCAGAGCCACTATGACCAGCACTGTAGGAGCAGCATGAAGTACAGGCTGCAGCTCGACAGGAGGCACCAGAATGCTGCATAAAACAGCGGTGGGGGAGAGGCAGTAGACGGTGGAACACGTCCCAGAGTCATCAGCACCCAAATGAACTGCCAACAGATATCCGAGTGCCAGTGCCAGAGAAGACTGTACCTCTCTGACGCTGCATGATGCTGCAGGACAGCTAGTGTCTGATGGGACTGGGTGCCACCCAATGCCATTGGGTACACAAACCGACCTCAGTGCTCAACTTCAAACCTCCACATCATTCCAAGGATTCACCGAAGACGTGCGGGAAATCCCAGGTAGCCACACACTGCTGCATACGGGAGGTGACCAATGCCCTGTTTAAGATGGCTGGAGATTTTGTTCTCTCATGCACAGACCCTGAAAGCCAGCTGAGAAGTCTGTTGGATTCTGGGCATAGCAGGCACAGGATTTCCATGTGTGCAAGGTGTCATTGATACTGCAAACATGAGTAGCAAAGCTCCATTGGAGCAGCCTGCAGTCTTCAGTAACAGAGCTTCTATTTCATCAACTTGTGTGCAACTACAGAAAGTGAATTCTGCAGGTGTGTGCCCGATTCCCAGGAAGCAGCCATGAGGCCGATGTGCTTCAGGTGCCACACTTGTTGCAGCCACATGCAGGGCTCCAGGGATGGATCCTCAGGAACAGGGCAACCATCTCCAGCCTTAGTTCATGATACTAGTCAGGAACCATCGCAAAGAGGCCGAGGAATGGTACAATGTCAGCTACAGATCAGCAGACAATAAGACGTCAAGCAGACATTAGGACTGTCAAGATGAGATTCAGTTGCATGGACTCTTCCAGTAGGGCTCTGCAATATGATCCAGTGAGGTTCTGTTGCCTGCAGAACCTTGCACAAAGTGGTGCAGCAGAGGGGTAAGGCTTTGCACCATAAGGATGTGGAAGAGACACAATCCTCCTCATTCAAGGATGTATGGTAGACGAGACAGGGAGGCTACATCAACTGCCTGCAGTAGAAGTCAGAGGCATGGAAATGTGTGCAAAGGAGGCTCGAGAGAACCTCATTTTCAACCAATTCCCGTAGGCACCATCCTTTTGAGGTGTAGCTGCATCTCCAACATACCATGTCACCCCCATGATATCTGACATATTACTTATCAGGGGCCATTGGCCAGCCTTTGCTAAGAAGCTGCTCCATTCCACAGACACTCTCCACCCTCAGCCATTTCGACAAATATTTGGGATCCAAGGGTTTCCAAAGCCATTCTTATAGCATCAGTCACTGAATAATGAACACGTCAATAAAAGCACCAAAACTCTAATCAAACACAAGACTAATATTCAACATTAAAAGTCTAAAGTGCCCTTTCTAACATGCTTCGAGTGCTCCAACAATGTGTAGCCCTGAAATCTTCAGCTGAGTTGGAGGCAGGCAATTGGACATGATGCTTCATGGATGGAAATGACCTTGGAGGCTGTCCTGTGTGTGCCTGAGAGCTGGAGGGCCCCAGCATGCTGTGGTACTCTTGCACCAGTGCAGCAACTTTCTCTGTGGCTGATTCCACTGGAACTGGTCAGGTTATTAGCTGAGAGGCTGAGTGCCTGTTCACCCTTGGAGCACCTAGAGAGGAATCCCCAAGATGTGGCAGGCTACAGCATCTCCTCCCTCTCGGTTACAATGGCACCTTCCTGTCTACTGGAGACAGACGGGCAATTGAAGGGGACTCCAGGTGCTCTGGCCCCTCTCACCCTCTCAATATAAAAATGAATTTCAGAGCAGCACAAACTCTTGAATTAAGTAAATAAGCATGGATAGGTGTAAAGATAAAGTCTTTCATCATCCTTTTCAGGTTTCTTGGGAGCCTTGTTGTCTCCTCTTTCAATTTTTTCAACTCCTACTTGTGGCAGGAGATTAGTTTTTTTCTCTAGGTCATCAATGTGAGCACTGGCCACTGAGCCTTAAGAGCTCCGACAGCTCTGCATGCATAACTGGCAGCCACTGAGTGGTCTGCTGTACCTAGTTCTCTTTGACAGTCACCAACCATGGAGGTATCCACGTGCTCACATACCTGACACATGACAGAACTCATGGCCTGGGTGGACTTCTACATCATCTGCGCATGGCTGCACAATAACCTCTGGCAGTTCCACCAGATGTTCTCCTGTTCTACGCTGCAACTCCAGCACAAGTGTGGCTGACACTAGAGGCTTGTCATCATCTAGGGCTCAGCGTGGGCCCATCCTCTAACAGTCCTCCACCTGTCAGGGCTCTTATTGTCACAGCCTCTGTAAGATGCTCCCGTGTGTCAGTGAGGTGCTCACCAGCTTGTGATCCCAAACTGATTTGTGAACGCACACCTATTGAGGTGAATGTGTCTGTGCTGATGATGGCTGCTGAGGAAAGATGTGTCACTGCATCCTCTGAGGCTTGAAGGCCCTCCTCCTCAGAGTTCGAATGCAGGGCCTCTGTCGAGGCAGCAACTTGTCCCTCTGGAGTTCGGAAACCAGCATGGGAAAACAATTAGCTCTTTGGTCTTCCCTGTCCTCCCCCCATCCATGTGTGTCGCATACTTCCTTTCTGCTCAGAGGCGGAAGCAAGTTCTGGGCCTCCTCGCTCTCATTACCCATCACTCCGATCTCTCCATCAGCAATGGCCAGGCCATCCTGGCCAGGCCAAGGGCCTCCACTACAGCGGCTGTCAGAGTTCTCAGGTCTGGCTCACCTCCACCTGTCTTCCCCTTTCCCTGGTGTGCTGGGTGTACGATAAGGGTGTTCAGAGTAAGGGTTAATGTAAGACTGGAGAACAGTACCACCCATAGTGTGATGTAGAGAGTCACATGATAGCAGCCAGTCTGTGGAGTAGAGTCTAGAAGGAGCTGGTATGGAGACAGCAGCCAGCAGGGCAGTGCCTTGGTTATGTACATAGTTATGGGTCACCAATAATGGGTTATGTTTAACCATACAAGCATTTAGACCTCTCTGTGCAGCAACAAGCAACCTTTACAACATGGTGACAGCTAAATGAATGAACCCAAAGCCTCCAAGTAGCTGGAGAAGGACCTTGGAATCCCAAGGTATGAAAAACTAAAGAATCCGAAGACTGACCTGAGAGAAGTGCACTTAAGTTGAAGACATAGCTGAAGATTGCCGATGTAGAAAGCTCCATGACAGACATGGAGGCTGGAGGACTCCACCAGAGCACGTGGAGGTCCATTGCCAGACTTGATCAAAAAAGGCAGAGTGCAGCAATCTAGCCTCATTATAAAAAAAAAGGCAGAGTAAATTAAAAAATAAAAAAGTAAAAAACTGACAAAAGAAGAATCTGCTGTAAAGAAGACTCCACTGTATAGATGATGAGACAGACCTGAGTGAAGGCAGAGCCAAGAGACCTAGCCAAATCACAAGAAGGATGACCAAAAAAAAAAATACAGTAAAAAAAGCCATGCTTGCCATTTAAAATAGGCAGCCATTGGGTTCAGCAGATCTGGAGCAGAGCTGAGGGAGAGCTGCAGAAAGGGTATATAGCCAGCGCCATGACATGAGGTGGCCGAGCTGAATTGAAGTTTTAAAAAAATGGCAGAGTTAGAAGAAAAAAAAAGAATTGCCCTGATTCTCACAGCTTGAACATATGAACATATGAATTAGGAGCAGGAGTAGACCACTCAAGCCTGCTTTGCCATTCAGTAAGATCGTGGCTGATCTGAATGTAACCTCAACCCCACATTCCTGCATACCCCCGTTAGCCTTTCACCCCCCTTATTAATCAAGAAACTAGCTCTGCCTTAAAAATATTCAAAGACTCTGCTTACACTGCCTTTTGAGGAAAACAGTTCAAAGAGACTTGTAGGGAAAAAATTTCTCCTCATCTCTGTCTTTAATGTCACATCATTTTTAAACAGTGACCCCTAGTTCTAGATTCTCACATGAGAGAAAACATCCTCTCCACATCCACCTTGTCAAGATCCTCAGGATCTCAAAAGTTTCAATCAAGTCGTCTCTTGCTCTTCTCAATTCCGGTGGATACAAGCCTAACCTGTCCAACCTTTTCCTCATAAACAACCCACCATTCCTGGTATTAGTCTAGTAAACCTTTTCTGAACTGCTTCTAACACTTTTACATCTTTCCTTAAATAAGGAGACTAGTACAGAGTATTCCAGATGTGGTCTCACCAGTGTCCTGTACAACTGAAGCATAACCTCCCTACTTTTATAATCAATTCACTTCACAATAAATAATAACATTCTATTAGCTTTCCTAATTACCTGCTATACCTTCATACTAGCCTTTTGTGATTCATGCACTAGAACACCCAGAATCTCAGAGCCCTACAATCTCTCACCATTTAGATAATAAGATTATTTTTTATTCTTCCTGCCAAACTGAACAATTTCACATTTGCCCACATTATACTCCATTTGCCAGATCTTTGCCACTCACTTATCCTATCTATGTCCCTTTGTAGCCTCATGTCCTCTTCAAAATTTACTTTCCTATCTTTTTGTCATCAGCAAATTTAGTAACCATTCCTCTGATCTCTTCATCCAAGTCATTTATATAAATTGTAAAAAGTTGAGGCCCCAGTACTGATCCCTGTGGCACACCACTCATCATATCCTGCCAGCTAGAAAAAGACCCAGTTATACCAACTCTCTGTTCCCTGTTAGCTAGCCAATCTTCTATCCATGCCAATATGTTACCCCCTATACCATGAGCTTTTATTTTCTGCTATAACCTTTGACGTGGCACTTTATCAAATGCCTTCTGGAAATCTAAGTACAGTATATCTACCGGTTCCCCTTTATCCACATCATATGTGACTCCTTCAAAGAACTCCAATAAATTGGTTAAACATGATTTCCCTTTCACAAAACCATGTTGACTTTGCCTGATTGCCTTGAATTTTTCTAAGTGCCCTACTATAACATCTTTAATAATAGCTTCTAACATTTCCCTTATGACAGATGTTAGGCTAACTGGCCTGTAGTTGCCTGAGAGGAAACTCAGAGGGGTGATTTGCTGCAGTTTTGAAAGTTTTTTTTTTAAAAAGGCCCACGATCGAAGGGGAAGACTGTTGAACCCGACGAAGTGTGGAATGATCACGGAGAAAAAATGGGCAGCTGCAGAGCCGTATTGAAGAGAGAAAAAAATGGTTCCTGCACAGACATTATTAAAAGAGCAACAGCATTTAAAGAGAAATCAAATGGCCATGGAAAGAAAATTAAAACCACCAGACCCATTTTTGCTAAGGCAAGGGATAAATCAGACTCAAGATTGGGAGTCTTGGAGAAGAATTTTTTTAGATTACAGGAGTACATAATGGCTAAGTAAGAAATCAGAAGTACAAGTTTGTTTATACTTGTTTGGCGTATTTGCAGATGAAGTAATCCTAAACCAAGGTATAGATGAATCCTCAACCACATTTAGTTAGATATTAAAAGATTTTAACAAATATTTTAATCTTCAACTTTTGGAGGGTGCATTCCTTAAAAGGTCTAGAACACCCCAAACAAAGCACTGTGGGAGACAAAAGACCCCAGAGTGAGAGAGACAGGAGACCCCAGGCTAAGAGAGACAATACTCAAGTATATCAGAAGATGGTCACAGACCATGTCAATGCAATGAAGTGCATGAGCCAAAGAGTTTAGTGCAGAAGAAAGAAGAGACTGAGAAGCAGCCGGAAGGCTTAAAAATAGAGCTTTTGGAAAGTGCTGACACATTTCCCAATTTGCAACAGCAGGTGGCAGTGCAGAGTGAGCAGCTTGCTGTGAATAAAGAAAAGCTATCAGATAACACAAAAGAAATAAAGCCTGCAAAAAGGAAATGAAGCTATTCAACAGGAAAATGTTCATATTCATTCTGAGTTGAAGGAACTCAACCAGAAGTATAGCCAAGCACAACAGCAGGTAGAAAAGGTACGCAAGGAAGTTGCTGTCTGGAAAGACTCTTTGAAGAATCAATACATGGCCTGGAGAAACATGAGGAGCCAAAAAAGATGTTGAGTTCTACTTCAGCAAAGCAGCATTGAAGCTATCAGTAACAACAAAGCAATGCACTGAAGCACAGCGTGAGTTGGCAAGAGCTCAACAAGAAAATAAATAGTTGAAAGAACAGCTGATTGTCCTTCAAGATCAAATGCATGAAGAAATGAAGACTGTCAGGAACAGCAGAAGAAACTCAAAGAGACTCTGTTGAATTACAAGAAAACTCAAGATGAAATAATTGAGCTTTACAGAGAAAAGGAAAACCTGTTGAGGGACTTTCACAAGCTACAAGGATCCCTCAGGCCAAAGTTTGTTCCTCTGGAAAATTGCGAAGAAAAGCAAAATGAATTTAGTATCATTCTGAACAAACTGAAAAACCAGTTGGCAGAAAAGACTCAGCAATGTTCAATATTCCAGGAGGAAGCCAAGAGGTCCAAGAAACTGAAGAGCTGAAGAACCAGATGAATGGAAAAGAGGAGGCATTGAAAAGAAAAGCAGTAGATCTTTCCAAGCTGTGAGCGGATAATGAAACCATGAGTAGCACAATTACAGAACTGAAACAAGTTAAGACTTTGCCGGAGACAGACCTGGCTAACAGTGAAACAGAAATGACGGACAAGGACAAAGCTCTGCTGCATACAGAGGAAGGATAAACAGAAATAAGATCGGAAAATGTAAATCCAACGCTGAAGCTTGAACTAGAAAAACAAAACACAGGATGTCTCAAACTTACTGAGAACCATTGAGTTGTTGAAAAATCACATGACTGAAATTGTGAAACAAGTGGAAATAAAATGAAGGAATTGTGAAATGTAAAATTCTAGGAAGAACATAGTGGATCCCACAGAAAAAGAAAATCCAAGTCCACTCCAGGAATGAATGGAGTGCACTTTCCTTTTGGAAGGAACAGGACAAACCCACGGTGTTCGAACAAAGCAAACAGGTTATCGATAAAGAGAAACACAACTCAAAGGAGCGCTAAAAGTGAATCAAGTGGAGATAACTGAGTACTGGAAACACAGAGTTCAATACCAGACCAACAAAGTCAACCCAAAGCAACTGAGGACTACCATTCTTCCAATCCTGACAGAACAAAATCCCGAAGAATTGTCAAACCTCCAGACCATTTGAATTTATGATATCAGAGAGTTAAGGGGGAGGGAGAATGAGTAGCAAGTAAAGATTACACTCTAAATGTATTTAGTTGAGGACTTGGGGGGGGATAAGGGTGTTAGGCAGATTAAGGGTTAATGTGGGACTGGAGAACAGTACCGCCCACAGTATGATGTAGGGAGACATTTAATAGTAGGATGTTCTCTGGAGTAGAGTCTAGAAGGAGCCGGCATGGAGACCCATGCAGTACCTTGGGTATGTACATAGTTATTAGCTAATAATAAATGGCTTATGTTTAACCATACAAGCCTCCAGACTTCACGGTGAAACATCAACTTTTACAACAATGGGGTCTTTTCTCCTACAGGCAGAAGGGGAGAGTGAGTCTCCAGATCATGACTAACTGACCCCCTCCTCACATGGCAGCCATCAGGCCCGTGATGGTTCCTCCGGGATATCTTTCTCACATATCCACTCTCACATGACATGGAGGATGTTGATACCGAGTGGCAGATGCCTGTCACCCACATAAAGCCATTCCTCCTGAGGCCACTGCTGCTATTGCTTAGCCTGCCAGGCCGATCGCTGCCCACCTTGAGACCCATCATGTGTTGTTCACTTGGCAGCCACAGCATGCCCATCATTCACTCAGACTTACCCTGGCACTGCAGGGAAAGTCATTGAACCCACTCCCAGCATTGGACCCAGTTGAACTGCTGGATCTCAAGGCTGCTAACCTTTGCTGTTAACTCCGTGCAGCTTTCCTTGGTCAGGCAAGAGGGTCTCTTTCCATCAGCCTGGCAAAGACCTCCTGCCATTCCTGAGCTGCCTAGAGATGAACCCAGAGAAAGGCATCGCTGAACCATGGGGCCATCCTTTGTGTGCTCTGTGTCATTCCCCAGCTTCCAGCGTCTTGCCTTTCTGTCTTCGCTGAAGTCCGCAGACACTGAGGAAGCAGGATGCTGGATGCTGCTGTGGCCACTGATGGACCCAGATCCTCCTTCATACTTTTCCTGGATTGAAACTGATGGGTGTTGTATGGTGAGTCCCCTCAGCTGCAGTCAGAGAAATAGTCAGAGACCATTGAATCACCACAGGTAGGTCTGACTGGCTTTTTAAAATGGCATCAGCTTCTGTGCTGCCATCAGCTGATGCCGGGATTTCTGCCTTCCTTCCTGCCCCCGTTACTTCATTGGATGGGCCCAATGCCTGTAGCTTGGTAATTGGCCAAGGACTGCGTGACCGTTTTTGGCCAGCCGTTTCCACCCCAAGGGGCAATGCCATCCACTTCCAGATGTGCCACTGGGACCCATGTCCCCAGCATTAAATTCTGCCTTTCAAGTGCATATCCAAGCACTTTTTAAATGTTTTTGAGGGTTTCTCCCTTTACCCCCTTTCAGGCAGTGTCTCACTCTTCTCCCAAAACCACCCCACTCTCCTCCCCCGCCGTGTGCGCACACACACACACACACACACACACACACTAGAAGTGGCCACAAGTGTGAAGATGTTGGTGCCAACAGAACTGGGTATGGGTCAGATTATTCTGCCACCTCTAGCTGAAAACCCAGCACACATGGACTGCATTTAAGTGATTTTTTTTGTGTAACTGACTTTGGAACAAGTGCAGGGAAACATACAATGTATGTGACGTAGTGTCTTTGTGATGCGCTTGCTTCTACTTGAAGATTCAACAACTAGTGTGGAAGAAAACTTAAGATTCTTTGTTATTTGCATTGGTATTTGACCTGTTTCTTCTTTCCTGACTCTAATCCTGTGAGATGAGCTTGACTTGGGTTATATTACACAGACGCAAGCCCTCATGCTGATACTGTGCTCCTCACTCATTTGTCCTATTTGCAACCACAGCGAAAGAAAACAAAACCCTTTAATTTTATTTTATATACTTCCCATTAGTTCTGCGGGTGCTGAGGCAGGTAAATGCATGCCCTTGCATTGCACAGTGTGATATAGAGCCATAAAATTCAAAAAAGTTTACAGTTCAATCCATGAGCTCTGCTGAGCTACTGTTGGGAAGATTTGGCTAGAGATGGAAAATATCAGCCACCAGTATTATTGTTCCTGACCACAATGCAGTGACTGCTGCAGGAGAAGTCCCACGCGTGGAGACATTAAATGAGGACAGCATTAGATCGTGCTTGACTGTGGGGAAAGTGCATGAAATCGGGGCGGGGCCAGGTGGGGGAACAAGAAGCAAGAGTTTTGTTTGCTAAGGTACATGAGTGTTTTTCATTATTTCCCAAAACAGGAGAGGGAAGTGAACAACTGTGCAGAAAGGAATGTGAAACATTGTATGATGTCAGTTTGCTACACTATAACATTATCTCTTTCAACAATCCCATTGGAACTGAAGCTATTTCAAGAACATCCTGTATTGTCTGTTGATTGGAGAACTGCCAGGAAAATGCTTGTTATTTAGGAGGAAAATCTTACATCTCAAGTTTCAAGCTCTGCCCCCGCCCACTCTGTCACGGTGGGTGGGATTTAATCCAGGTGACAGGAGGTCTCGCCCGCCAGCTAGCAAGGGAGAGCCCACATTGCCTCCTTTGGGGAAGGCCCGCTGTGTTAAGTGCCAGTCAGGTACTTAAGTGGCCAGCAGCAGGGCTTCCCTGCAATCAATGAAATTCCGCACCCCGGGAAGCGGCCAGCCAATTAGAGACCATCAGCTCTCCATTGCAGGCAGCACCCCCAGGATTGCTGGTGGCTGCTTGTAATACACCAACCAGAGCCTAAGAATTAGCAAGGGATCCAGGCCACCAGGACACAGGTGAGTGGGGGCAGGATAGGGTGTCACGGGGAGGGTGTGACTGGCTGGGGAGGAAGGTGGGGGGGGATTGGAGGAAAGGGTAGTGGGTTGGCTCTGACCGGACCCCTAACCCCCTTCCGAATGCCAGGTCCCTCGATCAGGACTGTCGCAGGATGCCTGGAACACAATAGGGTTTGCTTTCCTGGGCTTCCCAGGTGGCAACAATCTCACTCGCTGCTGGTTTAATATCAACAACAGTGGAATGAGGCCATTAACTGGGCATCATTTGCCCACTTAAGGTGTTCAGTTGACATTGGGGTGGGAAGACCATCCACAAGCCTTCCCGCCCTGGACTTAATTTGAACAGAGACACAAAGGTGACGTCATCCCCACCCAGCACCCTCACACCCAATTAAAAGCCACCTCTCTCCAAACTCGCTTCATGGGAGGGCATTAAAGTCTGCCCAATGAATGTTGTCTTTTCCTGTTTTATTGATATCATTTGCTGTTCTGAACATTTCTCTTTTTCCTCCAAATGCTCCAATCTATGTGTTGTTCATTCCCCTTACTTTCAAGCTGCTGAAATCATAACTTATTGTACCAACTCCTACTTTAAAACAGCCATTCTGAGCATCTCAAGGCTATGGAGCTCTTGATCTTACTCATGGTCCCTCCCTCTTGAAATTTATAGGCTTTAAACTGCTGAGCTTGCTATCACATAATCATATAATTTACCTCATTCTCATATATAAATCCCTCCATGGTTTTACCCTTTCCTAGCACAGTAACCTTTTACAACTTACTTAGAACTCTGTATTCCTCCAATTCTAGCCTCTTATGGATCCTCAACTTCCTTTGGCCTAACATTGGCAACTGTGCTTTCAGCCATCTAGGCCCTAAGCTCTGGAATTCCCTCTCTGCCTCTCCGTGCTCTCCCCCAACCTTTATGACCCTCCTTTAAACCTATATCTTTGACCCTGTGTTTAGTCACCTGCGCCAATAACATCTTCTTTGGAAAAATGTTGCCACTTGTGCTCCTCTGAACTGCCTTAAGGCACTATATAATGGCAAGTTGCTACTCTCTTTTCTTGGCCCCTGTCCTTCAAACTCAGCAACCAACAAAGCACAAATTAAACCCTCCTGCCGGAAGCTCAGATGATCTTCTTGACCTCCTTGACTAATGGCTTCTGCTAGTATGCCCTTTGCCTTCACTTCTTTCATAATATAGTTTCCTACAAATGTAATGAACTCATTGTTTCACATTGAGGTACAACCTACCTTTCACCACTGTCTGGAAAATTGTGGCAATGCTGCCTGTTGAATTTGGATTGGTCTTTGAGTCTTGCAAAACTCTGCACTCTGAAAAATCTTATCATCTATAAAAATAATTGTAGTTGGAATAATTTCCAGATCCTGATTCTACACTTGCTGAGGCTGCGTGCCCAATCTGGTGTAAATTTTGTATTGTTATGACCGGTCCCAGGGCGAGGTTCCCCAAATTTGTTATGAGCCTGTAAAGATACCCCAACTTGTTATGCTCCCAGGTGAAGAGGGGTGAACTGGTTCCCCTTCTTTATTCAACCCTCTTGGTTGGCCGCAACAAGGTTAATTTAAAAATGATCCCTTCCCTCATGGATACCTTTTCCCAGTCCAGATGTATTTATGTTTTAAAAGGAGCTCATTTAACCAGGCTTTTTTGAGTTAACGAAAGAGTGAGTTCATTGGTTACTAAAATGCAAGAAAAGCACAAATAAAACACAACACACATGCAGATTAGAAATGAGAAGTGAGTCCAGAAATAAAAGTTTTAAAAATATACAAATCAGTCTTTGGCTGGTCCGTGAAGGGTAGATGATGAAACATTGCAGCCGGTAAGATGGGTGATTCTAGTAGAGCTGACTTTAGTAGTTAAGCAGCTGGTTTGGATATTCTTGGTTCTGCAGGTTAGCTGAAAGGAGTTGTCCTGTTTCCTTTTCAACTATAGCTTTACTGACTTGTGACTTGCTTTCAGCAGTCAGAGAGAGAGGACTTCTTTACCTGCAAGTGCAGGGATGCCTAGTTGATGTTCTTCAGCTGTGACCTTCACTGCACACTCTCACATACTAGGCCTTGAACACTAAAACTAGCACACAGAACTAAGGCTGCAGTTGGCTTTTTAACCCTTTTTCTTGTGTATTCCTGGAAAGGAAAAAACAAACATGTATTTTGCCCAAATCCACTTTCTTTTCAACTCACTTCATGTCCATAGTCTGGGATATAACTCACAGGAGATGGTTTCTGCTGAGATGGTAATCAACCTTCATTATCTCCACAATCATAGGAGTTTGCAGTTCAGTTTTTGCATTGCATCGTTTCCTTTGAAGTGTCTCTGTATGAAATAGGCCTTGACACCTTTGTTGGTGCAACATTCCGTTCTCTGGACTAGTTGGTCAAGTGTAATCCACATAGGAATTTTCCAGTGGAGTATGACAACTGCCTAATTTCCTGTTCCAATTTCCTTTCTTGCTTTCATCACTCAATTTTCTCCCTCCTCTCTGGAAGATGCTCCCTCACACTGGTTTACACTTACAGAGGACACAATATCTTGCCCACATGACCAGTCTTCAAGTGTGGTGTCGGACAATGAGTGTTGCTGAATATTCTGTCTTGGAGGCAACATATGTATATCCAGCCTCGTCTTCACCCAATTTACATACAGGGGATTCCATCAACGGTGAGCCATTCTTGATGGTGTGATTGGAAGTGTGCGCCACTTCAGCTCTCTTACTTTTTCCCATTTCCCACGCGATTAAATTAAAATTTAAAGTTCTGGTGGCATGCACAGGAGACACGTACAATCACACAGCCGGGGAAGTGGTGAAACCCACTGTCAGCTGAAAATACACCAGCTATAGGTGGGCTATAAATGAGCCTCCTGGTGAAACAACAGGGCCACAACTTCCCTGCCCAACTCTACCACCACTTGAAAGCACAAAGGTGTTTTTCAAAATTAAATTTCACTTGTAAATATTTTACATTACATTAGTTTCACTTCATTCTTTTTTATTCATTCATGGGATGTGGGCGTGACTGGCTAGGTCAGCGTTTATTGCCTATCTCTAATTTTCCTTGTTCAGAGGACATTTTAAGAGTCAACCATATTGCTGTGGGTCTGGAGTCACATGTAAGCCAAACCAGGTAAGGACAAATTTCCTTCCCTAAAGGACATTAGTGAATCAGATGTGTTTTTACGACAGTTTATGGTCATCATCAGATTTTTAATTGCAGGTTTTTATTGAATTAAAATTTCACCATCTGTCTTGGTGGGATTTGAACCCAGGTCATCAGTGTTACTCTGGGCATCTGGAATACTAGTCCAGTGACAATGCTATTATGCCACTGACCCCCCTCCCCTCTGACATCAGTGTATATCATTGATGTTTGTTAAGACTAGTTTAGTCAAAGAGCTAAATGTACTGGCACACCTCATGGTTGGTGCACATTGATAGTTACAGGGGAATTAGGGACATTTCCTTTATTGTCAAAAAAACAATGTTGTGTTTTTTGCATTCACTCTTTATTGAATGTTCATGTTAGGCCCAGTGTGATACTCATCACGCTGTGGGTCATGGCTAAACTTGCAGGCTTACCTGACCTTCCCTTCCTTGCTTTGTAAAGGAGATTTTCTGAGAGCAATCTCAGCGGTAGTAATTGAAATGTTATAGGTGAATTCAAAGCCCTGTAAGAATTCTACCAGCCAACACTGTGAGATGGCACACATTTGGCCAGTACTGACTTCGCGTTTTGGCCCTTCATTTTCTTACCTTGACTGACTGTTCCCACCAGCCCACCCCCTATTACACCCAGGATGCCAGGCCCTTCCTACTTCACTCCTCCTTGCTTCAGACCCCACCATCTGTCCTCCCCTGGATCCCTCTTCCACTCTCCATGCCCCAGCCCAATTCCAGAATCCCCCTAACCACTGATTCACCCTTGCCAGTCCTGAGCCTCCATGCAAACTGCCATTCTCCTCCCTGCCCTTGTGTCGCACAGTTGAACAAGGAAAATTGCTGACCTTGCCCACAATTGCACAAAGCCAACTAATGCACGCCACCTTTAAACAACTGTGAACTGGGTGTCATGAGATTCTCATGGGCCACTGACTTTATCTTGAAGGCAGGATGTAATGAAAAAAGTTTTATGCTAATAAGTATTCAAATGTGTTACCAGTATGCACCTGTTGTATGAGGCTTGAAATTAAGCAAATACGCTGCTGACTTTACCTCTGCATCATAACCTACATCGGAAAATTAAGATTTTGCATCTCACCTAATTAAGCCAACCTGCACATTTCTCTTGTGGGCTTGATAAAATACACCTCAAACCACCCCAACCCCAGACACTTTCAAGTCAAGATCTCTGAAAAATGATCAGAAATGGAAAATGCGTCCGGTATTTCCCTCACCGAAGGACACTTTTGGCAGCCCTGTTGTTGCAGAGAAATGGAGGATTTGAACAATTGTTTTGACAGTGACCACGATTTTTGGCTGCCACTGACTTTATCACAGCAGACACATCTGGCACTTCTAACTTTTGGAGACGTGCTTAAAAATAAGTGACTTAAAAGGAAGTTGTAAAACTTGTAGGGGTGATTGAATGCAAAACAAAAGCACAGAAACAGGCCATTCAGCCCAACTGGTCTATACTGGTGTTTATACTCAACATGAGCTTCCTCCCATCCTACCTCATTAGATCCCATCAGTATATTCTTCTGATCCTTTCTCCTTCATGTACTTATCTAGCTTTACCTTAAATGCTTCAATGCCAATCTGCGGTAGCAAGTTCTGCATTCTAACCATTCTCTAGATAAAGTAGATTCACCTGAATTCCCTACTGGATTTCTTATTTTTTATTAGTTTTTCTCCCAATATTTAACATGTTCATGAACAAGACAATTTCCATTCGCAGTAGCTTCACACATTCTGCAAGCTATACATATTTAAGAATAGAAGGCTTCAAGAATTAATTTTTGGTAGTGTTGATTCTTTTTAATAACTTGTATTCCAGAAAAGAATGCCTTAGTAAAAAGGCTTTGCCTGTGGTAAGCCAGAGGCAAGACACATTTCAATTGAGGAAGGCAGCTTGCATTGTTTCCACTGAGACCAGTCCCCTGTCAAGAGTTTCAAAAGGTGAACTGATTACGTTTTATAGGGGTTGGTATGGGTGCAAGTGATTTGAGAACCATGGACCCTTGGAAACAGCAGTTACGGAGAAGTTATTGGAATCTACCATCAGGGACAGTGATTAAGCACTTGGACAAGTATGAGCTGATCGAGGATGTATGAAAAGCAGCTCATGTTTGAATAAGGAAGTTAAGTTTTTTTGAAAATATGTTGTCTATGGACTTGCAAAAAATATTTGATAAGGTTCCACAAAATTGATTAAGTATGAAAAAGCACAGAATTGGAGGTAACATTGTAACACGGGTTGCTACTGTAATTAGTTGGGAGATAGGAGACAGAGAGTAGAGAAAACATTTCCCGATTGTGAGTATGTGACAAGTACAGCTCCCCAGGAATCTGGGCTGGGGCCTCAGCTTTTCACTGCAAATATTAATGACTTGAATAAAGGAATAGACAGTTGGATCTTTGAGTTTATAGATGACACTAAGAAGGGATAGTGAGTTGTGTGGATAGGAACAGAAAATTACAAAGAGACAGAAGCATAATATTATGCTTTCATTAAGCTCTGTCTCACTGATATGAAGGCAACTTCTGAGAAACACAGAAAATATCTTTGCTGTGGAATGATGTACTGTTTTGTTTCATGTCTGCAAGGAAAATTGAACCTGCTCTTAACTCTAGGTTCCATACCACATATCCCTGATAGTTCCAATGAGAAATTCCTGCCTTTATCACATTGTAAATTACAGAAACTCTGACTTCGACTACATCGTTTTTATGAGAGATAGATTCTACCTTTCGTTCGTATCTAACAATGCACTCTGGCTCCTTGCTGGAACAATAAATTCAGAATACTGGTGTTGTGCTCCCCTCACAGTGTGTAGTCTGAAGCAATGGAACTAAGAGTGGGAGCTGCAAGGATTGGAAGGAGGTTGTAAATAGCTTTAGGGAGCTCAAACCATAATTACCTTGCCATGTGTTACACAAACTGTTCTCTAACCACAGATCAATAGAAGCAGATTTTGTAGTTCTACTTCATGTGAATTCCGACTATACCTCAAGATATTATTACACTGCAGTCATTCACCCGAGTGCCTATTCTTCATGTAAGGTATTCTTCAAGTGTGGCTTGAACTTATTCCTGACTGATTACTGTACGTTTACCCTGTTTCCTAACAGAAACCACCACTTCTGTGCAAGTGTGATCAGAGCAGGAATGTTGGGTTATTCTCCGTTTCCTCCCCAGCAAATACTCGGAATGTTCTCCTTAGAGTAGACAAGGGGTGATTTAATAGAGGTGTTCAAAATTACAGAGATTTTTGACAGAGTAAATAAGGTAAAACTGTTTCCAGTGGAAGAAGGGTCAGAAACCAAAGGACACCAGTTTAGGAACCAGGGTGAGATGAGAATTATGTTTATGCAGCAAGTCGTTGTGATCTGGAATGCACTACCTGAAATTGTATCCAAAAGGGAATTAGCTGTATACCTCGAAAGGAAACATTTTCAGGGCTATGAAGAAGGAACAGGGGAGTGGGGGGATTAGTTGGATGATTGTTTCAAAGAGTTGGCACGGGACCTTTGTTGTATGATTTTCTGTCTGCTACTGTCAGCTTAGTTTAGGATCTGCTAACTCAAAACATCCAGGGATTTAACCTGAAGCTTCCTGGTCTGCAGGGCTCAGCACCAAGTCACTCTGTGCATTCTCGCACAGTGAATTGAAGAAAATGTGTAACTTGGCAGAGCAATAGCAGATAAAATCTAATAGAACCAAGACTCAAGTACTGTATATGGGAAGGAAAAATAGGAGGCACCTAGGGCTGGATTTTCATCTTTGAGGAGGGTGGCAGGAGTTGGGAAATTTCCCAGCTCAGAGCACCCTCATGGGAAAAGGTATTTGCAAAGGTGGGATTTTTGTTCTGGGGGTTGGACAGGTGTGGGCTGGAGTCGGGCGTGTCACCCCCCAGAAACTGTTCGGAGCTGGCCACAGAGGCTGCCAAGTGCCAAGGCGGCCTGGTTAAAAGGCCCACCATGGTGTAGATGTTTTATTTGATGTTAGGTCCTCAGCCCTCACATCCCTCATCCCCACACACACTGCCTATGCCCATCCATGCCAATGCATTTTGCCAGTCTCTCCCATGGCTCCTCATACCCTCCATGCCATTCTATGCCTTCTATTCACTCCCATGCCCTCATTGCCCACCATGGCCCCTCATATCCACCATGCAAACCATAAGACCATAAGACATAGGAGCAGAAATTAGGCCATTCGGCCCATCGAGTCTGCTCCGCCATTCAATCATGGCTGATACATTTCTCAACCCCATTCTCCCGGCTTCTCTCTGTAACCTTTGATCCCCTTACCAATCAAGAACCTATCTATCTCAGTCTTAAATACACTCAATGACCTGGCCTCCACAGCCTTCTGTGGCAATGAATTCCATAGATTCACCACTCTCTGGCTAAATAAGTTTCTCCTTATTTCTGTTCTAAAAGGTCTTTCCTTTACTCTGAGGCTGTGCCTTCGGGTCCTAGTCTCTCCTACTAATGGAAACATCTTCCCCACGTCCACTCTATCCAGGCCTTTCAGTATTCTGTAAGTTTCAATCAGATCCCCCCTCATCCTTATAAACTCCGAGTATCGACCCAGATCCTCAAACGTTCCTCATATGTTAAGCCATTCATTCCTGGGATTGGGATCATTCTCGTCAACCTCCTCTGGACCCTCTCCAGGGCCAGCAAATCCTTCCTGAGATATGGGGTCCACAATTGCTCACAATATTCTAAATGTGGTCTGACCAGAGCCTTATAAAGCCTCAGCAGCACATCGCTGCTTTTATATTCTAGTCCCCACAAAATAAATGCCAACATTGCATTTGCCTTCCTAACTGCCGACTCAACCTGCAAGTTAATCTTAAGAGAATCCTGGACTAGGACTCCCAAGTCCCTTTGCACTCCAGATTTCTGAATTCTCTCCCCAAACCTATACCCTTTTACTCTCCCATGGCCCCGCATACACTGCATGCCAACCTATGTCCCTTTACCTGACCCCCATGGCCACAAAGCCCCTATGCCTACTTACTGCCAACTCATACCAACCCATGATCCCCACTCAATCCCATGGCCCCTTATAGTTCCTATGTCAACCTAGTGCAAAGTCATGGCAATCCATGACCCGCCTCCCACTAATTCCATGACCCCTTATAAGCCAACTTTGTGCCAACTCATGCTAACCCATTTCACCCACCTTCCTTTGCCCTTATAGCCCCCCATGCCAACACACCCAGTATTCACCATGGGCAGATCTCAGGCACCATGCTAATAAAATAAAGCTCTATTACAGACTTCACTATAGAAAAACACTCTCATTGATAAAAGCCTATTCAATACATTTAAATCCCTTTAATAACTTAGTCCTTTATAAAACAAACATTTGTATTCATAGCCCCACATCAAAGACAGCTAATCCCTTAATAACCTCTTTGAGCTGTCAATCAAACTATGAGTTTACAGCCACCCCCAATATGATAATGACAGGTGGTGGGAGCAGGTAAGCTGTAATCATTCAATAATGGTAGCCCTCAGGCTCATGTTAACCAACAGCTATTGAAATGGCAAGTACTGATTTATTTCAACTGAGTAACAGAACAAGCTGTTTGGTCCCTCCTCAGAATTTAAAGGGTTGGCCATTTAAATAAACAGTTTGACTTATCTTATGTGGCCTTCACAAGCACTTATGTTTCCACAGTGAAGTCGTGGAGCACGCACTGTTGGTTGAGGCCATTCTGGGAGTGAAAATCTGATCTACTTGTCCTGTGCATTGAATTTAAATGATTCAGTTGAGATTGGCTTTCCCTCACGTGTACTTCATGTCCCAACCCCGTTCCCCTACTGATGAACATGGGAACTGTAGGAAATGGAGGTGGGATTTCTGGATCTGGGTCCTGCCCGCCATTTTTAATGGTCCCCGGAGTGTTCCCAACTCTGTAAACATCCAGCCCATAGAGTCCAGGAATAGTGGTGACATAGATAAAGAAAGCATAGTGCCTTTCACCTCTTCAGGATATCCCAAAGCACTTCACAGCCAGTCACTATTGTTTGGTAGGCAAATGAGAGGCAATTTGTGCACAATATGGTTCCACAATAACAATCAGATAAATAATCAATCTGATCTGATGGCATTGGTTGAGGAATAAATTTTGGTCAGGAAGTCAGGAAACTCTCCTGCTCATCTTTGAGTAGTGCCAGAGGATTTTTTACATCCATCTAAGCAGGCAGTGGTGTCCTCAGTTGAACATTTTATCTGAAAGTTAGGACTTCCGACAGTGCAGATGCACAGAACTGCAAGACTCGATTAAAGTCTCTGAAACAGGACTTGGGCTCTCAAAAGTCTGACTCAGACAAGAGTTTGACCACCAAACCAAGGCTGAAACTTAAGGATAAGGTTTAAAATGTCCAACCAATGCAGAGTTGCAATCAGCAAAGAGGTGTTGAATTATGCAGCCAAAATGGTAGAGTACAAAATGGAGGAAAATTGGTCAATGACTGTTAGATCACACCTTGAATACCTGGTCACCAAGGCAAAAGGGATTCAAGTACTCAAAACAATGAATAGATGAGGCACAAGACTGACTCATAATATTAGAGGTCTGAGTTATGAAGTAAGACTGGAAAACCTTAGGCTTTTCAGCCTTAAATAGGGGCATTGTATTTTGAGACATACAAATTAATTAAGAAAACAGAAAAGCAGACAAAGAGTAATCAACACCTGGAATGGACATTCAGTGGAGGTAAAAGCCCTGAAATCATTCAAGAACCAATTGAAACATTGCAACTAGGGGGATGTTAGGGGAATTCTGAATAGATGAACTGAGCTAAATTTATTTCATTTATAATTACTTTTGTTAACTAGGTTGAGTGTAAATATATTTTATATAGGTAGAAGCATAATGCTGCAGTATAATGTTGCCCACCCAAAACTGCAGCTGTAGTGTAAAAGCAACTTTAGTTTCTATAATTTTTTTTCATCTACCCTTGTTTTACTGTCTTATTCGCTGTTTCTGAAGGCCTCCCTAAATGCCCCATTTTGTTAAGTAAAATATTGGGCGGATTCATCCCACATTTGCAATAAGTGCCAGAGCAGATGGGAAAAAGGACGCTTTACCCACTGGCGCAATGGCGGGTTTTCACGCTATATCGTCCCATTCCGCATCATTAATAATGCATTCCCGGGCAAGACGCCAGGTTGCTGGCAGGGCAGCCTCTGATTCGCCCACCCCGCCGTCAGCTCAGGCTTTCAGTAATCTGGCCGTCATATTTAAAGGGCGCCCCTGCACAGAGCGAGCATTCTCTGAGCTAGCAGCTGGTCATAGCTGCCAAAGGGAGAAAAACATGCTGTCTCCAAATTTAGCAATGCCTCCCTTGAGCACCTACTGGATAGAGTGGAGGTCGGTCGTGAAGCCCTCTACAACCGCACCCCCCCCCCCCCCCCCCCCCCCCCCCCCCCACCGGTGTGGGCGAAGACAATTAAGCAAGGTGACAAATGCAGCATGGGAGGCTGTGGTTAGCACCAATGCTCTACAAAAAGGACAGTCACCCATTGCCGATAGAGGATGAATGATCTCCTTTGTTCCACCTGGGTAAGTCACTTTTCTCATCAATCTCAGCTCACACACTCAGAAGCCAATCACAGCCACAGGATCTCACTCACTGCCAGTTCAAGGGACATCACCATTCACTCTCTCACACACATCTTCATCTGCCCTTGTGGATCGTCTTCATTCCATCCATGGCACCACTCGCCACCCACACATGCCAGGCATCCTTCCCTTTTGTCCTGGCAGGTGCACTGCTTACACTCTCCGTCTGTTTTCATGCAGGACAAGCTGGCACACAACAAAAGGGAGAGGTTGCAAACTGGTGGAGGAATGCCTGATGTAAGGGTCCTAACAGACATTGAAAGTAGAGTCATCCAGCTGGCCAGCGACGATCTGGACCATTCCTGTACTGATGGTGAGGTTGGTGGTGCTCAACCAAGTGAGGATCCAGCAGTGCAACATCCATCATGCTGTGAGTCAGCTCCCCTGTTCTGCAGTCCCCTGCCACGCACTAATCGTTTCTCTTTGTTTTTGCAGCGAGATCTGGGAAACAGCCGAGGGGCCCATGACCCAGGTCCTTAACTCAAGCTCCGAAGACACCTTGGAAGAAGAATCTGATGACACCCTCATTGAAGACCCATCACAGTGCCCACCCACACCCTCCACCAGCACAGAGGCACATGCCTTGGTGGAACCTAGTTCTGGAGTAGCCTCACCAATCCAACTGGTGAGCACATCGAACTGTCTGATCCACAGCAGGCGGCAGCAGGGATTTCCAAGTTTTCCATCATTCAGAGGACTGTTGGAGGCCAGAAATCTGCTGAGTCAGAGTCAGATGATGAGCCTTTGGCTTCAGTCATACCTCAGTTGCTGAAGCTGCAAAGGCAAGCTTGGGAACATCAAGAAGGGATGTCCGCTGCACTCCTCAGATTGCAAGGCATGATGGAGGAGTCCATCTGCCTTCATTCTGAGGGGATAGTGCTGGCATGCCAACGCACTGAGGTCAACACTGGTAGGTTGGCGGCTGCCATGGAAACCTTAGTCCAGTACGTCAGTCCTGCACTACTGCGCGGGCTGAACTCCATCGTTGACATCATAGTTATCCTCCAACAGTGTCAACGCAAGAGGGATGTAGGGCAGCTCGATCTCACTCCAGCTTCACCTGCTCCTCAAGGAGTCAGCCAGGGGCCCTCAGGCACCCATAGGGAGGAGGATCAGCAGGTGCACAATTTGGGGCCATCCACCCAGGTGACTCTGGGAGTGTTCAGCCCATCCAAGTCCCCTCTCCTGTGACCTCAGCAACAGCAGCTCCACAGGCCAAGGAGGGTGCAATTACCACACAGCAGGACCCTGAAACCAGGCCGGGGCCCTCCAGAGGGCACCCATCAAGGTCATCACAGACAGGACGTAGCAGTCAGCAGGCTGCCTCCACCTCCGTTGTGGATGTCGGGGAGCACCAAGATGTAACAGCAGAGTTAGGAATATTCAGAAAATGTAGTTTTGGCGCGTGGGCCACTTTTAAATAATGTTGACTATTGTAAATATACTCTCTACAATGTCACCCTGTCCATACCTCCTTGTTATGATGTCAGTCTGATGTGAAACCTTGGTCCCTACACAAGATAAAGGCAGGTGTCTCAGTCCAGGGCCTCCGTCCTGTGCTTTGTGCAACTTTCCCAGCACATTGATGGTGTGCCTCCACAGTCACTGGACATATCAGTCATGCCTGCACCTCGATGGGACTTAACATTGCTGCCAAAATGTCCTGGGCCGGCGGCACAGAGTTCCCTCATTCTCTCTGTGTGCTGTCAGCACCTTTGAGGTGTGGCTGGCACCCCCATCCCATCAGCATCTGTGTCCAGTGACATTGTGGTCCTGAAGGGTTCAGCTCACAAAGGATGCCATAGGATCAAGAGAAGTTAAAGTTTCCGCACTACATTTCTCTGATATGACCCTGCTCACAGAGCGCAAGTGATCTGCCATCAGCCGGACTGAAGCCAGACATTCACATAAGCCATGTGAGGATCTATGGTGTGTCCCCACTGCATGTCATCATCATCCTCCTGGAATGTAGGAACTAAGGGCATCCGCTGCATTTCCATGACAGGAGCCTTATCACAGTGGGCACGTGCACTGCCACCAGCCAGACCGGAGTTAAACGTTCACGGATGCAATGTGAGGATCTGTGGAGTGTCATCACTGCATATCATCATCATCCTCCTTGAATCAATCGGCTGTGAGAGTGCTCAACTGTGCCTGCCTCGTCCGTACGTCGCGATGGCCTCATTGCCATCATCCTTGCCTTCAAGGACTTCATTACCCTCTTCCCTGTCAACGTCCTCCTCATCAGAGGAGATGTGCAGTACCTCCATCTCCTCCTCAGCCAGCTTGTCTCCCCGTTGCAGCGCCAGGTTGTAAAAGGCGCAGCAGACAATGACGATGAGTGACACCCTCTGTGGACTGTATTTCAGGGCTCCACCAGACTGGCCCAGGCACCAGAACCTCATCTTCAGTATCCAGATGGTCAGCTCCAACAAGTTGTGAGCTGCACCGTGAGCCACATTATACCGTCTCTCTGCTGCAGTCAGAGGCTGCCACACGGGCGTCAGCAGCTGTGTCCCCGAGAAGCCAACCCTGGAGCTTCTGTGGACCCTGGAAGACATCAGTGATCTGAGACCTACTGAGAATGTAGGTGTTGTGGGCACCCCCTGGGAATTGTGCGCAGACCTATGGGATATGTTTATGGTGGTCGCACACCAGCTGAACATTCAGCAAGTGGAAGCCCTTGCAGTTGACATAGTCAACTGCTTGTTGCCACAGAGACCTAAGCATGAGTGCAGTCGATGGCACCCTGCACCTGTGGCAAACCTAAGATATGCGTACATCCCAGCGCTCCTGCTTCCTGGCTTTCCTGATCCTAGGTAAAATGCATGTAGTTCTGTGCTTTTGTGAATATGGCGTCAGTGACCTCTTGGATGCACTTGTTGGTGGAGGCTTGTGAGATCCCACAGAGGTCACCTGTGGAGCCCTGAAAGGAGCCAGTGGCTTAAACATTGGGCGCTGCTGTCACTTTCACGGCCACTGGCAGTGGATGCCCTCCAAGTCCCCGTGGCACCAAATCCTGCAGCAGCTGACAGATGTGACCAACTGGTTCCCTGGATATTTGCAGTCTTTGGCGACACTGGTTCTCAGTCATCTGCAGGAATGACAAGTGCCATCTATAGACCCTGAGTCGAGCTAGGCACCAACCAGCGATGGCTTGCTGTGGATTTTCAGTGGCATGCACAGGAGCCCCAGCCGCCCCTTCTTGAGAGTGCTGCTCCTTCCTCTGCCCAGCCAGGTGTCTCTGTCACTCTCTTTTCCTTCATCTCTGCTCCCTGTAAGCCTGTATGAGGCATACAGCTAGGTCACCAGGCTCCATGCTCCTGATGTACTCCTCCTGCAGGATGACAGAGAGGGACATGTGAGTCAGCATTGTTCTCCGAGGGACCTCTTATGGTTACATGTGTGGCTCCAGCTCCATCTTAACGCATGCTTGAGAGTGCCGGCCACCACTTAGATGGCCAGAGATTAGTGAGCTGCATGGCTGCCCAAAACCCCACCCACTTCCACCTCACTCCACCTGACTGGCGGCAACTTTGCCCACTGGACTGCGTGCTGTGCTCTCAGCTCAGGCACAGGCATTCTCCTAACCCACACTGCAAGGCTGCACTGTTAGCTTGAACCATGGGGGACACTGGTCCAAAACTTAATGATGACATTGCAAGGGGCTGTGAGCGCCTCCACCAGTGACTGCTCCATGGCCAGCTTTAGCAAGGAGATTGTACAAAGTGCCCAGTCGTCCAATTGTTCTACAGCCCTATAAAACATTAATTTGCAGTCTGTGCCCGGGGGGGGGTGTAAAGCTCTGAAGCATTTGGTGGCACTTTCATGCCTCTGCATTGCTTGAGTGGGCAGATAAGCTAGAGGCCCAACTCCACGCACGTCAGTGTAGCTGTGCCTGAACTGTCTCAGGTGCGGATGAATGCTCTCTTTATACAAGGCTTTCCTAATGCATGGCCACTTCCCTCCCCTCCCCCTCACATGTGCATGTACGCTACCATCAAACCGTGCTGCCTTGAACCCACTAACCTCAACCGCAGTGCAGCCCTTGCCCTGGCATTGCACTGTCAGCCAGCCGGGAAAAAGTGACTTGCCTGTGCCCTCGCCTGAATGTGCAGCATCTTTTCCTTGAAGTCAAACGGGCGACCCTCGCGAGCGCTGCGCAACATTAGTGTGTACTCACCACCAAGTTCCCCTCGAAGGTCAGCTCACCAGGCACATGCCTGTTAAATGCTATTGTGAAACACCTTGGCGTGCAATCACACCAATGTGATCGGATGATCCATCGTGGGGGGATGATTCCGTTAAGCAGGGCTTATAATGAGATGCTAAAGTATTGAAATTAGGTTCCCAACGTTGGACAGCGGGAATGTCGGCCCGCCATTGATGGGCGGAGCGGATAATTGCAAACTATTTCACGACAGTGTAAAACAGGTTTTTGGCCTTCAGACGTATTGTTCTCCCCACCCCCTGCCTTGATCCCCACTGCAAATGGGCGCAGAAAATTCCGGCCATTCTCTCTCTCCTCCAAACCCTTTGTTGGCAGAGGTTTTTAGCTCTTGCACAGAGCTGCTTATGTGTGTGACCCAATCTGCATGTGGTCAAGTGATCCAACTTCACTCAATAGCTCACTTGTACCTCAGGTAGAATCACCAGGACAGCAGGGCAGAAAATTAGAGGGACGGTGAAAATGCATGCACTGGGGTTATATGACACAGCACTAGAAAGTAGAAGTTATTGAAGCTCACATTAATATCCTAATGATACTAAACTTTGGAAACTAATATAGCTCTGAAATGGCTCATAGTCCGTTTCCAAATACAGCCTCTCATCATAGAGCAATGAAAACCAGAATAATACTTGTTCTGTCCACTTGAACTATTGCTTGATGGTTGGGTCATGCACGTTCTCAGTTTCTATATTGCATGCCCAGGAATGTATCATACCATGACAAATTACTGCACATCCTGGGCTGATTAAACGTAGGTAACCGTTAAGTTTTAAGGAATCATAGGCCTACATTACAAAAGCCATTTTCTGCAGATTTGAAACCTAATACTGAAACAAATCTAGAAGATCAGGACCAACCCAATATAACCTGAGTATTACCAGGGCAGCACAATTTAACTTCTAAAACGGGGAGATACGGTTTCCATCGTCACATTTACTGAGTCACGTTGAGAAATCAGATCCAGTTATTCGCCCTTCCTGTGTTAAAATTTCTGATGTGGGTATTAAATAAGTTTACCCAGGGGGTAATTGAAGGGCACATAAAAGACACAAATGATGGATTAAATTTCCAAAAAGCTTAACTGCCTTTGGGCTGTAGTGGTTCATGTCATTAGTAACACTGCTCTGCTATAAACCTATCACCCCTCTTTCGTAATGTGAAACTTTTTTACTGCCTGTTTAATGGTGCCTTTAATATCTAAACATGAAGAAGGCAACTACACCGCCATAAAATTTAACATTAAAGGAGCTGTATGCTTTTATTTTATCCTGAAACACCCGTTAGATGCTTGTTTAAAAATCAACAAGCCTTTTTTTAAAGAAACTAGCATAATGTTTACATCACCTTGATACATTTCACAGCTTTTTTAAGAAATAATTTTGGTTTTCAACAGTGAATATTGATGACAACTTAGAAAGGAAGAGAGGAAATTGCGTGGACATTGATAAATAAAAAGATAAAAGCAAAAAAATGAGCCTGTTTTCATTAGAACAAAAGAAATTATGGGAAGGTGTGATTGAGCTGTTTAAGATTATGGAAGAATGGGATAGAGTAACTGAAAACAGATTGCTTCCAGTGATTGAGGGATCCAGAATGAGAGGACGTAGACATAAACTTAAATGCAAGACATTTAGGACAACAAAGTCAGAGCAACATTTTTAACACAGGGGATTGAGAGGCTGTGTAACATATTACCAAAATTAAGTGATTGTTGCAGAGACCATGTCAACATGGTTAAATAAGTGGTAAAAAGGGAAGGGGGATAAAAGGATATGAAAGGAGGTTGTGCAAATGAGATTAGGGCTGCTGCTTATATGAAGGTTAAGCTTCAACAGAAACTGGCAGGGCTCTGGGTCTAGACTCAAAGGAGTTTAGAAGGATGAGGGGGGATCTGATTGAAACTTGCAGAATACTGAAAGGCCTGGATAGTGGACGTGGGGAAGATGTTTCCATTAGTAGGAGAGACTGGGACCCGAGGGCACAGCCTCAGAGCAAAGGGAAGACCTTTTAGAACAGAGATGAGGAGAAACTTCTTTAGCTAGAGAGTGGTGAATCTATGGAATTCATTGCCACAGAAGGCTGTGGAGGCCAGGTCATTAAGTGTATTTAAGACCGAGATAGATAGGTTCTTGATTGGTATTGGGATCAAAGGTTACGGGGAGAAGGCGGGAGAATGGAGTTGAGAAACTTAACAGCCATGATTGAATGGCAGAGCAAACTCAATGGGCCGAATGGCCTAATTTCTGCTCCCATGTCTTATGGTCTTATGGCCCTGTTCCTGTGCTCCAGTTTCTCTGTAATTCTTTGCAAAACATGGTAAAATTCTCAGCGTAATGGAATAGAACTTTATTCTGTCGGTTTTAGAGAAATATAGAAACTGTAGGGAGAAGGTTAAAAAGTAAATGCGCAAGCTGTTTGATAAACAATGAATCAGTGATGTTAAATAAACACTCTCCCTCTTGGTTGCACTATAAGTTCACCAGACCACAAACCCTTAATGACATTACCTTCTTTTTCCTTTTTCCTATTAAGATGGTACATTATTCCTGGGGATGAAGGGGCTCCGGTCGATGCATTGCACCAACCAGATCCCCATTAGACAATGCAAAATAAGTCTTAAAAACATCTACAACGCTTCAAATTTGGGGAAATAATCTGCATTTTCTTCTAAAGAAAATTATCACTGACCCTTATTTAGATCATGACTTTAAGGGTGGATGGGTTGCAGCTCAACAGAGCCAGGGCCAATATCCTGGTGGTGGTTTGCTAATGCTGTTGTGGAGGGTTGAAACTAACTTGCCAGGGGAATGGGAACCAGAATGTACCAGGAGAAACAAGATGCCCAAAGGATTGGGAGAGTGACAGCACTAAAGTAAGAAATATTAATGTACTAAGTGGGGTCAAAATTGGGGTCAGACGAAGAAGGAACGCTGTAAGGTCTAATTTAGGTTTACAGTGCATGTAGGTAAAGGCACAAAGTATTGCCAAATAAGGTTGGTGGGCTGCAGGTGCAGATAGGGAATATATTGCTGTGATGATAATGTCTCAAAATGGGGCAGAGCTGGGTGCTAAATATTTCAGGATATAAGATGTTCAAGAAAGATGTGGAAGGCAAGAAAGGAAGAGAACTGCAACATTGATTAAGGAGGACATTCACTCATTCGTGTATGCTCTGCCCGAAGGTAGGTCCTTGACTCATTGTCAACTAATGCTTCACCCTGAGCTGTCTTCTTGGCAGGTTTTTTTTCAGTGGTGGCTTGCTATGGCCAGGGTGAGGAGGCGAGTCCCAAGTGTACCTCAGCCGAAAGAGGAAGCATACCCACCAATTGGCGTTATTCTGAACCACACACTAGCCACCTAGCCAGCTGAGCTAACCAGCCCTTTAAGTTGTTTTTTTCAGTTTTAGAAAGAGAGGATGATCTGGAGGAGGCAAAGACAGAATCCATTTGGTTAGAGTTAAGAAGCAATTGAGATACCATTATTTTACTGGGTATATTCTATAGGTCACCAATTAATGGGAATAATATGAAGGAACAAATTTGCAGAGAAATTATCGAGAGATGCAAGAACTATAGAGCAGTGATAATTACCTGAACCTAGATTTGGATAGGAATAGTGTAAAGGGAATGGAACAGGGAGAGCTTTGGAAGTGCATCTGGAAATTTTCTTGATAAGTATGTTTCTGGTCCAAGTAGGAAAGAGGCAATGCTGGAAATGGTCCTTGGGAATCAGGTGGGTCAAGTAAATCATGTGTCAGTTGGGGAGCATTCAGGTGACAGTGATCATAGTATCAGAAAGTTTAAGTTTGCAATGGAAAAGGACAAGGATCAATCTAGGGTAACAATACTTCATTGGAGGAGGGCCAATTTCAGTGGGATACGAATAAATCTGTCTCAAGTAAATTGGAATCAAAGATTGGAATAACGGGCTGCCTGGATGATGGGGAAAGGTAAGGCAATCAAAGCCGGAAATCCCTGGATGATGGAGAGTAAGATGAAGTTGAAACAGGGTACGTATGATAGGTGGCAGGTTGATAATACGTGCAAGAACCTAGCTGAATATAGAAAGTGCACAGAGAAGGTTAAAAAGGAAATAAGAGATGTAAAGAGAGACCATCAGAATAGACTGGCAACATAACTTAAAAAAAATCCAAAAGTCTTCCATAGACATAAATTGTAAAAAATGTAAGAGGCCAATTAGGGGCCAAAAAGCGCATGTAGGCACAGGACATGGCTGAGGTACTAAACAAATACTTTGTCATGGAAGAAGATGCTACCAAAGGCTTAGTGAATGAGGAGATATTTAAGATACTGGATAGGCTAGAAAGATGATCATGAAGGGTTTTAGAGAGGCTGGCTGTATTTAAGAGTTGACAAATCACCAGGACTGGATGGGATGCATCTGAGGATTTTGAGGAAAGTAAGGATTGAAATTGCGGAGGTACTGGCCTTAATCATCCAATCCACCTCAGAAATGGGATTGGTGCCAGAGAACTGGAGAACTGCATTTGCTGCAGTTCAAAAAAAGGTGTAAGGATAAACCCAGTAACTACAGGTCAGTCAGTTTAACCCTAGTATTGGGAAAGCTTTTAGAAATGATAAAAATTAGGAGTCACTTGGAAAAGTATGGGTTAATTAAAAAAAAGTTAGCACAGATTTGCTAAAGGCAAAAGCAAAATACTGAGGGTGTTGGATATCTGAAATAAAAACAGAAAATACTGGAAATACTCAACAGATCTGGCAGCATCTCGGAGAGAAACTGAGTTAATGGCCAGAATCTTGTGCTGCTGGTGATGAGCCTAGAGGCAAGAAGGGCATTTACTTAGACAGGATGGTGGCATCCCATAACCCCCCACTTTCCCACCTCCACCAGTATTAACTCTGAGTGGGATGGCCCATGGCCAACCTTCCTGCCCCGCTGTCAATTGAAGTCCTTTAGTGACCAATTACTGACCACTTAAGGGCCTCATCCCGCTGCTGCTGGTATTAACCCAGTGGTATGTCGCCATGCAGAATGCAGAATAAATAAGACTGTGCAGCCACCTTTTCACCTCCAAGGGGGAAAGGGGGTGGCAGAATGGGGCGGGGGTGGTGTGGGGGGTGGTGGTGGGGGGGTGGGGGGGGTCCCTTGATCAAAGGCACTCAATGTCTTGTCTGGACATCGGGAAGGTGGAGCCCACTGAAAGCCAATCTACTCCCTCCGCCTTTGCTGCTGATACCCCCTTCCCCCCACCCAGAGCCCCTTACCCCTTTTCCTGCACCCTGCAAAATCTCCTCACCTCATTACTTGCCTGTGGCCTGGATCACTCTACTACCCTGGGACTCTGATGCCTGTCCTTCCAGCAGCAGCCACAGCCTCCCCAGTGGCGCTGCTGAGCACAAGAGCTGCCAGCCTCTGATTGGCCCATAGTCCTCGGTAGACAAGACTTCCGCTGCGGGATCTTGATTCCAGGGTAAGGCCCACCACTGGTCTCACCACTCCTGATTGGCATATTGTTCGGCGGCCCTTCTCAAAAAGAGGTAGCATGGGACTCTTAGCAGCTCTCCAGCCAACTAGTGAGATCCCCAGCGCCTCAACAAGATTCTGCCCGGTGTTTCAGATTCGTGACTTTTCGTCTGACTGTACTAAAGCTGACCCCTTATAGTTTGGTACCTCAGCTTTTTTTGCATGTATTACAATCTGTGAAGCATGTTGGGATGTTTCGACAATGTATGAAACTACGTAAGGGGCATTTGTTTGTCAGGTGAAGACAAGGAATGAAGAAGACATGGAATGAGGGTCTCTTCCTTTTCAATACCTGTGAACTCTTGAGCCTGTCTGAAGCAGAGTCCTAGTGGAGTGCTCAAATACAAGTCCTGTGGATAACTTAGACAGTATTCTGGAACTGGAAAATTCTGGCAGCATTTAACATTTTTATTTAAAAAATGTTTTATCATGCATTTCATGTTTATGGGATTGACCCAATAACTTAACAGTTAGAAAGTTGTGTTAAATCTTCTGAAACACCTGTGACACCTTATAAGTGTAAGCACTTAAAGTCTGAATCGGTCAGAGAACGTGACTGTACCAGCATCTTACTCACTCAGTGAGCTAATGTTTAATCTATGGTCTGTGCTGAGTAGCTGATCTGAGCCAGATTAGTGGTTGAGGTGCTGCTACAGTTTACTGCAGCACCTGTAAATGGGTCAGGGTAGGGGACCCGGCAGGGAATCAACCTGCTCCTGATTATCACTGCTAGGAAATGAGTGTGAATGTTGAGTGAGTACAGGCAGGTGATCAGTGGTGATATTCTCCCTCTGAAACCCAGCCCCCCATGCAGGCATGCAGACATTCCAACTTGCATGAGGTGCTAAATGACGACTGATGCCTGTAGAACCGTATTCTGATGAGTGGCCTCTGGATGCAGACTTATTAATCCTAAGATATAAAACTTGGATCTTTTCAGAGAGATATCATTAACTCTGAAATCTTGTTGCGACCTATTTGATGAACATTGGTTATTCAGTATGTGTCAGTTGTGGGTTAGTTGGTAGCACCCTCACCTCCCAAGGTTCTGGGTTCAAGTCCCACTCCAGGGCTTGAGCACAAAAATCAAGCATGGCACTGCTGTACAGTATGATGGGAGTGCTGCACGAATGGATTGCCTTCTTTCAGGTGAAACATTAAACTATGGCCCATCTGCCTGCTTGGGTAGATGGAAGAGTTATCCTAGGTGTTCTGGCCAATATTTATCCCTCAACCAACATCACACAAAAAAACAGATTATCTGGTCATTATCACATAGCTGTTTGTGGTAACGTGCTGTCCACAAATTAGAGAGGACAGTGCTGTAGTGGTAATGCCACTGGACTAGTACTCCAGAGGCTCAAGATAATGTTCCAGCAGCTGATGGAATTTGAATTCAATTAATACATTCCATTGAGTAAACTAATGTTAGTAATGGTGCCATGAAGCTGTCATTGATTGTCATAAAAAACCCTAAAGTCTGATTTACCCAGTCTGGCCTACATGTGACTCCAGACCCACAGCAATGTGGTTGAGTCTTAACTGCCCTCTGAAATGGCCTAGTGAACCACTCAGTTCAAGGGCAATTAGAGATGAGCAACAAATGCTGACTTTGCCAATGATGTCCATATCCCATGAAAGAATTAAAAACGTTACAACAGTGACTACACTCTAAAAGTACTTCATTGACTGTGATGTGCTGTATAAATGGAAGTCTGTCTTTGTTTTAAATCAGAGGCCAACTCTCATGGTGGCAACAGTATTTAGGTCAGTGCTTCCCACACTTTTCCCCATGTAACCCCTTTTAATGTCTCAGACTTCATGTGACCGGGGGTGGTGGGGGAGGGGTGGTGTGTGTATGTGTGTGTGTGTGTGTGTGTGTGTGCGGGATTGGAGGATGGTGGGGGGGGGGGTTGTTTTAGCTCCTCAGTGGAAGGGGATGGTGGTTTAGATTGAGAATTAAAAGATGCTATTCTATCACTTGTGTGCCCTGGCTAAACTATGCCAAGCAACGCACAGGACTGAAAGTTATGGGAAAGAAGAAAATTTAGAGGAAAAATGACTTAGATATTTTTAGAGTGGGGAGGAATGGATAATCGAGAAGCAAGCAAGTCACTTAATTTCCACTTTGGAAGTTTTGAGTATCAAGTGTAACCTGACACTGTAATTTCTTCCCAAGTAATTCTCAAAATGAGGAATAAACTCCTAACAAAAGCAATTGATATTATGTCAAATAACACTTTTTCTGAAAAGAGTTAGATGAACATCTGTAAGAACTTGTAAAATGATTATAAGCTATGTGGAACATGATGGTTCCTGAATAGCACAGAAATGTTATGCCGAGGAAGAGAAACGGTCAGAGATGTAGGATGAAAGATTTTTGGCATCATTTACCAGAACTGCAGAATCTTTTGGGAGATGAAATATGTAGCTCAGGTCCCATCCTAGGGCAAACTGCATGTGGTCTATGGAAATAACAGTCATTGGCTGAATGCCCACTTCCGAGTTCTCACTTTGCTTTTCTTTAGAGTACAGTTGTACAGGATGGGGGAGAGATTTTAAAATCTCTAATAGAGTAGAAGACCCAGCAGAATTATTCCAATTTAGCCATAGCAAATATTTAGGTGACTGAGGTGTACCACTGATAAAATCAAGTGTTCCCTCTCCCTTCCTAACAGCACTTTGGGTGTACCTACACTACATGGACTGCAGCAGTCCAAGAAAGCAGCTCACCACAACCTTTTCAAGGGCAACTAGAAATGGGCGATAAATGTTGGCCTTGCTTGCAGTGCTTGTATCCCATGAGCAAATAAAAAAAATGTGAAAAAAAGATTCGACTTTTATGAATGAATGGCAACCATTGCATCTCTTATGGCTCTTGCTGTTTAATGGAGCTGATTTTTATCTGGCTCAATTCCATAGATTCCATACCCCAAATAGCCTCCTATTAGTTTCATGTGAGAGTCATGAGTCCCTGAGTTGCCATGAAGATTGTCCTGATCGCTTACCGTAACTTTGGTAGTTTTAGCTAATTCTCTGGGTGTTCCACTGAAACCCTTCCAAAGTTCCAGCAGGAGACTGGGATTTCTCCATGGAATTGATCCTATGCCACCCATTATGTGTTGGTCCAACCAAATTATTCCATTGCCCCAGTTGAATGATTGCCTTATTCAAACAGTTAAAAAAAAGTAATTGTAAAGAAAGTAGTGAAGTCTTCCATTGATGTCTGTAAATGTATTGCTGCCTTGTGATAATGGGTTAATCATTACCATAATTGAACTGTCTTATGTCCAGCCCACAGAATAGCCTATGACCTTGAAATGGCATAAGCAGTTGTTATTACAGTTTTTTTTTAACCTGCATTGTAAACCATTGTTGCATTAAAAATAATTTTCCTGTTAAAAGCCAAGGTTAAACCTGAACATTGAACTTCATGATGCTCTCGTGCCTTAAAACAACTTTGCTGAGATGTGCTGTATGGGGCTAAACGACAACACAATTTCTGAATTCTAAGGTGTCTTACACTGTAACAAACTGTTGGTTGAAGTTAACCTGTTAAATGGTTCTGGTGTTTAGTTCAGGGGTTGAAGTGATTTTTTTTCTAGTTTATTATTCATTGATCTGTTTATTTTTTTGGATATGGTGCTGATCTATAATGTGTACTTAATTTTCCTTTGATCAGAAAATGGAAATCAGAAAATGTGTATGACCTGTATAATCTTGTCTCTAACCTGTGTAGTGTTTACATTACCTATCATCAATAGCTCTGTAAATTTTAAAGTATAAAACATCAATTTGAATTGAAATCGTGCAACAAAGCAATGATGTATATGTGTGATGTGTAAAAGTAAAAATCTTTCAACTGCACATGCTTCCTGTCTACAAACCCTTATTCTTTGTTCATATTGAGCTTGAGGACAAACTGTTTAATAATAGGAATGTTATCAATAAAGCCCAAGAGGCAAAGGTATTATAGAAAAGAAGGAACTCATATTTATACATAGCATCTTCGTGTCTTGGGTTGCTCTAAAGCCCTTGACGGCCAAATAAGTACTTCTGCAGATGGACTATTGTCATTACATAGAAACATAGAAACTGGGAGCAGGAGTAGGCCATTCGGTCCTTCAAGCCTGCTCCGCCATTCATTATGATCATGGCCGATCATCCAACTCCTGCTTTCCCCCCAAATTCTTTGATCTCTTTCGCCCCAAGAGCTATATCTAATTCCTTCTTGAAAACATACAATGTTCTGGCCTCAACTACTTTCTGTGGTAGTGAATTCCACAGGCTCACCACTCTCTGGGTGAAGAAATTTCTCCTCATCTCGGTCCTAAATGGTCTACATGTATCCTCAGACTGTGACCCCTGATTCTGGACTCTCCCATCATCAGGAACATCCTTCCTGCATCTACCCTGTCTGGTTCTGTTAGAATTTGATAGGTTTCTATGAGATCTCCCCTCATTCTTCTGAGATCCAACGAATATAATCCTAACCGACTCAATCCCTCCTCATATGTCAGTCCCGCCATCCCAGGAATCAGTCTGGTAAGCCTTCACTGCACTCCCTCTATAGCAAGAACATTCTTTCTCAGATAAGGAGACCAAAACTGCACAAAATATTCCACGTTTGGTCTCACCAAGGCCCTGTATAATTACAGCAAGACATCCCTGCTCCTGTACTCGAATCCTTTCGCTATGAAGGCCAGCATACCATTTGACTTCTTTACCGCCAGTTGCACCTGCATGCTTACATTCAGCGACTGGTGTACGAGGACACCCAGGTCTCATTGCACATTTCCCTCTCTCAATTTATAGCCATTCAGATAATAATCTGCCTTCCTGTTTTTGCTACCAAAATGGATAACCTCACATTTATCCACATTATACTGCATCTGTCATGCATTTGCCCACTCACTCAGCTTGTCCAAATCACACTGAAGCATCTCTGCATCCTCCTCACAGCTCACCCTCCCACCCAGCTTTGTGTCATCTGCAAATTTGGAGATATTACATTTAGTCCCCTCATCTAAATCATTAATATATATTGTGAATAGCTGGTCACTGCCTGCCATTCGGAAAAAGACCCGTTTATTCCTACTCTTTGTTTCCTGTCTGCCAACCAGTTTTCTATCCATCTCAATACGATACCCCCAATCCCATGCGCTTTAATTTTACACGCTAATCTCTTATGTGGTACTTTGTTGAAAGCCTTCTGAAAGTCCAAATAAACCTCATCCACTAGCTCCCCCTCATCAACTCTACTAGTTACATCCTCTAAAAATTCCAGTAGATTTGTCAAGCATGATTTCCCTTTTGTAAATCCATGCTGACTCTGGGGGAGTGTGTTTGCCAATTTGTGTGTAGCATGATACTACAAACCAGATAATTTATTTTGGTGATTTTGATTGAGGGACACTGGAAGAACTGGGGAGAATTCCCCTGCTCTTAAAGTGCCATGGGATTTTTGCATCCAGTACAGATAAGGCTTGAGTTTCAGACCTCACCTGGAAGATGGCAGCTCTAATAGTGCAGCACTCCCCTGTGGGGAAATGTCATCTTAGATTATATGCCCAAATTTCTGGAGCGGGATTTGAATCTATGATCTTACTCTGTGAGAATGCTGCCCCTGAATCCAGGCAGACACTTAATTAAGTGTGACATATCCAGGAACTTGTAATAAATTACCATTCATTTTCTCATGGCATTGCACGTGGAGAATCTAGATCAAGTGTAGCCATCAGGTGAAGTGAGATTGAGAGCAGGGGAAAATTGAATCAGGTCACACAGATGTAATTCAATCCCAAATTTAAAATAATCCATTCTCTCCTTATTTTGTATAGCATGTTGATATAGTAATCTTATTTAAATGACAGTTTGGGTCAGAATAGAATTATTTGAAACTGGCTGAGGAACTGGGAAGCACAAAGTAAGCTTCGTCACTGCAGGAGGGAGTCATTATAATGCAAGAAGTGTACTAGGCCATTATTATTCCATTAGAAAAATAAAAGTCAGAATTTTTAGTTACAAATGGTTGACTGAAAGTGTGCTACAGAATTAAGAAGGCTATTGTACTAGCTCTTGTGGCCTTGCACATGGAGGATGAAGACTGAGTGCAGTTTTCAGGTCAAGCAAGTTTAGACAGTGGGTATATAACTGGGCCCAAATAATGGAAGGAAAAGAGGATGGAGTTGTATTGGAAAAAGAGAATGGTAGGCAGGAAGAGGAAGCGAGGTTTGCTGATAGGTGGCAGTGGGATAGGATATGGTGTTGGGAAGTGGGTGACGATGGGACATGGGTGAAGAGAATGGGGAGAGAAGCTGGATAGGTGAGATGGATAGGAAAAGGTGGTGCGGAGGAAGGGGAGGATGACAGAGTGAGGATGCTCAGATGATTATTGGTGGAAGCCAGTTTGCCAAGGTATGTTCAGATCCTCTCAACAGCGAGGAGGATGTTAGATTGGAACAAGGTTAAATGATGTCTCTCATTCCACTGGTGAGGAAAAGTTTTGATGATGGGTGAGCAACAATTTTCCTGTTCACTGAGAGGGAGATGTCACATGGTCCTCAAACAATTCATTCCATCGCTTCAATACAAAATCAAAATACTACAGATGCTGGAAATCAGAAATCAAAACAGAAATGCTAGAAATACTCAGTAGGTCAGCCAGCATCTATGGGGAGAAACAGAGTTAATATTTCAGGTCAATGACCCTTCATTAGAGTTCTGTAAATACTGCTTAATTTGTTCAGGGATTTGTGGTTATGCAAGGACAAGGATCCTGTTACATGGGGTGAAGGGATGGGCCCAGATGATGCTCAGAATGGAATTTACTGAAATTTTGATTGGTGTGAGGATTCTTGCTCTTTTCTCTTCCCTTGCTTGTGGTCATTTTCAGGAGCAGGAACACTGAGTGATTCTCTTTCTCTCAGCAGCAAATGCTGGGAATATTCTCTTTTGAGCAGAGAAGGTTAAGGGGAGATTTAATAAATGCGTTAAAATTTTGATGGATTTTTATAGAGTAAATAAGGAGAAAACTGTTTCCACTGGGCATTCAGTCGGTAACCAGACAATTCAAATTTAAGAGCATTGGCAAAAGAGTAACAGGGAAGATGAGATGAGAATATTTTTAAGGACTTGAGTTATGATGATGTGGAATGCACTACCTGAAAGGGTGGTGGAAGCTGATTCAATAGTAACTGTCAAAACGGAATTAGAAATATACTTGAAAAGAAAAAAATTGGATAGCTCTTTCAAAGAGTTGGCACAGGCATGATGGGCTGAATGGCCTCCTTCTGTGCAGCATAATTCTATGACAATCTGTTTCTCTAAGATCATGGTCTTGGCTGCCTGTCAATTTGAATAGCAATGTGCAGAGTTCCTTTAAAAATCACAAGTGAGCAGTCCCAAAACAAAATTCTTGAGTCTGTCCAGTGGCTCCATATCTGCAGTGAGTAAACATCAATGATGTCAGCACACCAGACATAGACTGTTTCTGTTCATTTGCACCTTATAAGCTATCAGAAGAATGTTGTGATATGCCTTTGAGGGACATCAATATGAAATCACACGAAGGGAAAAGTGCCATGTCATCCAGTCTTAGTTTCACTTTTGTTTTGAGCAGAGCACACACACAGCTCTGATGACTTCAAGCCATATACCTATATATAACTGTTCTCATGTGCCTAGTCTTAATAAATGAACCCACAACATTTTTACCCAATCCCTTATTAGTGATTGGTGCCTTTTGTCTTGTTCAGTAAATAAGCCCAAGGTATTATATCATTGTAATAACAACGGAGGGAAGCACATCCTAAAATCAGCAACTGTAATCAGCGGTATTTATGTCCTCACCCTAATGCTCCAATGCATTCTATTTTCTGAACTGCCTGTAGAAAACTGTAGGCTGTGGTTGCACACGTAATGATGTGATTATCAAACAATTCTCACTTTCCTTCAATTTTTGTTTCTAAGCAACTAAGTGAAATTTAATTATTTTCTCCCCAATTTCTGCTTTTCTCCCCTGAAAGTGCTGACTGTTGTGATACAGCTTCATGGTCCCTTCACCCAAAGTGGTCATTTCTCATGTGTGAATTTAGAGATTATTTGAAGGCCTGGGATATGTCTTATCCTGTCCTTGCCCAAATTTAACAGATACATTTAATATTAGGGGTCACCAAACGCTGATCACAAGCAAGATCTCTGCCTTTATTTCCACCCCCCTCCCTAGTTTAGATCAAGAGGATTCCAGCTGAGATCTAGCTTGGCACAGACTGCATGTGAAAGATGAAGCTTAATTCCATGCATTTAAGCCATCAGGAGAATTTGATGGCAGTATAGTTGTCAGACACTGTTCATTATTAAATAGTTTAGTTCCATTTTCTCTTCAGTACAAAATCCTGTCAGTTCATAACATTTTAAAATAGAATTATTTTTTGTTAAATAATAACACTGAGCCGTATTAATTCCTTAACTCCTAGCCAGTAAAAATGGTCCCTTGCAAAAAACATGAGGAAGGTTGTTTTTGCACCAACATGTGTGTGTAATTTACCTGAGGGAACTCTTCAGTGAAATAGTTTAGATTTATTGGAAGAATATTGGCTGTGAATTTAATGACACATAATCAGTCCCAGGCCCACTTAGTATGAGCAGAGGAGCTGAATGGTGCCAACAGAAGTTGATATAATTTCCATTCTGTCAAGGATGTCACAAGACATTACTGTAGTAGTTCATGGATGTGTGTTAACACCAACTAAAAACAAAAGGCACCATGTAGATCTACCAACATACACCATCTGGGCGGGATACGAGTCTGAGATTTTTAAATCCAGTTTGAAATGACACAATGGAGAGATTGTCATGATTGAAAGTTGATTCCACAGGGAGTCTGTTTTGATTTTTTTTTGCTAACCAGACTTCAAAAGCTGATTGCTTAAATCATTCTCTCAAAACATTTTCTACATGACGTCATTTTCCGTGGTGCCATATCATAGGCTGACTGTCCTCATTATCACGTTTTTTTCTTCCCCTTGTTTATGTTCTTCTGTTTCCTCTTTTCTAATGATCGTGTGAATTGTTTTGCTTGTCAAGTTCAGAGATGTTACGAGGTCAGTGGAAATCTTTCCAATTCAACATTGTGCACTCTCAAGACAGATAAAAACGCAGAATGAAATGTCTCTACTCTGGCCCAACAACGTGCTTCTGCCCTAACCTCAGAAGTTCACATTCTACTGCACCACACATTTTTTTTGATTTACCACACCAACCATTCTGTGGTCTCTCTGAGTGAGATTGCCCATAAGTGCTAATTTTAGAGGTAGTTCTCTGGTGTGGACTATGCCCATTGGAAAATAGATTGACACTTCCCAAAGTTGTTTCACAAAGGACTTATCAACCAACAGAAGAAATTTTCATTTCATAGGCTGGTTTTAAGCCCAGTTGCCAGAGATAAATGGGCACCCTGTTTGTCTCTTGCTCCCCATCTTGCACCACTTCAGAAGGTAAGGATCCATAAGTAGATATAGCTCCACAAACGCAAGCAGCCACTTGAATCTTGCCCAAGTGGCCATTTTTCAGGTTATCCTGAATAATAAAGGCTGTCAGACTCTGGCTGTCAACAGGGAATCCCAGCTCAGCCTAATCCTCTCTTTACCCAGCCTTGTCACTTAGGCACTTTCCAGTGTGAACCTACTGTCTTGCAGTGAGGAACAGGACATTAGCTGATGTTTCTTCTTTTCCCATCTCCCTAACCAAGGTAAGGAGAGGGCAATTTGGAAATCAGCTAATTTTGTAGAACTAGGAGGAAGCATTTACCCACAATGCCATTGAGGGAACTGTTCTGACTTTAATCATGTCTGCAAATGCAGCAAGAGAAAATATAAGAACAATGTAATTGTTTCCTATGCATTACTTGGTGCTGTGCTCACAACCTTGTCCATGCAGGAGAAAGTTTATTTGAAGGTTATATTAAGGAATTTAACCATAGTGCTACTGTGACTGCATAGTTGAACATTATAAATAAGGAAAGCCTCAGTTTTGATCCCAGATCTTTTATGAGATCTTCATGTGGAGCAGTGTGATCAAACTCTTGTCACTACCTTAAGGAAGAGAAAATCAGCCGGAGCTGCACCCCCTTGTTTACAATCCAGCAAATGCACCCATGGTGGTTGGGTGGGGATGTGGTTTGCACTTGGAAGTTTCACCCCTGTGTTCAAGTAGCCTGTTGACTTTTCCTGTGAAGGCTCATCAATGAAGGAGAAGCAGTTGAGTGATATCCTGAGGTAACAAGTGCCCGTGGAACTGTAACTGTGCCCCAGGAAGAGTCAAGTCCTTTAGAAGAGGAAATGGGGAACCAAATGTGAAATAAGAGAAAAAAGATTAAAACAAATTGAAAAATAGCCTTAACTTACTGCTTACTTTCATTCTTTCTTTCCCTCCCCACTATTCGTCTCAATTTTTTTGCTCCCTCTTATTCTTTGCTATTTCCTTTTTTTTTCTCACCAACTGGACCCCTTAAATAAATACATATGTGCTACATATAAGTGATCTTTGAAAATTTTTGAGACTCTCTGGCATATTTTCTCAGCAAATATGAGCAACTCTTCGACCTCTACAGATCTGGCAGGAAGGAAAGGACGGTACTCATTGGAATGAATACAAGAAAATGCAGAAGCGTATTAGAAAGACAATCAGGAGAACAAAGCAACAACTGAGACAAAAAGCACAGCTGCAAATGCAAATTACTCCAATAAGAAATTCTTTCCGATTTCAATACTAAGAGTCCAATCAGAGAAGAGGTGAGAACCATAAAAAGTGCCAACTGGATCAAGATAGAGGGTCCATGCAGGATAGGAAATTACAGCTCTCTCCAAATCTTCACAAGAGAAGGAATACTTGAGCAACATGTCTTCCCCAAACAGAAATCTCCCAGATATATAATGGCTTCTCTATAATTGGCAGGCTGATAAAGCTCAATAACAGTAAATCCCTCAGATGGATTATATTTTTCCCATAGTGAGGAGATTTATAAGCCAAGACGTGCTGACTGGCCTTCCCTCTGTAATTATCTTGTGATCTTGTAATCATCAGTGTCAGTGAAATACATGGAGCTTGTGGAGATGGAAGCACGGATACCCTGGTGAATCAGTAGGTAAATGAACCTCACGATGTAATGCTCAGTTACACACACTGGGCAGATTTGAAGCTCAATCCCTGAATTACGGTATCAGCCAGGTCAGCAGTGTGTCAATTACAATTAGTCTTGGTGTCCTCTGGGGTAAGGATGGGGGAAGTCAGTCAGGGCTCCTGTTTCTGTTGCAAAGTGCAGGTGAATGGCTGTCAAGTGAGGACAGGTTCAGGCTGGGCTGTAATGCCTTTCATAATCTAACAACCTGTCAACACTCACTGTTTTAACTGATGAGAGAAGAATAGTTACTTGCATGAGGCACTGGGAGGTTGTTAGCATCAATGGAACCATATCTCATTAAAAGTTGGCACCTGCAGGAGAGGAGGGAAACAAAAGAAAATGTTATTTTAGAATAATGGGCATCCTGGGATTTCCATGAGTATAAACCTTTATTCAAAATCATCAGACTTTTCCTCTATAGTACTCATTTTATTTTCTCCTTTGTATTCCCACTATTTCTTACCTAATTGTTCTCTGTCCATATTTAGTCTGGCCTGACATCTATGCAAGTAAAAAAACATTTTGACCCAAGCTTATAACCTAAGATTTATTGTATACTTTTGCTGTGTAATGCTCAGCTCAGTCTCTCTGGCCACATTGTAAAGTCATTTAGACATTTGGAGCAGTATTTACTTTAGACAATGACAAATGGTCAAATAATTTATATCATCATGAGGTATAAAAAAGATGCAGCTGAATCTAACATTTGCATTTGAAGGCTTTTTCTGTAGAAGCATTTGAGGTACTGGGGCTATAATGAAGGGTTATGATAGCAAATAGGGGAAGAAAAAGGCTAGGAAATGCCTCAAAGCTGTTTTCTTTTCCAGGAGGTTTCCTATCATATTTCTGATGCAGTAAAACTGATGGAGCGGGAGTAGTGGGAGGGATTTGTCAGCCTATTTCTTTTTGTTGGGGTGCCAGTGACAAAACAGCATCAATTTAAAATTGTTGCTGATAGTGAAGTGAAATATTAGGAATAATTTCTTTACACTAAGTTGTTAGAGCATGGAATGCTTAGCCGCACCCATTTGTTGTGGTGTATTGCATCTTTTGAAGAAAAGTCGATAAATATTTGAGGCAGCAAAAGATGCAGGGCCATAGAAGGGAGCAGGACATTGGACTGAACTTCTATGGTTACTTTTCACATGTGAACATGAGCCAGCATCTTCAGTACAGAACAACTGGGGGAATAATGTATGCTGACTTGTTCAATGGAATAGAAATGGCCACTTCAGACCTTTAGTGACATATATTGAATATCATTGCAGAACAAACATTTTGTGTATCAGTATTACAGTCCCATTTGCCTAATCTCACTAATATCAAAACTAATGGTATTAATTGAACATAGAATAGTACAGCACAGAAGAGTTTGTGAGTTTGTGCTTACTCTGTTATAGAGCAAATGCGTTAGTCCCACTACCCTGCACTTTCCCCATATCCCTGTGAATTTCTTTCCCCTTCAAGTATTTAACCAATTCCTTTTTGATAGCTACCCTATCAGGCAAAACATTTCAAATTCTATCCACTTGTTACATAAAACATTTTTTGTCCTATTGCCTCTCATTTTTTGGCAATCACCTTAAATCTGAAGCCTCTGGCTATTGGCCATTGGAGGCAGTTTCTCTTTATATACTGTATCTAAACCCTTCACGATTTTAACTACCTCTATCAAACCTCTTCTTGGAATTCTCAGCTCTGAGGAGAACCCAAGCTTCTCCAGTCTATCCACATAAGAGTGAGCTCTCATCCCTGGGACCATTCTAATAAATCTGGTTACAATCCCCACAGAAACCAATAACTTAAACAAAAAGAAATTCAAACTTCCAGTTGACAGCTGAAAGGATGACATGACTAGATTTCACATTTTATTTAAGACTTTTACTGTAACAACCAGATTAAAAGCACTGTTTTTCTAGGCAACTTATACTTTAGAGAACAGAACTTCCCCTTTTACTTTTAACACAACCAAAAATTTCACTTCACTGGTATACTTTACAGTGCCCATTAAGTAGTCATCCGATTTTCCTGAAGCTAATGCAAAATGATTTTCAGTTCCTCAGAGTTTACTTCTGTTACTTTCCTTTTCCAGGCTGGAAACTTTGAACCCCAGAACTGTCTTCCTTGGTGAGGGTTTTTCCTGGCAATTCTCCTTCTTGCACAAGTTAGGCAAATCTCCCAGCCTCATTCCAAATCTTTACAAATTTGGTCTTTTTAATTCAAGCCCAAGCTCTCACCCGTATTCCTGTATAGTGAACCATAGTGAGTTTTGGCCTCCACTGCTCCATCTCTTTTAGATCCTGGCGGTCTGTCTGTGACAGTGATTTTCTGGAACCTCTTAGAAACCCTTCCCCACTCAAAGCGCCATGGCAATATGAATCAAATGAGCCTTGTATCCATGTAGAAATGTTAATTAGCTATCGGTGAGACCTCAACCCTCTTTTATCTTGGACTATTGTTTGTAGTTTAAAATAGTTTAAAGTGTAATTGCTTATAACCTGACCTTCTTAACACCTTCCTAGAACTATGGAAATTAGCAGTCTAATCACTGTAAGCACAAATGTTACTGCCATTGTCTCCAAGTGTGAAGACCTTGCACCGTTTTTCCAGCAAAACAACCCAGGCCTTCCTTTAATCTTTAACAACCAGGCCTGTTGTCAGGCAGACTTCAGAACAGGTCACATGGCCCCTTCATTTTTACCCTAAATTAAAGACACAGCCCCAAAGCTTAACAATTTTATAAACCTCATAATTATAACAATCTCTTCTGTGTGCTCTCCAAAGTCCTCACATTATTCCTAATGTGTGGTGCCCAGAATGGGACACATTATTCCAGACTGGGACCAAAAGAATTCAGCAAAACAGAATAATACCTGTACAAGAGTAACCTAATAAATGACAGCCAGCACAGCTTTAGAAGGGATAGATCTTGTTGAGTCTATCTCATAAACATCCTTGAGTGACACGCCATATAATTATAGAATGGTTACAGCACAGTGGAAAGCTATTTGGTCTGTCATGCCGGTGCTGGATTTCTGAAGGAGAGCCTTCTCCCTGTAGCCCTGCACGTTATTCCCTTTCAGGTAATAATCCAAATTCTCACTTGAATGCTTTGATTGACCTGCTTCCACAACAGTCTCTGACAGTGCATGCCAGATCCTTACCATTGGCTGCATGAAAAAGTCTTTCCTCATGTCACCATTGCTTCTTTTGCCAATCACCTTAAATCTGTGCCCTTTGGTTCTCAATCCTTCCACCAATGGAAGAAGTTTTTCCATATCTACTCTATCCAGACCCCTCATAATTTTGAATACTTCTATCAAATCTCTTCTCAAGCTTCTTGGCTTCAAGGAGAACAGTTCCACCTTTTTCAATCTATCTACATAAATGAAAGCTCCTCATCCCTGAAACCATTTTCGTGATTCTTTTCTGCACTCTCTCTAATGCCTTCATATCCTTCATAAAGCGTGGTGCCCAGGACTGGACACAATACTCCAGTTGAGGTTGAGCCAGTGTTTTATACAAGTTTAACATAAATTCCTTGCTTTTATACTCTTTGCCCCTGTTGATAAAGATCAGGATATTGTGTGCTTTATTAACCTCTCTCTCAGCCTGTCCTGCCACATTTAATGATTTATGTACCTATACACCCAGGTCCCTCCGCTCCTGCACCTCCTTTAGAATTGTACCCTTTGATTTATACACTGTGTCTCCTGCCAACACAAGGTGGCCACCAATACCTGACTATGCATGCGCACTTGTCCATGCATGTGCAGAAAACCAATGACATCATTGGCTGGATAGACAGTGCCAGCAAAACCCATTTTTAAAAAAACTTCTGTGATAGAGGGGTGAGGAATATTAAAACAATCAGAGGAACTTTATTTCCCCTTCCTGATTATATAATCAAAGCATTAAAAGAAACCCGAATGACACGTTCTGTGTACATAACTGCTGTGACAAACCCGGTGTTTTGAACTGAGTTGGAGATCAAGGGGAAAGTGGTACACGTACCTAGTTCCTAGTTCACATTTAATTTTCTGTATCAAGTTTTTTTTGCAAAATTATTTCTGTTAAACTGCATGCATTTTTTTTATTTTGGAAATTCAGTTTAGCTTTTGATTTTGATTTTGATCTCCGGAGCTTGCAATGATGTCACCGAGTAAAACGGTATAACTGTGAATGCACCATATTCTTCCTACTAAAATGAATCACTTCACACTTCTCTGCATTAATTTACTTCCGTTACCTGTCTGTCCGTTTCACCAGCCTGTGTATCTCATTTTGAAGTTCTACACTATCATCTTCTCAGTTTACAATACTTCCAAGTTTTTTATCGTCCGCAAATTTTGAAATTATGCCCTGTGTACCAAGACCATTAATGTTTATCAGGAAGAGTAGAGGTCCTAAAGCTGATCCCTGTGAAACTCCATTATAAACCTTCCTCTTGTCCGAAAAACATTTATTCACCACTAATCTCTTTTTCCTTTAATTCAGCCAATTTTGTATCCATGTTGCTACTATCCCTTTTATTCCACGAGTTCTAACTTTGCTCGCATGTCAGTTATGCAGCTTGGAAGCCCATGTACACTACATGAATGGTATTGCACTCATCGATTCTCTCTGTTCCCTCATTAAAAAACTCAAGCAAGGTAGCTAAACACAATTTTCCCTTAACAAATCCATGCTAGCTTTCCTAAATTAACTCAATTAGCCCAAGTGACTATTAATTTTGTCCTGAATTATCATTTCTAGAAGCTTTTCCATCACCATGGTTAGACTAACTGGCCTATAGTTGCTGGACTTACACTCATGTTCAAAAAAGGGTGTAAAGGTAACATTTGCAATTCTCCAGTCCTCTGGCATCACCCCTTAGTTTAAGGAAAGCGGGAACGTTATGGCCAGTGCTTCCACAATTTCCACTCTCATTTCCCTTAGTAACCTTGGATGTATCTCATCTGGTCCTGGTGCCTTATCAACTAAGCACAGACAGCCTATCCAATACCATCTCCTGATCAATTTTAAACCCTTCAAGTTTCTGAACTACCCCCTCTTTCACCACGACCTATGTAGCAGCATCTTCCTTGGGAAAGGTGGATGCAAAATATTTAATACCTCAGCCCCTGCTTCTACTCGTAAATCCCCCCTTTGGTCCCTAATTAGCCCCGTCCATCCTTTACCACCTATTTATTATTTACATGCAAATAGAAGACTGGGATTATCTTTCATGTCAGCTTTAAGCTTCTTAAGGCTCTTTTCATATTTTCACTTTGCTTCTCTTGTTTGCTTTTTAAATTCCCCTCTGAAACTTCTATATTCAGCCTGATTCTCCATTGTATTATCCACCTGACTTCTGTCATCAGCATACTTTTTCTCCATCTTAATATCCATCTCTTTTGTCATCCAGGGAGCTCTGGATTTGTTTGCCCTGCCTTTCCCCTTCATGGGAATATTCCTTGATTGTGCCTGAATTATCTCCTGTTTAAATGCAGTCATTGTTCAGTTACTGTTGTGCCTGCTAACCTTGATTCCAATTAATCTGTGCTAGATCCATTCTTATCCCTTGAAGTTGGCTTTTCCCCAGTTAATTATTCTTACTTTGGATTGTTCCTTGTCCTTTTCCATAGCCAAACTAAACCTTATAATACAATGATCACTGTCGCCTAAATGTTCTCTTATGGACACTTGATCACTTGGCCCACCTCATTTCCAAGAACCAGGTCTAGCAGCGCCTCCTTTCTTATGGGACTGGAAACATCTTGCAATACAAAATTCTCCTGAACACACTCGAGCAACTCTTGCCCTCTCTGCCTTTTACACTACAAATATCCCAGTCTATATTTGAATAATTAAATTCCCCTGTTATAACTGCTCTATAATTTTTGCACCTCTCTGTGATTTCATTGTAAATTTGTTTCTCTACACCCTTCCCACTAGTTGGTGGCCTATAGACTACACTGAGAAATGTAATTGTACAACTTTTGTTCCTTAGCTCCAGCCAAATAGATTCTGCCCTTGACCCCTCTGGGACATCTCTCCAGCACTGCAATGCTCTCCTTAATCAATACTGCCACACCTTCCCTCTTTTCTTCCTTTCCAAATTGGCAGAGGATTTTAAGAAAAACAATAAACAATTCAGCCCATCAAGCCAGTTCATGGCTGATCTGTATCCTAACTCCATCCTTTGGTCTACGTTCCATACCCCTCATTACCCTTAGCTAGCAAAAATTTATCACTCTCAAATTTAACATTATTATTTGAGCTCACACCTATTTCTTTTTGTGAGACCGAGTTCCACATTTCTACCACCCTATACAAGTGTTTCCTAACTTCATTCCTGAATGGCCTGGCTCTGCTGTGAAGGTTATATCCTCTTGTCCCAAACTCTCCCCGAACATTGGAAAATGTTTCTTTCTACATACTCTGAAACTTTCCTTTCAAAAATCCTAACAATCACAATCAAATCATCCCTTAATCTCCTATATACAAGCCTAGTTTATCTACACTCTCCTCATCATCTCCTTGTAGCCCTGGTAACGTTCTAGTGCATCAGCACTGCACTGCACAGATGAGAAGCATTATGATTGATATTTCCAAAAGGTCTTGGATAAGAGACTTGCGGTGGGATTTTCTGTACCCGGCCACCACCGCGATCTTCCAGTCCTGCCGCAAGTCAATGGACTTCTGGCTGGGATGCCACAGCAGGTCCAGCCCACAATGGGGCCAGAAAATCCTGGGCATGTTTGCAAACTAAAATCAGGATAAGACATAGATATCTTAAAGGATATTTTAACTGATCAAACGGGACTAAAACATAAGCTAGTTACAAGGGGGCTAAGCTACAGTGCAGGGTGATATTGAGCGAGGCACTTGGTACATTCCCTGAAACTACAATTCTATTGCAAAGTAGTTAAATGATACTAAGCCTTGGAATGGGTGGACTATGGACTTGGAGCAAAGGGAAGCGCTATAGGAAATACATTGATAAACTAAAATCTTCATGCTCAGAAAGGGCTTTCTTAAAGGGGACTTCATAGAGGTTATTTGATGATGTGTTCATTGGCTGTTTGTGGAATCTTGTATGCCAATTGACTGCCTCCATAACAGTGACTAGACTTCTAAAGTAATCAATTAGCTATGAAGTATCTTGAAATGGCTAGCAGTTGTGATTGTGATTGGTGCAGTGTAGTGACTCTACCTCTGGCCCAGGAGCTCTGGGTTCAAGTCCCACTGCTATGGAAGGTGTGTTCATAATGTGGCTAAACAGGTTGATAAAATCCTTCCCATACACCTGATGGTAGATGGTAAAGAGCAGGAGAGTTTGCTGGTCAGTCATACTACGGAAGGCAATGGCAAACCACTGCAGTATTTTGCCAAGCATAATCATAGACCAATGGAAGTCCATGGTTGTCAACGCCCTCATAGAGCTTGGTACCTGAAGGCGGAGCAGTTGAGAAAAGGTATCATATCACAGAATCACACTGCAGAAGAGGCCCTTCAGCCCATCGAGTCTGCACCAACACCTGAGAAACACCAGGCCTACCTACCTAATCTCATTTACCCGCACTTGGCCTATAGCCTTGAATGTTATGATGTGCCAAGTGCGCATCCAGGTACTTTGTAAAGGATGTGAGGCAATCTGCCTCCACCACCCTCCCAGGCAGTTCATTCCAGTCTGTCACCACCCTCTGGGTAAAAAAGCTTTTCCTCACATCCCCCCTAAACCTCCTGCCCCTCACCTCAAACTTGTATCCTCTCGTGACTGACCCTTCAACTAAGGGGAACAGTTGCTCCCTATCCACCCTGTCCATGCCCCTCATAATCTTGAACACCTCGATCAGGTCGTCCCTCTCTTTTCTGCGCCAACGAAAATAACCCAAGTCTATCCAACCTCTCTTCATAACTTAAATGTTTTATCCCAGGCAATATCCTGATGAATCTCCTCTGCACCCCCTCCAGTGCAATCACATCCTTCCTATAATGTGGTGACCAGAACTGCACACAGTACTCCACCTGTGGCCTCACCAAGGTTCTATACAACTCCAACATGACCTCCCTACTTTTGTAATCTATGCTTCGATTGATATGTCCCATATGCCTTTTTCACCACCCCACTAACATGCCCCTTCGCCTTCAGAGATCTATGAACACACATGCCAAGGTCCCTTTGTTCCTCAGATTTTCATGGTGTCATACCATTCATTGAATACTTCCTTGTCAAATTACTCCTTCCAAAGTGTATAACCTCACACTTGTCAGGGTTAAAATTCCATCGGCCACTTATCTGCCCCTTTGACCATCCCGTCTATATTTTCTGGTAGCCCAAGACACTCAACCTCACTGTTAACCACCTGGCCAATCTTTGTGTCATCCACAAACTTACTAATCCTACCTCCCACATAGTCATCTATGTCGTTTATATAAATGACAAATAATAGGGGACTGAGCACAGATCCCTGTGGTATGCCTCTGGACACTGGCTTCCAGTCACTAAAGCATCCTTCTGTCATCACCCTCTGTCTCCTACAAGTAAGCCAATTTTGAATCCACCTTATCAAATTACCCAGTATCCCATGTGCATTTGCCTTCTTTATAAGTCTCCCATGTGGGACCTTGTCAAAGGCTTTGCTGAAATCCATATAAACTGCATCAACTGCACTACCCTCATCAATACACGTGGTCACCTCCTCAAAACATCCAATCAAATGACCTCCCTCTGACAAAGCCATGCTGACTATCCCTGATCAAACCTTGCCTCTCCAAGTGGAGATAGATACTCTCCTTCAGAACTTTCTCCAATAATTTCCCTACCACTAATGTGAGACTCACTGGCCTGTATTTCCCTGGCTTATCTCTACAACCCTTCTTAAATAGCGGAACCACATTAGCTGTTCTCCAGTCCTCTGGCACTTCCCTGGTGGCCAGAGAGGAATTAAAAATTTGGGTCAGAGCCCCTGCGATCTCTTCCCTTGCCTCCCTCAGCAGTCTGGGCCACAAATCATCTGGACCTGGAGATTTGTCCACTTTTAAGCCTGCCAACACCTCCAATACCTTGTCGCTCCCTATATCAATTTGCTTAAGAACCTCTTAGTCTCTTTCCCCGAGTTCAGTACCTTCATCCTCATTCTTTTGGGTGAAGATGGATGTGAAATATTCATTCAACACTCGAGCGATATCCTCTGGCTCCACCCATAGATTGCCCTCTTGGTCCTTTATGGGCCCTACTCTTTCCCTGGTTATCCTCTTCCCATTGATATATTTAAAGAATATCTTGGGATTTTCCCTACTTTTACCAGCCAGAGCTTTCTCATATCCCCTCTTTGCTCTCCTAATTGTTTTCTTAAGCTCCACCTGCACTTTCTGCACTCCACTAATGCCTCCGCTGACCTGCTTCCCTTGTACCTGCTAAAAGTCTCTCTTTTCCTTCTCATCGTAACCTGAATATCTCTGGTCATCCAGGGTTGTCTGGGCTTGATACTCCTTCCTATCACCCTAAAGGGAACATGTTGAGCCTGTAACCTCCCCACTTCTTTTTTGAACGACCCCCCACTGCTCCTCTGTAGGTTTCCCCACAAGTAGCTGTTCCCAGTCCACCTTGGCCAGTTCCAGCTGTATTTTACTAAAATCCACCCGCCCCCAATCCAAAACCTTTTTTTGCAACTTGTCGATTTCTTCGTCCATAACAAACTTAAGCTGTATCATGTTGTGGTCGCTATCACTAAAATGCTCCCCCACCACAACCTCAACCATTTGTCCAGCTTCATTCCCCAGAATTATGTCCAGCGCTGCGCCGTCTCTTGTTGGACCCCCTACATATTGACCTAAAAAGTTCTCCTGTACACATTTCAAGAAATCCACTCCATCCAAGCCCTTAACACTATGTCTATCCCAATTAATGTTGGGAAAGTTGAAATCACCTAATATAATTACCCTACTGTTATTGTTTTTACACACCTCCACACATATTTGCTCCTCAATTTCCCGCTGACTATCTGGGGGTCTATAATAAACACCTAACAATGTGGCTGCCCTTTTTTTATTCCTAAGCTCTACCCACAAAGCTTCATTCGATGCCCCCTCCAAGATATCATCTCTCCTTATTGCAGTAACTGACTCTTTAACTAATATTGCATCACCTCCTCCTCTTTTATCCCCTCCCGTCTCGCCTAAAGATTCTATATCCTGGAATGTTGAGCTGCCAATCCTGCCTCTCCCTCAACCACATCTCAGTGATGGCTACTATATCACAATGCCACATGTCAATCCTCACCCTTAACTCATCCATTTTACCTGTAATACTCCTGGCATTAAAGTAGAGGCCATCCAGCCTTGCCTTACTCCCTTGAAACTTAATGCAGATGTTCTCCCTCTGACTTGATTGTTTTACTATATTATGATGTGTCCCTATTCTGCTAACATTCTGTGTCCCCTCCCCTTGCCGAATTAGTTTAAAATCCTCCCAACAGCACTAGCAAACCCGCCCACAAAGATGTTAGTCCTGCTCTGGTTCAGATGTAGACCATCCCGCTTGTACAGGTCTCACCTTCCCCAGAAACGATCCCAGTGATCCAGGAATCTAAAACCCTCCCTCCTGCACCAACTCTTAAGCCACTTATTCGTTTGTGCTATTCTCCTATTTCTGAGCTTGCTTGCACGTGGCACTGGGAGTAATCCAGAGGTTACAACCGGAGAGGTCTTGCTTTTTAATCTACTGCCTAACTCGCTGAATTCTTGATGCAAGACCTAATCCCTCTTTCTACCTATGTCATTGGTACCAACATGTACCATGACCTCTGCCTTATCACCCTCCCCCTTCAGGATGCTCTGCAGCTGTTCAATGACATCCTGGACTCTGGCACCAGGGAGGCAACATACCATCCTGGAGTCATGTTGACGGCCACAGTAGTGCCTATCTGTTCCCTTGACTATAGAATCCCCAATTACTATTGCTCTTCCTCCCTTCCTCCCTTCCTGTACAGACAGGCTGCTTGTGGTGCCAGAAGCTTGGCTCTGCTTGCACTCCCTGGATGAACCAGCGCCCTCATCAGCCTCCAAAATGGAATACCGATTTGCGAGTGGGACCCCAGGTGACTCCTGAACTACCTGCCTGTTTCTGTTGGACTGGCTGGTGGTCACCCATTCCCTTACTTCCTAAAATCCCTTCAGCTGCGGTGTGACCACCTCTCTAAACGTGCTAGCCACGATGCTCTCAGACTCATGGATGCTCCACAGTGTCCCCAGCCGCCGTTCCAGCTCTGAAACCTGAGCTTCCAGGAGCTGCAGCTGGACACACTTCCTGCACACGTGCTGGTCCCGGGCACTGGAAATGTCTCTGGCTTCCCACATAGAGCACGAGGAGCACACCATGGCTTTGAGTGCTCCTGCCATGACTTATCCCTTTAAATTAAACTTTTTAAACCAATTACTCTAGGATTTCTTTCCTGATCCTCGTTACTGTAGAATATACAAACTATAAACCACAAAAAGACCTTAGACAATAAGCGATTAAAGTAATAAATACTTTACCCACTACCAGTGATTCCTTTCCCTTGTAGCCTCTACTACTGCAGCAGGGCAAGACGCAGGCTCTGAAGATTTAAGAAATTGGATAGCAAGGAAAAAATGCTAAGAGCACCTCATCCCCTATGCACAGAATTCCCACTTTGCACCAAATTGCCAATACACACTCTGGCTGTGCTTCACTCAGGATGAGCTCTCTCTCTCCTGTTCGTGTGCATAAATGCAAGTTTTTGATAGATAAAATACAGCTTAGAGAAAGTACTCTTGAAATAATAATTCCAGTTATGCCAAGACAGCAGAGTTTAGGAAGCAATTGGCAAATTTAGGAGAGATATTGTGAAGTATTTCCTTGCAGCAAGGGTGATAAACTTGGAGAGTGGCGAGCAAGACTATTTGAGCAAGGATAATGGATTCATTTAAGAAACAGCTAATTTCTGTAATGGGAAGATTGTTGAATTGGTATTCTGCAAAGAAGAGATAAAATGGACTGAAGGGCTACAGTATTTGTGTTCCAATCCATCTTGTGATCTGGTAAATGTTATGTACATAAAAGCTCCATAAGCTTTACTCAGACAAGAACTCCAACAAAACTAGCAGAAAATAAGATGCTAAGATATTATGTGTTTTTTGAGGAAATGATTACATAATTCACTGCTTATCTTCCTTGAAGTTTCCAGCAACATTCATATTCTGCCAATAAGGAAGGTTAAGGGGAGCATTTTAGACATGCGTGCAATGGAACACAACTGATTGAAGCTGTCTCTTTCTTTCACTGATTCAGGAAACGATTGTCAGATGCAATCCCTGCATTGTGGAAATGCCTGTTTGAACTCTTCTAGGGCACTTGTTCAAGCACGGTTTGTTTATTCTCTTGTCTATCATTGATATTCTCTGATGCATTAAGATAATAGATTTTTTGGCATCAGATGCACCCATCTTTACAGCAAGCTCCCATCTATGAGGTGATGCATTGAAATAGTTCCAGCAATTTGGTAGGTCATAAACGCCTTGGAGCAGATGAATGATGAATAAAATTCAAAACAACCACATACCATTTGAGCACGTAAGTTTCCTGGATGAATATGCTGAATTTATGTAGCACTGTGCAATTTACAGTGGGGGATGTCCTGAAAGCATCCCTGAAAAGGTCAAAAATACCCATTAACTCATGAGAAACCCTGGCTTGTGACAGGCCAAAATGGAGAAGGCTCATTCAGGAACTCATCAAGAGACTTCGCGAGGAATATGCAGAAATGAATTCGAGGCATCAGAGGGAGCACACAGACCTATAAACAAACCATTTAACCTAACCTTCAAGCACCACCTGCTCATATGAGGCAAAGTCTGTAGATTGCTGGTTGCGGCCATTTCAGAACCCACCTAATCAGAGTGGAAGCATATCATCCTCAATCCTGAGAGACTAGCTAAGAAGATGATATCGTTAAGGACTTGCTTGCTAAGATTCAGTTATTCTGTTAATGATTTTCAAGCATAAGATCAAATATTTTTTAAGACAGCTTTCTCTAGTTCTTAAGTGGATAAATACAGCTCACAAGAGTCTTACCAAACCATAAAGAAAAACAAAAAAAATTCAGTTTGTGCTCTGTAGTAAAATTAGCTGTCCTCAGCCAGGATAGTGATGCAACATTTCCCATCACCATCTGTGGGTGGGATGGGCGTAAGAGAAAAACTGAAATTTCCCAGGGTATTTGTTCCTGATCGCCACCCCAGTGCCTAAATTGGAAATTGTTCATCTGTATTGCACTGGACAGTTGTTCAGTATTGCACTGGACAGTTCATTAAACTCTCAGCTATTAGGAGGCTGCAACTTATTTTATTTTTCTACAAATTTAAACTCACAGCAGAGTAAGATTATTAAATTTAATTTAATTTTTCTACAAATTTAAACCCACAGCAGAGTAAGATTGTTAAATCAATGTGTTTAGGACCTTAAACCTACTTAGAATTAAGCTGGCAGGAGTGGACTGTTATAATCTTTAATTCCTGCCCTCGATATTTTATCTTCTGCATTATCATCTTCTCCGGTGGGTGAGCCCTACATCCCAGAGATTGTTTTATCTTTGCTCTAATAGCTAGGTAAAATTGGTAGTGTGCAAGGGTAACAAACAGAGAACAATATGGAACCCCATAATGCAATCACAATGCAGTATGTGAGGGAATGAGAGGGATGATGTATTTGCATCCAGGCAAATTGTCATTTGTGTGAGTGAACAAGTATGAAAGTTTTCAGGTATCTGGTGTAGGCTGCATGCATGGTGTCTCAGGGCACTATTGGGAATAGAGGGCAATATGCAGTATTTACGTATCTGGTGTGGGCAGCATGAATGGCAGTAGTGGCTAATATGGTCACAACTCTACATTCAAGTATCTAGGAGCAGTGCAAAGAGGAACACAAAATCAAGCCAGACAAGACTTGTTCATGTTCCTGTGTAATCAAATTGAGTGGCCCATGCACAAAAGACATCTGCGACCCGCAAGATGCAAATGTGCACTGCTGTTCATAGGTTTGGTAGATGCCTTCTGTTCTTCCTTGAAAACACCCAGTAGAAAATGTAAAAACAAACTCTTACCTTGATGGCAATTGATAGAACCATCACAAGATGATTGGCATCCTCATACATGAAACATGAAAAGCCAGCATGCAGGTACAGCAAGTAAATAAGAAGACAAATGAAGTGTTGGCCTTTATTGCAAAGGTGATAGAGAATAAAAGTAGTGAAGTCTTGCTACAACTGTACCAGGCATTGGTGAGATCACACCCAGAGTGCTGCCTACAGTTTGGGTCTCCTTATTTAAGGGTGGATATAATTACATTGGGGCAGTCTAGAGAAGGTTCACTAAGTTGATTCCTGGGATGAAGGAGTTGTCTTATGAAGAAAGGTTGAGCAGTTTTGACATATACTTACTGGAGTTTAGAAGAATGAGAGGTGATCTTTTTGAAACATATGATTCTGAGAGACCATGACAGGGTAGATGCTGAGAGATGTTTCCCCACATGGGGGCAATCCAGAACTAGGGGTCACAGAATAAAAATAAAGGGTCTCCCATTTAACATGGAGACGAGGAGGATTTCTTCTCTCACAGGGTCGTTTGTATTTGGAGTTCTCCACCACAGAAAGAAGTGGAGGTTGAGTTGTTGAATATATATAAGGCTGAATTAGATTTTTTGTCTACAAGGGAGTTGAGTGTTATGGGGTGCAGACACAGGAAAGTGGAATTTAGGTCACAATCACATCAGCCATGACCTTATTGCATGGTGGAGAAGGCTGAAGGGGCCTAATGGTCTCCTCCTACTTTAATTTCTTATGCTTTTAAGTGGATGAGGGAGGCCATTCAGCCATTATGAACAAACAAGCCTGCATCTATATAGCACTTTTCCCATCTTTGGGATATCCCAAAGTACTTTAAAGCCAATGAAATACTTTTGAAGTGTCATTTCTGTCACAATGTAGTCAAATGTGGCAGTCTATTTGTGTACAGCAGGGTCCCACAAATAGCTATGAGATGCATTATGACCCGGCAGGCGATGTGTGCAAATCCACGAGGGAAACTTGATCATGTGGTCACAACAAATTTGCAATTTGTATTTTATTTTGAGATGCATGCCCTGAATTCAGTAGTAATAAGTCCACTAACACTTGAGATTTTTTATAAAACTAAATTAAACATTTATTAACACAAGATTTCAAGCACAAACATGGGTCTACAAATCACTACTATAATAACTCCAAAAGCCCCTAACTAATCTGGTTTACAGTTACACCCCACCCCCCATTAAGGTAACAGTAGACAAAAAAAAAGATTTTAAATAGATTTCAGCCAGTTAACACAATACCCTGGACAGTAGAATTCAAAGTGGCTTTTCACAGCTTCGGTTTCTGTAGACAGCAGCTTCATGCACAACTACTGGAGACTTTTCACACTTCTGGTCGATCTTTAGCTACCTTCATTAACACATAACCTCATTCTGCTTTATACATATTTCTTCCTTTTAATGAAAATTCCACTGTTTCCATCTGTCTTTGGAAATTTACTTCTCTCATAATATAAATCATTGCATGGTGCTAATGTTATCAGTAAGCTTTGGGGAAAATAAACTCACTGCTTGACCTAGCTTCTTTGACTACATCCTACCATCTCTTTGAAATTTAAGCTACCCCAATTTATCTAAAAATGGAACTTCACCTCACATTCTAAAACTTCAGCCATGTTTATGTACTTAGCATTGCAAACCTAGCTTCTTTTTTGAGTCGAAGCCTCCTGAGCAACAGTCTCCAATTCAATTAAATCCCACACACACATGCACCCCCCCACACACACACACATACACACACAGAAATGCCATCCAAACACCACTATTAACCTACTTTTACAATAAATCACAATTATATTATGAGAATTATTATACTTTCGTGACACCCCCTACCTTATGGGAAAATGAATTGTCATAATTTTAAAAGACGACTTCATTTTCTTAACCCATCTTACATTAACCCTTATACTTATCTACATACTTATACGATTACATTACCAGATGCATGCATTAACATAATAGTACATGTACACATCCTTGGTATCAACAGAAATCATTCCGGTCCAGTGTCCAGGTTTTAAATGTCCAATTTCCCTTTGAGCTTTAAACTCTCGACCATGCATCTGCAATTAGATTTTCTCATCTAGCCACATGTATAATCTGTAGATTAAATGTTTGCAACAATAAACTCCATCTGAACAACCTTGCACTTCAGTCTCAAAACTTGTCCAGAAACTTTAAAGGATTGTGGTCTGTATAAACAATTGTTTCTGACAAATTGTTTGCGGTGTAAGTCTTGAAATGCTGCAATGCTACACCAGACCCAGAGGCTCCTTTTCGATCATTGAATATTTTCTCTGTTGTACATCCAACTTCTGTGAAAAATACCCTCTCGGTTTCTCAATTTCAGTTTCATCTCCTTGCAACAGTACAGCTCCAATGTCTATATTGTTTTCATCAATGGCCAACTTAAATTGCTTGGCATAATTGGGTACTGCCAAAATTGGTGGTATAGCCAATACAGTTTTCAAACTGTCAAATGCCTTCTGACACTCCTGTGTCCATTGGAACTTCTTGTTCTTTTTTAATAGCTCAGTCAATGGAGCAACCACACTGCTAAAATTTGGTACAAATTTCCAGTAAAACTCACTCATGCCCAGAAACTTCTCGTTTTGTTGTAGGCACAGGGGAATCCATGATAGCCTTGACTTTCACATCTCTTGGAGCCACGTTAGATATATAACTTGCGCTTTTGCAAATTCACTTTCAGCCAAGTTCATCACCAAATTAGCTTATTGTCATCAACTAAATAATTCTTCCAGACATTGTAGATGCTCCTCCCATGTTTGACTGAAAACTATCAAGTCATTAATATAAACAGCACAATTCTTCAGTCCTGCAGTTGCTTTGTTTGTCAGTATTTGAAATGTTTGCAGGCATATTTTACGTAGCAAATGGCATGACGTTAATCTGATATAGTCCATCTGGAGTCATAAAAGCCAATATCTTCTTTGCTCTCTACAATAATGGTACTTGCCAATATCCTCTCAGCAATTCAATCTTTGTGATAAAATTTGATTGTCCCACTTTCCAAAGCCCCTTGTGATTCAGGATGGTAAGCTGTTGACTTAAACTGTTCTATCCCATAACTGTTCATTACTTCCTTAAACAGCTGTGACATGAAATTTGGGAAACCATATCTTGTTTCCTTTGGGAAACTATATCTTGTAAAAGGTTTAGTCAACTATTCCACAATTGTCTTTATTGTAACATTTCTCAAAGGTATCATTTTAGAAAACCTTGTAGGCACATCCATTCTTGTCAGTAAATACTGATTTCCGCTTTTAGTCTTAGGGAGGGGTCCTGTACAATCAATTATGACCCTAGTAAAAGGTTCTTTAAATGCTTGAATTGGAATTAAATGTTCTGGCTTAATCACTGCTTGTGGTTTCCCTATCATCTGACATGTGTGACACATTTGACAGAATGTAGCTCCATCTCTATGCGATCCAGACCAATAAAAATGTTTCTGTATTTTCACCTGTGTCTTTCTAATTCCTAAATGTCCCCCCATTGGAATTTCAGGAGCTATTCTCAGGATCTCATTTCTATATCCATATGGTATAACAATCTGATATACTTCCCTCCAGTTTTCATCTATTCAAACTTGATACCACCACCATTTTCTCATTAACACACCACCCTTAAGGTAATAACATTCTGAAATGCATTCTGCCTCTATTTCTTAATAAGCTGTCTGATATAAACTTTATTTGTGGATCCTCTTTCTGTAATTCTACCAACTGCCTTGAGCTAAATATCTTAGCTGCATTATCTTCCATTCTTTCTTCCTGAACAATCTTATCAAAGACAGCATCAGCTAATTGAACTTAAATAACTTCTCCTGCCTTTTAACTTTCTGTTCTTGCTGTTTTCAACCTGTGAGCTTGTGAACTTGTTACCACACAATCTGGAAACAATCCAGGATGCTCTTTCTGCAACCCTTCTGTTGAAAACAGGCTGTTCAACTACCATGGCAATATCCATATCTGTGACCCAGCTATACCATTACCTAAAGTAAATTGAACCCCTGCAATGGGCAATTTTCCACTACTCCAACAATCACCTCATCTGTTTTCCACTTACTCTTTAAATTTACCTTCCACAATGAAATAGGTTTAGCATCTCCATGAACCCCACTTATTATCATCTGTTCCTGCAATACTCCCTCTGAACAACAAATATCACTATCTCACAACATTAAGACTGACTAGCCCTTGTGTCTCTTAAAATTTTTATATCTTTACCTACTCCACCCTGTACGGATGGAAAGACTTTCCCTTAACATACAAAATCTTTAAACATTTCTGCAACTGCTCCTCAGAACTTCCTTGAGTAATTGTGAACACATTCCCACTTATCACTGAGTCTTCCTGTTTTACGTGTGCACAAACCACTGGTTTTTCCTGTGCTGGGACCTCAGAACCTACAGAACTTTTACTCCTGGAACTTTTCTGCATTCCAATAATTCCAACAGATTTTCCCTGTAATTTCAGCACATTGCCTTTGTGTGCCCAACTTTATTACAATGAAAACACCTCAATTTTCGACTGTCATTTCTACCCTTAGCACCTTCCTTTTTAGTTGAAGAAAATAACTTCCTGGGAATTTCCACTTACTCCTTCTCTTCCCTGACTACCCACCTTAATTTCACCTTCCCACTTTCTATCCTTCTCTGATTTAAAAAGCTGATGACAAAAAGGTTTAAATCTATGAACTAACTCATAGGGCTGGATTTTGCCCTCGTCAGGCGGGCGCAGTGGTTGGGCCGGGGCGCAGCCACGAAACTAACTGCTACCTGCGATCAGGCCCCAACCACGATTTCATGCTGGCAGGCCAATTAAGGCCTCCCCAGCGTGAAACACAGCTTGTCAGTGGCCGGGAAGGGCCAAGAGGGGGCGGGGGCCCGTTTGTTGCCAGCCCAATGGTGACGCAGAGGCCAGTATAAAGAAGACCCTGGCAGCCACAGAAAGGCTGCCAGGGAAGGAGTTCTGGCTGCCGTTCTGAAGATGCCCTCAAGTATGGCAGCAGACACCAGGTGGAAGGGCAGGTCAGGTGGGCACTCGGCCCCCTGCTTTTCGGATGAGTGCCTTGTGATCCTGCTGGAGGAGGTGGCTGCCAGGAAGGACATCTTAGTCCCCAGAGATGGGAGGAGGCCACCTCACCTCAGCAAGAGAGCATGGGAGGAGTTGGCAGCCAGGTTGAGCAGCCATGAAGTGGTGCGGTGCACATGGGTGCAGTGCCGGAAGTACTTCAGTGACCCATGCTCAGGAAGGGTGAGCACCGTGTTGGCATGAGTCAATGTGCAGAAGTGTTAAGGTGTAGCCACCCACCCATAGACCTCAGCGGTTCTAGAGTCTGAGTGCCAACTGTCAAACGCCAGAGCTGGCCAAGGAAATGAGCCCTGGCTGCTTGGACTGAGTGCCTTGCGGCTCGAGGGCCACAACTCGGATGTGCCCTGTGAGGTGTTCCTCAATTGAGTTTGGCCAGGCTGCATTGGCGCTGCAGGTAGAGAGCAGACTAATCAATGTTCTCCTTTCAGGAGAAGACAAGCCATATTCAAACCGAGGGGGCACATACAGGTGGAGGCCCGCCCAACCTGCTGATGTTCTACCGGTTCAGGCAAGATGCCCTGGAGCTGGAGCGCCAGCACGCTCCCCGTGCAACCAGGCGTGGAGAGGCAGGGGTGCCAGACAAAGGTAAGAGTGCAGTGCACAGAGGTGAGAGTTTCAGATTGTGCAACCTTTCTAGTGTAGTCTTTTCATTGGTGGGAGCCTCGAACCTGGTTGACCATTGAAAGATGATGGCACCGTGATGCAGATCTCCATTGTCAAACCAGAGTTCGTGGCATGCACAGTGACAGTGTGATGACTTTAACTAATGACATGTTCTTGTTCTCCCTTTTAGGTTCGCCAGCAGGTGTCCCATCTGCAGACCCCAAAGGGCCACCCCTGACGCCAGAGGACCACTGGGCGTCAGTGTCACTTGCATCACACCTGCTCTCTGAAACAGGCAGCGCAGATACCAGCACCTCGTGGGAATTAGTTCAGCGGCTAGTACCTCGGTGCACATTGGTGAGGGCACTTCACAATCGTTTGAGGTGCAGACAGAGACCGAGAGTGCAGGGCACTCGGAGGACTGCTGGAGACCAGGGTGATGCTGGGCTGAAGGCTGATGATTAGTCTCTGGAGTCGTCCATTAGGCGGCAGATGTAGGATGTCCAGTGGGATTTACCGGAGGATCTGGCAAAGATCCATGAAAGTGTGCATACCATGGCCTCCGTGATGGAGGATTCCCTGCAGAGCATGAGCACTGCATTGACTGTCATGGGCAAGGGCAATGCCTCCTCCATTTAGAGAGTGGCAACTCTCACGGAGAGGCAGCTCCAGGGACAGGATGAGGGGTTCCTGGAGTTGCGCTCAGACCTGCAAGCCCTCACACAGTCACTGACCTCAGGCAGTCAGTGTGGGAGATGGATAAGGCACCCAGTATACCAGCTAGGTGCCCGTCCATCAATGGTGTGCAGGGAGGTCCACAGCAACCTCACATTGGCTCATGAGCTGCCTGCCATCTCTGCGGGCTCCTCTCAAGGCGCTCCAGATGATGGCAGCAGCACCTCCACCCCTTTGCCCCAGACTCTGGCATCTGATGAGGCTGCAATAACTGGGGAGATGCCAGCCATGGCACTGGCCCTCCCTCCCAGGTGGGGCCAGCACAGGCTCCACTGGCCAGAGGATGACCATCAAGGTCATCAAGACCAACAAGACACCAGAATCAGCAGGATATCTCTAATGCCGGTGCCAGCAAGGGTGGTGGAGGTGGGGGAACACCAGGACGAAGCACTCGCAAGCGTAAGTTAAAGGCACCATGAGCACAAGAGGGACAGGTCACAGGTGATTTTATGTTCATTTATGTTTAATTAATGTATACTGATCTGGGAATGAGAAGTTGATGTAAATAGTCTGTAACTGTCAAAATGAGATTAATTTTGTTTCTGTCGTCAGGGCCTGAGTATGCTTCACCTTTTTATTTTATTGGTGCAGGATACACCAGTATATAATGCTGGACGTGCATGTCTCTGAACTTTATTGCACAGGCACTGAGTGTTCTTTATGTTCAAATGAAAGGGTCCTTTCAGACATCCGGGATGGAGGTAGCAGCCCTGGCATGAGGTTAAAGCTGATCTTTGGCAGCCTAGCTGAAGAAGCTTTGGATCACAGTGTCCCTGCCTCCCTGGAGGTTACCGAGGTCTGGCTCCACACCCTCACCGTTCCCCTCACTGTGCTCTTCTTCGGACTCACCACTGGACTCACCATCTGTGGCCTGTGCAACTGCGTCATTGGGTTCCCCCTTGCCAGTGCCAGATTATGGAGAGAGCAGCATGCAACCACGATCAGTGACACCCACCCTAGGAGGTATTGTACTGCTCCCCCTGAATGGTCCAGGCATCAGAAGCGCATCTTCAGAAGACCTATGGTCCTCTCTACCATCGCCTTTGTAGAGACATGACTCATATTGTAACGCTTTTCTGCTTCTGTTCTTGGGTGGCAGAGAGGCATCATGAGCCACCTCTTCAAAGGACAGCCTTAGACCCAGCAGCCATCCATCCAATCGGGCTTAAGCACTGAAAAGCCTTGGCACCTGGGAGTGTCTTGGAATGTAAGCGTCATGGGAACTGCCAGGGTACCTTGCACAAACTTGCAGAGTCTGCATCCTGTGGTCAGACACTATCTGCACGTTCATGGAGTGGAATCCCTTCCTGTTGACAAAGGCACCTGGCTGACCCGCTGGCACCTTGAAGGTGTGTAGTCGATGGCATCCTGGATGTGGGGGAACCCAGCAATCGCTGCAAGGCCTCTGGCTCGCTCAGCCTGGCTGGTCTCATTTGTACATAATTGTCAGTATCTGCCTGAACAGAGCTTCTGTCACCAGTTTGATGCAACTGTGGACAACTGATTGGGAGAGTCCACACAGATCCCCCACTGACCCCTGGAAAGAGCCAGAAGCATAGAAGTTGAGGGCCACCGTGACCTTCAGAGCCACTGGCATGGAGTGTCCACCCGCACAGTCGGAGCTGATCTCAGGCCTAATCATCTGGCAATTTTTTAAAATATTCGTTCATGGGATGTGGGCATCACTGGCTAGGCCAGCATTTATTGCCCATCCCTAATTGCCCTTGTTCAGTACCAATAAGAGTCAACCACATTGCTGTGGGTCTGGAGTCATATGTAGACCAGACCAGTTGAGGACAGCAGATTTCCTTCCATAAAGGACATTAGTGAACCAGATCAGTTTTTACAACAATCGGCAATGATTGTCATCAGATTTTTATTAAATTCAAATTTCATCATCTGCTGTGGTGGGATTCGAACCCAGGTCCCTGGAGCATTACCGCAGGTCTCTGGCATACCAGTCCAGTAACAATACCACTATGCCACCGCCTACCCTAGTGAAGGGCATGGTCTCCCTTGAGAGGCGAGCCTCCTTCGGCATTGCATCTCAGACATATTGAGATAGATGCATCACTGCCTGTAAACCCTGGCAGCAGGATAGTGGAGGCTTCTGCGGCCCCTTCCACCTTGCACTTCCTGCTGGCCCTGCACCCGTTGTGCCTGCACCTCTCCTCCACTGGTCCCTCACCTGGAAGCTGCATAGGGACATCTGGCCTCCTCTCCCATCTGCCGCTCCTTAGAGGAGGTGCCACCAGCGGAGACCACAATCCCCATTCTAGGATAAGGGAAGGATGTCTGACACCTGGAAGGGTCCACGTGGTCTGAATCCTCCGGGGGCCTGGCAGATACCAAGGAGACCTGAAATGAAGCCTGGAAATGCTAAGAATGAAGCCCCAAACAGGGATGAAGCTGCCAAGCACCAATAAACAATCAGCTGCAAACTATCTCCAATATTGCTCACTAGTTACACTGGCATGCTGCTGACCCATTTTTATCCCACCCTTGGATGAGGTTTGTGTAAATGTCAGCTGACAGCCTTCCCATTTTGCCCGTGCGATTAGTGCGAAATCACAAGGGCAATGAAATATCGCAGTCAATTGGACTGTTAATACCCTTATGTGGCCTGTTAATTAATGGCAGGTGTCACTCTGGCATCCGCGCATGCCCACCGAGAGAAATATTGCGCCAGTGTGCAATGACTTCATGATGCTCACCTAATGTCGTCATGCACTATTTTACTCCCATTCAGGTCGGGTGCACACCCACCCACGGGACGAAAAATCTAGCCCATAATCATCAGCTATCTCTGCTGCCTGTCTTACCATTTTAAACCTCTGTTCCTCCATATGAGTTCTCGCTACAGAAAGAATTGAATCTTTAAATTCTTCCAAAATACTTATTTTTCTAAGAGCTGCATTTGTTATCTCTATCTTTAATGCCCATATCCACCAGTTAAAATCGCTTTGTTTTACTCTCTCAGACTCAATATAAGTTCGCCCAGGTTGTTTTCTTATATTCCTAAATTTCTGCCTGGAACCAACTCATCTACACTCAAAATGGCCTTTTTTTATCACATCATACTTCACTGACATTTCTTCTGACAGTGAAGCATAAATCTCATGTGCTCTACCCACTAACCTAGATCGTAATAGCAATGTCCAATTTTCTTGTGGCCATTTCATCTGTTTAGCTATCTTCAAATGAAATTAAAAAAACACCTCCACATCTCTTTCTTTAAAATTCACAAATTTAAACATCCCCCCACTGGGCTTTAGATTAACGGTTTTCTCATCATCAGAATTTTCCTCAGCATCTGATGTCTTTTTTTTAAAGTCCAGCTTTTTAAGTCAGTACTCTCTGTCTCTTTCCTTCTCTCTTTCCTCCACTGTTAACCTTTCCTTCTGGAAATCTAGTTTTCGCATTTCCATTTCTTTTTGAAATATCTCTCTATTTCACTTGCCTCCAATTCAAGTTTCTCAGTTCCTTTGCTTGTTCAAATTCAAGCCTCTTCAGTTATAGCTGAAGTCTCACTACCTCCAGCTGTGACTCACTAGTGTCAGCTATCACTTACAAGTTTAAATGCAGTTCTATCACTTCAACTATGTCTGCTTTATTTGCCCCTGCAGATAACTTCAACTACAACTTATCCATGAACTCTGTGAACTTACCCTTAGATATTTTTTGTGACCCAATCAGAGTTATATCTTCTACTTCCAAAAATGTTTTAGCTATGGATATAGCCATTTTTTCCTTCTCACCACTTTAAAAATTCCTCACACCAACTCCAAAATTCAAAGTGCTTCTTATACTTGTAACCTTAAGATTCACCAACTCCAAACCAATCCAAGAATTTCAAATATACCTCAAAGAGTCCCCAATTTGTTATGACGCGGCAGATGACGTGAGCCAGACGGATCAAATCCATGAAGGAAGCTTGATCACATAGTTACAAAAATTTTGCAATTTGTATTTTATTTTGAGATGCGTACCTTGAATTCAGTCCACCAAGTCCATCAAGACTCTAGAGATTTTTTTACAAAACCACGTTAAGCATTTATTAACAAAAGAAGAGATTTCAAGCACATACATAGGTTTACAAATTACTATTATAATAACTCCTAAAACCCCTAATTAATCTGGCTTCCAGTTGTACCCCAGTTAAGGCAACAGTAAACAAAAAAATAAATTTTAAATAGATTCCAGCCAGTTAACACAATACCCTGGACATTAGAATTCAAAGTGGCTTTTCCCAGCTTAGGTTTCAATAAACAGCAACATCATGCACAATTGCTGATGCTTTTCACACTTCTGGTAGATCTTACAATGCCTTCCCTATCACATAACCTCATTCTGTTTTATACATGTTCCTCCCTTTAATGCAAATTCGGTTGTTCCCATATGTCTTTGGAATTTTGCTTTTCGCATAATATAAATCTTTTCATAGTGCTACTGTTATCAGTAATCTTTGGGAAAAATAACACACTGCTTGGCCTAGCTTCTCTAGCTATGTGTAACACCCTACCATCTCTTTGAGATTCAAACTACCCTGATTTATCTAAAAATGCAAATTCTACTCACCTCACATTCTAAAACTTCAGCCATGTTTACATATTTAGCATTTCAAGCCGAGCTTCTGTTTATGAGTCAAAGCCTCCAGACCAGCTGGTCTCCAATTCAATTAAATCCCCCCACCCACCACCGCACCCCGCCACCACCCCCCCCACCCCCCACCGCCACACACACACACACACACAGAGAAACTATCTAAACCCCTCTATTAACCTACTTTAACAATAAATCACAATAATAAAATGATAATTATTATACTTTTGTGACAGATGAACGACCTGATCATCAGTTTTATTGGTGTTGGTTGATAGCTAAATGTTGGCCCTTAACACCAGAAGACCTTCCCTGAATGCTTTTCTAGAATAATGCTATGGGACTTTTTATGTCCACTTGAGCAGGAAGGTGGAATCTTATTTAATGTCACATCTGAAAGGTGGTATCTCTGACAGTGCAGCATTCCTTTAGTATTGCACTGACATGTCAGCCTGGAATATCTGCTTAAGTGTGTGGAGTGGGTTCTGAACCCATGACCTTTTGAGCTACTGTGACCCCACTCACTGTTATACTCTCGAAAGTGAGTGATGAAGGATAGAACTGGAGCCAATCTTTAAGCAATTTTATTTACAGAGCATTTATTTACATTCCAAACATGCACCTCCAGTCCCAACCACCATACTTTCAGTCTGTTCCTTTTTAACTCTTTTGGAGTCAACCAAATAAACTAAATTAACAAAACAAGGGATAAAGTAAACACAGCCCCTAAATTAGGATAGCTGTAAAATGAAAGACAAAGTTTAAAGGAAACTTACAAACATCAAACCAAAATATGATTAAGAGGGTTGATAAAGCATCTGTTCCTTTTTATGTTTTGGATGGTTTTGGGGGATGGGGCCGGACAGATCACTGCGCTGTGGCATCCCACAAAGTAAGTGGGTCACCTTCAGGGCGACCTTTACCGCTCAAAAATTCCTCTCGCACGAGGCGGCGAGGACACGGGCGTTAACCCGGACCGTTATTTTCCTTACTCATTAGTTTAAGGCATCTCTGTTCCTTTTTAATTTTTTATTAACATGAATGTTTACTGAGTTGATTTACATGAGAAGAGGAGCTTTAAATCCCACAAAGCGATAGAAATCCATGTTCCCATCTGATTATCCAATGCTGTAACTCCAGGAGCAATTTACTCAGTAACACAAACTCCTTTCCGTAGATAACACTACCCATAAAGGGTCAGAATTCACAATAATCCCATCCAATCGTCCTCCAAATCACAGGAATGGCTGATCCGTAGAAAGCTTCAACTGGATTGGCTGTCCAGGCTGAACTGGCTTTTTAACATGCGTGGTAACTTCAGCGTCTTGGCTGACTGCCTGTGTTCCTGCTGTTAGCGCTTTCTGCGGTGACCAAATGACAGTAGGCGGAAATGATTCTCGATGACCATCTCGTAGACAGTATAGTTATCTGAAAATTTATGGCTGGGACCAACTGGGAGCTTTGGCGGAGGTTGGGTTCTGGGAGAAATTTCAGTGTATCGAAGCTGCAATTTAGCTCGGATGTTTCTCCCCGCTAACCAATTTCGCAGACGATGAATGATCTTCGTTGCCGATGCCAGGGGCACACTTGAATCCCCAGTTAATGCTCACCACCTGTTTACAATTAAATACAATTAATATACAATTAGCACTCAGTATGACCCTGAGCTCCAACGTGACTCCTCTTAACAAGTACCATTGTTTTCTACACTTCAGCCAATTTCTCATACATGGTTTACCTAACTTCACACTACTTCAAGCCTAATTAACCATCCTTTGTGTAATACTTTAACAAATCCATCATGGAAGTCTAGGTGGGAATTGTTTCTAAGTTTGTTTCCATGTGTATGCAGTTTTATGATGACCTCCATTGGGAAATCATATTTTCACCACCACCACCACAACAGCAACAACTTCCATTTATATAGCACCTTTAATGTAATACAACATCCCAAGGTATTTCACAGCATTATCAAATAAATTCAACAGCGATATTAGGACAGGCAATCAAATGTTTGGTCAAAGAAGTAGGTTTTAAGGGGCGCCTTTTTGAAGGAGAATGAGGTAGAGGCGGAGAGGTTTAGTGAGATTAGGACTTTGGCAGCTGAAGGCACGGCCACCAATTGTGGGGCACTGATGGTCAAGGAACTGCAAGAGGTCAGACTTGGAGGAGCACAGATATCTTGTGTTGTAGAACTGGAAGAAGTTATAGACATAGTGAGGGGTAAGGCCATGGAGCTGGCTTCAGACATGACCAAGCAAGAATGGCACTGAATATATTGCAGCATAATGATGTGTTATAATTGAGAGGTGTAATACAGGAGCCTGGTATGCCAGTTCTGAATATCATCCTTCCCCTCGCTAAAATGTACGACTCCAGTGAGTACCCAGATGGATACCTTTATAAGCAGCACTGTGTGAAATGTCCCAGAGGAAAGAGGCCAATTAAGTAGCTAACTGTAATTTCCTTTGTCGAAAAAATGCAAAATTGCACATTAAAAAAAGTGGTAAAGGTAGAAAAATAAACAGCAGGGACCGGCAGCAAATGCTAATGATGAATGAGTTCCCTTTAAGAGCAGTGACCTAATATGAGGGAAGGGATAATTTTATATGGGCATTAAGTGACTCCAACCACATTTTGGGATTTAACCCTGAATTAAACTTTTCTGGGTGCCTTCATGAATCTAGTGCCCCTGGGGAACTTCGTGTTCATTCAGCATTTCATACAGTTCAGATATCTTAACTCCATAATGCTCCCAGAATATTGTCACCAGCTGCACAACTGGATGCATGCTATATCGGACAATATCACTACCATGAAATGCTAATGGATGAGTTCTTTTATTTTGTTCATTGAAGTGAGATGTTGGTGCCAGGGAATTTAATGCTTTATTGCCAAAAGTTAGCAGGGTTCACTCCCAGCTCATGTACAGTAGGGAATAGATGTAAAGAAATCTGATCTTTTGTGCATCCTATCATCCCTTTTCACTGCAAGATTGGTGGCAGAGTCATCCGTCATCTTAGCCCCTCTTCCTGGAACTCCCTTCCTAAACTGCTCAACATCTCTACTTCTCTCTCCTTTAAATGCCTTCTCAAAATTCAGTTTTTTTGTCAAGGATTGTCAGCTGCCCATCCCTCTAATTTCTCTCCATGTCATCTGGTGTCTGTTTCCCTGTGCTATTCCATGTGTGCAGCACTTGAGGCAGTTATTTTTTACATTAAAGCTGAACTCTTATGCAAGCTACTGTTGTGGTAGTTGTAATATAGTTCCTGGCATGTTGCTTCATTAATATGCTTCACCCAGAACTCAGCTGATTATTCCCTACCGTGCTATTATGACATCCCTACGACGCTGAATGAAATAGTCTGTTTAGAGTTAAATTATAATCAGTGAAGGGGAGGACGAGAGGGCTCATGTTTTGTCCCTTTCTGGAACTATGGCCTCAATTTTTATCTTGGTGGGTGGGAGCGATTGGCAGACCTGGGATTGGCCAGGAAACAGACCACCACCCGCGATCGGCCTCCGACTGCAATTTCACACTGGCTGGCCAATTAACGGCCAGCCAGTGAGAAATGCATGCTGAAAAGCTCAGACCTGCCAGGGTGGGAATGGGAGGAGGGTGAGCGATGACGTCAATGCGGGCAAGCACTGAGAGAAAGCTCCCTGAAGACAGAGAGCTGCCTCAGGGAGCTGCAGACCTAAAAATGCTCCAATAGAGTTTTAAAAAGCAGAAAATAAATGTCCGAGCATCACAATCAGGCACCTGAAAATATAGATGATAAAAATGCTGCCCACAGATTTTTATTTTAATTTTATTTCATAATGGAAACCTCATCCCGCCCTTGAATGAGGTTTCATGAAAAATGTAAAGGCCGCCTGGCTGATTTGCTCGTCCACCAACCGTAAGGTTTGACGAGCGACAAAAAAAACCAGACAATTGCATCGTCAAAGGGCTTAATTGCCCTTTTAGGGTGGCATGTTTCCGACTGTTGCGGGCAACCATCAAGTGAAATATTGCTCAAGCGCACAATGACATCAGGATGCTTGCCCAAAGTCATCTTGCATAATTTCACGCCAAATTGGGTTGGGCGCACGCCCACCCGATCAATGTAAAATTCAGCCCTATATATCTTTGATGGCTGAGAGAACATTAATTCAAATGTATTATAATGAGTCTTTCTGACGTAACAGATTCTGTCTGTAATATTCAGATTCCTTTCAAGTGTTTAAGGAAGAGGAAGGGTCATTTAGTCCATCAGACCCATTCCTTCCACCATCAGACGTGTACACCATTCACATCTCCTCAGATACTGAAGCAATCCATGTCCAAATGCAGCAAGACCTGGATAATATCCAGGCTTGGGCTGACAAGTGGCAAGTAACATTCGCACCACACAAGTGCCAGGCAATGCCCATCCCCAACAAGAGAGAATCCAACCATCGCCCCTTGACGTTCAATGGCATTACCATCACTGAATCCCCCACTATCAACATCCTGGGGGTTACCATTGACTAGAAACTGAACTGGACTAGCCATATAAATACTGTGGCCACAAGAGCAGGTCAGAGGCTAGGAATCCTGCAGTGAGTAACTCACCTCCTGACTCCCAAAGCCTGTCCACCATCTACAAGATACAAGTCAGGAGTATGATGGAATGCTCCCCAGTTGCCTGGATGAGTGCAGCTCCAACAACACTGAAGGAGCTCGACACCATCCAGGACAAAGCAGCCACTTAATTGGCACCCTATCCATAAACATTCATTCCCTCCACCACCGACACAAAGTGGCAGTAGCATGTATAGTATACAAGATGCACTGCAGGAATTCACCAAGGCTCCGTAGACACCACTTCCAAAACCATGACCACTACCATCTAGAAGGACAAGGGGAGCAGACACATGGGAACAACGCCACCTGGATGTTCCTCTCCAAGGACACTCACCATCTTGAGTTGGAAATATATCACTGTTCCCTCACTGTCGCTGGGTCAAAATCCTGGAACTCCCTCCCTTACAGCAGTGTGGGTGTACCTACACCACATGGACTGCAGTGTTTCAAGAAGGCAGCTCACCATCACCTTCTCAAGGGCAATTAGGGATGAGCAATAAATACTGGCCTAGCCAACAACATCCACACCCCATAAATGAATAAAAAGAACCTGCCCTTTGCAGAACTATATAGAAGAAGAATGCCCCAAACTTGAGAGTTAGCCAAGTTACACTGGAGTGACCCAAAACTGGGTAGGAAGGAAAAGCAAAAAACAGACACTTCACAACAGTGGCTACCAAAATGTCACCCACCCCACCTTCCCTGCCACTATTGATGACTATGCCTTCAATCATCTCCGTTCTAAATTCTGAAATTCTTTCCCTAAATCTCAGTCTCCCCACCTCCCTCATCTTCTAAGATCCTCATTAAAACTTGTGTCTTTGACCAAGTTTTTAGTCATCTGTCCTAATTTTCCCTTCCTTGGCTCACTGTCATTTTTATCTTCATATGAACCTGTGAAGTGCCTGGAGGTGTATTCCTACATTTGAGATGCTGTACAGTGCCAGCCGTGGCTCAGTTGGTAGCACTCTTGTCTCTGAAAGCCCCAATCTAGAAATGTGAGCAAAGAATCAAGGCTGACCCTCCCAGTGCAATAATGAGAGGGTGCTGCAATGTTGGGGGTGCCATTTTTCAGATGAGAAATAAACCACCTGCCCTCTCAGATGGATGTAAAAGGTCCCATGACCACTGTTCCAAGACAATCGGGGAATTTCTCCCCAGTGTCCTGGGCCAATATCTATCCCTCAACAAACATCACTACGAAACCGATTATTTGCTCTAATCACATTACTGTTTGTTGGACCTTGCTGTGTGCAAATTGGCTGCCACATTTCCTACATTCCAACAGTGACTGCACTTTAGAAGTACTTAATTGGCTGTAAGCTGCTTTGAGGTTTCCTGAGGACTTAAAAGATGCTATATAAATTCTTTCCTTATAAATGCAAGTTGTTGTTCATCAGATTGCTGGGCTGTAATTCTCAGAAAAGGTATTTGGCCACAATCAGAAAGTTTTAAATGCAACCGTTGAAGTATTCCATGAGTGAGTACTTTGAGACTCTAGACATGTGCAAGAACTTTGAGCAGCTATTTGCACTCTAATTGCATATGTGTAGCAATCCTGGTGTCACTGCCGGTCTTTAAATCAACCCTGAAGTCTGGATATCCATGCAGAATCCTCGACTTTAGTAAATTCAGAATGAATACTACCAGGATTTCTGTACATCATGATTTGTGCACTGGTGAACCACTCAGCAATTTTTATGATGTACCAGATATAATTAATTCACCAATATGCCCTCGAGGACGTTTCTAATATTCCCATTGCCTGCTTCAGTGAAGTAAATCAACCATTAGGCCCCAACCAGTTTGTTTGCTGCAACAGTTTGTTTAATGTCCTTTTGGCATGAGAAATCTATTTTCTTCATGAGCAAATAATCAGAAAAGTGGGAATGAGTACATAATCCTTAGAAAAATAACATGAGCTACTAACTTTGATGAGTTATCTACTCTGTCAATACAGCCAACATCCTGGACGCCAGTAGTTCTCAAACATATAGCCTAGAAAATGAGTGTCAGCAAGTTATTTGACCGAGGGGAACATTGATGTTAGACCCTAGCTTTGTAAGATGTTCACACATGAACACTTTACAGTAAGAGTCACTGGATATCCACGGATGCTGATGCCAACTAATGTTCAAACTGATGTCGCTGCTGAAGTCAGGTAATTCAGGTAGATCAGGGTTCTTTTTTATTCTTTTTATGGGATGTGACCATTGCTGGCAAGGCCAGCATTTGTTGCCCATCCCCCTTGCTCTTGAGAAAGTGGTGGTCTTTCATCTTATTGACCCACTGCCACCCACCTGGTGCAAGTGCACCTAAATGCTGATCAAACCTGGAACTTTGCTGCCCTGCATGGTTCAGTATCACATAGTGCATTTAGAAAGCAAGTCACTGGAAGAACTTTGTTTTATTGTTTATAATTCCACCCCCCCACCCATTTCCTTAAAAAAAATTTCTCGCTTGGAGATTTCAGCCCTGCATTGTAGTTCATCTTGTAGAGTGGATTCGTCGGCTATGCACTTGAAAGGTTATCATTCCTGCTCAGTGCACACCACTTGAACTTATATAAGAGCAGCCTTCAGGAACCTTGGCTGGGATTTTATGGGAAGACAGTGGTCCCTTCCACTAGTCGGAAAGTTGGGGGCCACCCTGCCTCGGCTGATCGTGGAAGCCAAAAATCATCACAAAAACAATAGTACGCAGGTGCAGCTAGTGGTTAAGAAGGCAAATGGAATATTGTCGCTTATTGCAGGTGGAATAGAATATAAAGGCAGGGATGTTTTGTTACAGTTGCACAGAGCATTGGTGAGACCACGTCTAGAGCACTGTGTACAGTTTTGATCTCCTTATTGAAGAAAGGACATAATTGCATTGGAAGCAGTTCAGAGAAGGTTCACTCAACTGATTCCTGGGAAGAGGACGTTTGAGCGAAGGTTGAACAGGTTGGACCTGTATCCATTGGAGTTTAGCAAAATGGGAGTTGACCTTATTGAAACATATAAGATCCTGAGAGGAATTGACAGAGTGGATGCTGAAAGGATGTTTTCCCTTGTAGGAGAGACCAGAACTAGGGGTCACAGTTTAAAAACAAGTGGTCTCTCACTTGAGGAATTTTTTTTCCTTCAGAGGGTCGTGACCCTGCCTCTTCCCCAGAGAGTGGTAGAGGCAGGATCATTGAATATTTTTAAAGCAGAGGTAGATAACTTTTGACCCCTTTGTTAGTTAAGAATCTATCAGGTTAGGCAGGAAAGTGGAGTTGAGGGCATTATCAGATCAGCCATGATCTTATTGAATGGTGGAGCAGGCTCAGGGCCAAGTGTGCTACTCCTGCTCCTAATTTGTATGTTCATAAACCCTGACTGCATTTTACAGTCCTCAGGCAATGAACTGCCTGTAGTCAGGGATTTTGCTCACTTAAGAGATGAGGTCCCGCACCCGAGAGCTGCCAATTAATTGGAGGGTCAGCAGCTCCTCAGTCCCAGCAGTGCCACCAATCTCAAAGTTAAGTTGAGTTGTGGAGCTCACTGGGCCCAGTCAGGCAGGCCCTTTCAGGATGGTGATCTTTCAGTGGGGGCCGCCCTTGCCACAGGATGCCCAGTCAGGAGGGCACACCCCCAAACCCAGCAGTGTGGACTGCTCAGCTTGTCTGTCACATGTTTATCCATAGGTTTCCACACTTAGACAAAATCCAGTGGCCAGAACTGAAGATACAAATTATAACTTAGTGCTATGGTACCCAATCCTACCTTCATCTTCAGGAGTTGAAGAATAACAACCAACTTTATCTTTGCTAACCCAGGAGTAACTCTTTCAAGTACAAGTTTCCATCTGTTCCTATTCAGATGGAGTTACATTGTTTCATAGTTTGCCATTGTGAGATTTGAACTCTTGATCTTGGGGTTACAAACCCAGTACCATAACCACTTGGCTAGGGGTACTTTTTCTCTTTTCCTGCCTGAGAAAAGTTAACTTGACACGTGCTTGGGATTGAACCCTTAACCTCCCTGGTCTTTAGGGCTCAGAGATGAAAAGATAAGCTCTTGAGCCATTAGGATGACTTTCTAGCCCTTTTTTTGTGTTCTTCAGGCACCTAAACATCGAGGTGAAGATAGGCACTGGAGCACAGTGAGATCTTTCACCAAATGAGATCACACGGCAGTCCCTAAAGGACAATGCTGACATACAGAAACGGGTCCAGAAATAAATTAATTATTTCTGCATTTGATCTCCAGTGCTAATGAAGCTGGTCCCCACTGGCCGTTTCAAACAAAACATTGAACAAACATTAATTAAACCCTTCACTGCCAATTAGCAGCAGCTTAGCAGTTTAACACTTAGCTAATAATGAAGAGCATGGATTGATCTATGGCCAAAAATAATCCCCTCTAATACCATGACAAGTATAAAAATCTATCAGCTTTACAGGGCTAGTGGTTTAGTTAACATTTCACTCTTCACCCCTTCAGAGTGGCTCACTTTAACCGTTAACTTCAGTACTGTCAGGGGATAGTTGGTGGATATATTTACTTCCATTCAATGCCAGGAATGTCATTAACTGTCAGCACACTTAGAATGTGTTCTCACTGCAGGTCCTACATGTTGCTAACTGTTTTATATAAACTGTCTGAAGATTTAAGAGCGAAACTATTTATTTCAGCTCTTTGTGAATAAGAGAGAAATTTCAGCTGCACTGATGACTCAGCTGATCACGGCACTGAGTAGTTGAGCCGCACAGACAGGGGATGTTAATCTCTAGCCAATGCTGAATCAAGACTGACCCCACTGGGGCTGTTGGTAAGGTGCTACAGATGTCTATATGATTTGATTTTTAAATTCAGATGGGGTACTTTTAACCTATGGGAAACCCATATGATTGGCTGAGTGGAATCCCAGTTTTATGCCCCACCCAATATTACTCATCATTGAATTAATAGAAGGTAAAATCAGGCTGAATGGTAAACTAACAGTGCCACTAATCTGTTTCTCAATGGGCAGGTCAGGTTTAACTTGGCATGCCCCTTTGAAAAACATTTATTTCCCCCCACCTCCCCTGTTTTCTCTATATCCTCTGAAGGTAGTGACACATGGTGGGCTTCTATGAGTGTAGAACTGGATGGTGCAAATTTAAATTTGGAAGGCTTGAAATTAGAAGAATGATTTTATCTCTCCATGAATACGTGTAATGGAATCCTAGAGAAAGCCATCCTTTCTGTGTATGTTTACTCCTTTGGAAACAAAATAAGGAAATAGGTGACAATGGAATTTCGAATTATAAGGATGGATGCAGATCAAAGATGATAGAGTACGGTATGGGACGTTATTGTTACTGAACTACCGGGACTATAGAAGCAGCACACCAAGGAAAGTCACCAGTCGAGGTGTTTGAGTGTGTAAGTCTACATGGAATTTCTGGAGTTTTGCTTGATTTACATTGTGGGAGGCAGGGAGTAAGTTTCTTTCTTTGAGAGATTAAGTTGGACTCCATGTCAGGGGTAGTTATTTGTGCTCCGAATGGGTTGAACGACCTTTTTGTTTGGAAATGACTCCAGTAGAACAAAATGTGTGGACATCAAGAACACTGCAGCAGTAAGTAGTTAGAGCTAGCAGCATGGGATTAGCACATAAAATAATACCATTCTTATCAGATTGCAATCATGGAAAACACGTTAACATAATGCAAGTGTATTTGTGATAGTTCTTGACCATTTTATTTTTACCTACAATTTTTCCTATTGCCTCTTTGGTTTTTGTGCCACTTGTAATTTTTATTTGCATCCAGCACTAGTAGTGACACTAATGACCAGCCTCATAGAATGTTTGGAAGAAGAGGAGGGATGCTAATCCAATGTGGATATTTGTCTGCCATGATTCAACTTTACCTTAGGGTTTATCTGTAAGCATCAAAAACTGTCCTATGTAATGCTTATTATCCTAATTTCCTTAAGAACAGTGTTGATAGTGGCTCATAAAGACCGGGAGGTCCCTGTTTTGATTTCTGGTCTGTGTTGAGTTCACTGATCTCAGCTGGCATGGCAATAGGTGTGTTCGACTTTGTCTTGGGATCCCTGGAGAAAAATCAGCCAGAGTTCCCTCCTGAATACTCTCCAGTAACCCCTGCTAAAATGTGCACACATGTGGGAATGGGGCAAGGACACGACAGTGCTCGACTGTAATGCTCCTCTGTTCAAACAGCTTGCCTAGGCCCGTATCAAAACTTCCATTTCTGTTTCTGTCCATATTGCTACCACCAGATCCTGCTATCATCTTTGACCAACACAACAAATAACCGAGGCAGCCATTTTCAACTACATTTAAACACAACACCTGCTTTCCGACAAACCATTTGAAAGTATTGAGAGACATTTAGCTTGGATCACAGCGTTTTCTGGTACTATATTGAAGTTCTCGTGGATTGTTCTGAACAGCTAAAGAACTTCTGGCATCACACTCTGCTTTGTGGGGTCCATCTGAGAATTCCAGTCTGGCAGCAGGAGGAGGAGAAGCAGGAGTAAGGAGCAAACAGAGCTGTATCTGGAAGAAGGATGCAACTTGCAGGAATCCTTAATCTTCCAACAGAGCTAATATATCCAGGACCAGATATCTCACAGAGGTAAAAACAAAAAACTGCAGATGCTGGAAATCCAAAACAAAAACAGAATTACCTGGAAAAACTCAGCAGGTCTGGCAGCATCGGCGGAGAAGAAAAGGGTTGATGTTTCGAGTCCTCATGACCCTTCAACAGAACTGGGTGAATCCAAGGAGAGGGGTGAAATATAAGCTGGTTTAAGGTGGGGGGTGGGGACGGGGGTGGGGACGAGGGGGGGTTTGGGTGGGGGGGAGAGAAGTGGAAGGGGGTGATGTGGTTGTAGAGAGAAGCAAGCAGTGATAGGAGCAGATAATCAAAAGATGTCACAGACAAAAGAACAAAAGAACACAGAGGTGTTGAAGTTGGTGATATTATCTAAACGAATGTGCTAATTAAGAATGGATGGTACGGCACTCAAGGTACAGCTCTAGTGGGGGTGGGGGGGGCATAAAAGATTTAAAAGTAATGGAAATAGGTAGGAAAAAGAAAATCCATATAAATTATTGGGAAGGGGGAAGAAACAGAAAGGGGGTGGGGATGGAGGAGGGAGTTCAAGATCTAAAGTTGTTGAACTCAATATTCAGTCCGGAAGGCTGTAAAGTGCCTAGTCGGAAGATGAGGTGCGGTTCCTCCAGTTTGCCTTGGGCTTCACTGGAACAATGCAGCAAGCCAAGGACAGACATGTGGGCAAGAGAGCAGGGTGGAGTGTTAAAATGGCAAGCGACAGGGAGGTTTGGGTCATTCTTGCGGACAGACCGTAGGTGTTCTGCAAAGCGGTCGCCCAGTTTAAGTTTGGTCTCTCCAATGTAGAGGAGACCACATTGGGAGCAACGAATGCAGTAGACTAAGTTGGGGGAAATGCAAGTGAAATGCTGCTTCACTTGAAAGGCGTGTTTGGGTCCTTGGACGGTGAGGAGAGAGGAAGTGAAGGGGCAGGTGTTGCATCTTTTGCATGGGCATGGGGAGGTGCCATAGGTGGGGGTTGAGGAGTAGGGGGTGATAGAGGAGTGGACCAGGGTGTCCCGGAGGGAACGATCCCTATGGAATGCCGCCGGTGGGGGGTGAAGGGAAGAAGTGTTTGGTGGTGGCATCATGCTGGAGTTGGCGGAAATGGCGGAGGATGATCCTTTGAATGCGGAGGCTGGTGGGGTGATAAGTGAGGACAAGGGAGACCCTATCATGTTTCTGGGAGGGAGGAGAAGGCGTGAGGGCGGATGCACGGGAGATGGGCCGGACACGGTTGAGGGCCCTGTCAACGACCGTGGGTGGAAAACCTCGGTTAAGGAAGAAGGAGAACATGTCAGAGGAACTGTTTTTGAAGGTAGCATCATCAGAACAGATGCGACGGAGGCGAAGGAACTGAGAGAATGGGATGGAGTCCTTACAGGAAGTGGGGTGTGAGGAGCTGTAGTCGAGGTAGCTGTGGGAGTCGGTAGGCTTGTAATGGATATTGGTGGACAGTCTATCACCAGAGATTGAGACAGAGAGGTCAAGGAAGGGAAGGGAAGTGTCAGAGATGGACCACGTGAAAATGATGGAGGGGTGGAGATTGGAAGCAAAATTAATAAATTTTTCCAAGTCCTGCCGAGAGCATGAAGCAGCACCGAAGTAATCATTGATGTACTGGAGAAAGAGTTGTGGAAGGGGGCCGGAGTAGGACTGGAACAAGGAATGTTCCACATACCCCATAAAGAGACAGGCATAGCTGGGGCCCATGCGGGTACTCATAGCCACACCTTTTATTTGGAGGAAGTGAGAGGAGTTGAAGGAGAAATTGTTCAGTGTGAGAACAAATTCAGCCAGACGGAGGAGAGTAGTGGTGGATGGGGATTGTTCGGGCATCTGTTCGAGGAAGAAGCTAAGGGCCCTCAGACCATCCTGGTGGGGGAATGGAGGTGTAGAGAGATTGGACGTCCATGGTGAAGAGGAAGCGGCTGGGGCCAGGGAACTGGAAATTGTTGATGTGACATAAGGTGTCAGAGGAATCACGGATGTAGGTGGGAAGGGACTGGACAAGGGGAGAGAGAAGGGAGTCAAGATAATGAGAAATGAGTTCCGTGGGCGTCTCACAGGGGAGTGCTTAAGTTTTGTCACCTCCTGTCATAAGACCTGCCACAGCTGACACAACATTGCCCGTTGCATTCAAAGCCACTGCAGCTCAGGACTTTGCCTTTAGTTCTTTCCAGGTTGCCACAGGCAACTTCAGCACTTTATCTGCAATCTATAATTTATTGGAGTTCTTCGAAAGAGTCACATGTGCTGTGGATAAAGGGGAACCGGTAGGTGTACTGTACTTAGATTACAGAAGGCATTTGATAAGGTGCTACATGAAAGGTTATTGTGAAACATAAAAGCTCATAGTGTAAGGGGTGACATGTTGGCATTGGCTAGCTAACAGGAAACAGAGAGTAGCCATAAATGGGTCTTTTTCTGGTTGGCAGGATGTAACGAGTGGTGTGTCACAAGGACCAGTGCTGCGCGCATGCGTGAAAGAGCGCAGTCCTGGCTCAGGGAATCCCACCTTCCAGCCCGCACAGGCCGCGCATCGTGCTTCCTGGCGGACATCACGCTGGGCGGGCCTTAATTGGCCTGCCCATGTAAAATGACAGCGCGCCCCTGACTGGGGGCGCCGATCGGGAATGCACCCACTCATGCCTGCTCCCACAAAAGCTCCACCTACGGGGGGAGGATCCTGCCCTTGGATTCTTTGGGAGGGGACAGCGGGGTGGGGGGTTGGCGGTTGGATCAGTTGGCTGGATGGTGGATCAGATTGTTGACAAAAGTGTGGGGCTCGATCCCCACCCTGCTGGGGTGGATTTGGGATCTGCCTCCTTGCCCTGCCCGGGGGTGGGAGTCATAGCGCTGTAGGTCAGACCTGCCTTTGGGCAGAGAACTCAAGCAGAAGAAGAAGAGGAAGAAACAACAAACATAGGTACGTCGACTCTTTTCTTAGAGTTCAGAGTGTCCATTACTCAGAAAGTGTCTTTCAGATTTTTTTTATTCATTCAAAGATGTGGGCTTCGCTGGCTAGGCCAGCATTTTATTGCCCATCCCTAATTGCCCTTGAGAATGGTGGTGAGCTGTCTTCTTGAACTGCAGCAGCCCATATGATGTAGGTACATCCACAGTGCTGTTAAGAAGGGAGTTGCAGGATTTTGACCCAGCAACAGTTTCCAAGTCAGGATAGTAAGTGATTTGAACCCATTGTGATTTCTCCAACTTCAAGTTATGGTTTCCTTGCAGAGGAGGGGAATTTCCAGGTGGTGGTGTTTCCATCTGCCTGCTGCCCTTGTCCTTCTAGATGGTAGTGGTCATGGGTTTGGAAGGTGCTGCCTAAGGAGCTTTGTTGAGTTCCTGTCTTGCATCTTGTACATGGTACACACTGTTGTTACTGTTCATCGGTGGTTGAAGGAGTGAATGTTTGAGGACGGGGTGCCAATCAAGTGGGCTGCATTGTCCTGGATGGTGTCAAGCTTTTTGAGTGTTATTGGATCTGCACTCATCCAGGCAAGAGGAGTATTCCATCACACTCTTGACGTGCCTTGTAGATGATAGACAGGCTTGTGGGATTCAGGAGGTGAGTTACTCGCTGAAGGATTCCTAGCCTCAGGCCTTTTCTTGTAGCTACAGTATTTAAATAGCTAGTCCAGTTCAGTTTCCGGTCAATGGTAACCCCCCCGGATGCCATTGAATGTCAAGGGACGATGGTTAGTTTCTCTCTTGTTGGAAATGGTCATTGCCTGGCACTTGTGTGGTGTGGATGTTACCTGCCACTTGTCTGTCCAAGCCTGGATATTGTCCAGGTCTTGCTGCATTTGGACATGGACTGCTTCAGTTTCTGAGGAGTTGTGAATGGTGCTGAACATTGTGCAATCAGCAGTGAACATCCCCATTTCTGAACTTATGATGGAAGGAAGGCCATTGATGAAGCAGCTGAAGATGGTTGGGCCTAGGAAGTCTCTGATGATGGTACTGAGATCCATGAGTTTGAGATTGTGATTCCGTATGAACATCTCAATGAGGCGATCAACTTTGTGGTTACTCATCAGAAAAGGAAATGTATCCTCATAATCACTGTCCTTGAAATATCCTGGTCTGCTCACTGTCAAACGTCTCTGGTTTCATTTTGTCATCCAACAAACAAACAATGGCACCAGGCAACTGCCTGATCTGATTTGGTCCTGGTAGAAGTGATACAAGTTTGCCGTTGTGATTTGAACCCATTCTCCAACTTCAAATTATGGTTTCCTTGCAGAGTTTTCTTGTTGAAGTACAGTTTTACTTTACCAATTGATTTACCCGTTGATTTTCAATTTCTTCCGCTTTCTCTGTCACATTCTTGTTGGAAGCCGTGAAGGCTTAAGAATGGTCAGTGTTGTGAAAGTTACAACCAGTCATAAGAATGGCCAAGAAAGCCTTGCAGGTGCAGCAAGCAGTTAAGAAGGCACATGGTATGTTGGCCTTCATTGCAAGAGGATTTGAGTACAGGAGCAAGAATGTCTCACTGCAGCTGTACAGGGCCTTGGTGAGATCACACCTGGAGTATTGTGTGCAGTTTTGGTCCCTTTACCTAAGAGAGGATATACTTGCCATAGAGGGAGTGCAGCGAAGGTTCTCCAGATTCATTCCTGGAATGGCAAGATTGTTGAGAGATTGGGCCGACTCGGCCTGTATTCATTGGAATTTAGAAGAATGAGAGGAGATCTCTTTGAAACATATAAAATCCTGACAGGGATGGACAGACTGGATGCAGGGATGATATTTCCTCTGGCTCGGAGGGTCTAGAATAAGGGGTCACAGTCTCAGAATACGGGGTAGACCATTTAAGACTGAGATGAGGAGAAACGTCTTCATTCAGAGGTGGTGAACCTGTGCAATTCTCTACCACAGAAGACTGTGGAGGCTAAGTCACTAAATATATTTAAGAAGGAAATAGATAGATTTCTGCACTCTAAAGGAATCAAAGAGTATGGGGAGAGCACAGGAGTACGGCATTGAGATAGATGGTCAGCCATGATCATATTGAATGGCGGAGCAGGCTCGAAGGGCTGAATGACCTACTCCTGCTCCTATTTTCTATTTTTCCATGTTTTTATGTTTTCCCCACCATCATGTTGGCTCTCAGACTGCCCTTGATCACTTGTTGAATCCTTCAGCATCTCCATTCGATTGCAGGTTCTATTGCGATGTAAGATCATGGTGAATTCAGTGGATTGTTAGGAACTCCGTGAACTGACTGGAAACAAATACGGTCCATTGTCCGTAGCGATAGTCTATGGCAAATCCCATTTTGTAAACAGTTTGTTTAGAATGTCAATGACTGAAGTGATGGTTATGGAATTTGTTGTACCAATTTCTAGCCATTTGCAATCTGGATCATGAATAATGAGCAAAAAACATTGATTGCTGGTGGCTGCTTGCACTTCTCCAAAAAAAACTACTTGGAGTTGTTGCCATGGTTTTGTTGGTGACGGGGTCAGTTGTAGAGATGCGGAACACAGTTTAACAGATTTTTCGACACTCAGATGCCCTTCATGAGCAAGATGCAATATAAGTTGCTGAAGCACTTTCAGGATAACTGCTCAAGTTCCACGTGCAATAAAGTTGTCATCAAAAAATGCAAGCACATTGCATACTCTGCAATACAGGACCAGTTCTACCTCTTTGTGAGCCCACTCAGTTTTTAGATACCGGTTTACTTTCTGCAGTATGTTGTCCGTCACTGGCTCTGCCTTCAACTACTCTGGCATAACAAGATTTGCGGTCGCATGTGAAATCACTGCAGTCATGTTGTTTTCAATGTTGCATGTCACTTCGCTATCGCTAATGCTGTTTGCAATAGTACTCTGGCTAGGAATGTCAGCGACTCAGTTGTGTGAATCTGCAAGGTACTCAACCTCTAAGTTGTACTGATGAAGACATTCTAACCATCTGTAGATGAATAGAGGTTGATGACCTGATCCTGACGTGGCTAATAATGCAGTCAGCACTTTATGATCCGTGCAGAGAGTGAACTTTCTAGCAGACAGTTACATGTGCCAATGTTCACAAGCATAGATTCAGGCAAGTGTTTCCTGCTTTTCAGTAGAGCACTTGCGTTCAGTTTCCAACAATGGATGTGATGCATAAGCAATTGGTCGTTTGCTTCCTTCAGTGTAATGTGAAAGTACAGCTCCAATTGTGTTTCCTGATACATCCGTTGTGACATATGTTTCCATGTGTGGGTTGAAATGCATGAGGACTAGCAGAGATGCTATCTTCACTTTTAACCTGTCAAACACTGTTTGCTGTGCAATTGCCGATTTCCATTTACATCTTTGCGCAGTAGCTTTCAAAGAGGTGCCATGATTTCTGTATATTTAGGAACAAATTTGTGATAAAAGTTGGTAATACCGAGGAACGATGCCAACGTTTTCACGTTAAACAGGGTCAGAAGTGCATGAATGGCTTTGACTTTGAAATGTGTAGACTTTACTCCAGCTATTGCCACTCTGTACCCTAGAAAGTCAGTCTTGGATCCCATGAATTTATACTTGTTCTTGTTGAACATCAAGTTGTGTTGTACAAGTCAAGTGAGTGCTGCTGATCATGTTCAGCTTAGTCTCTTCCATTCTTCCATGGACAACAATGTCATTGAATAGGTTGAGCGTCCCCTTAATGTCTGACAAGACGGAAGAAATGATCTTCTGGAGTGCATGAGGTGCTGAACTTAGGCCCTGGGGCATTCTGCAGTACTGAAACACATCTTTGTGAGTAACAAATGCTGTAAAATATTGGCTTTGCTCTGCTAATGATATCTGGAGATAACACAGCCTCATTTGAGCTTCATGAAAAACTGTGGAGTCATGGAAGGATGCTGATAATTCTTTGATTGTAATAAGTGGATAATTGTCTGGGATTATTGCTTTTTTGACCACCTTAAGGTCAACATATAGTCTAAATTCTCCATTTTTGCATGTGCAGTGACTAGATTCAATATCCATGGAGATGAGTTGATTCGCTCAATATCATCTGCTTCAAGTCTTTCCACCTCCTTTGACATAGATTGCAAATAACAATTTGCAAAACTGGTGGAACTGATGTGTTGACATGAGCAACAGACCTTAACCTCCCCAAATCTGGCAAATAAGGAAGGATGCTTTTGTGCGTAGTTAATGTCATTCATCAGGTTAGTGTGTGCTCTATGGAGTCCTCAAATTTGAATCTAAGCTTATCAAAAAGATTTACTTCCATATGGCTTTTGCTTTTGACCATGTAGAACGAACCTGCCTAGGGTGACATTCTTGTCGCACACTAGAGCCGTGGTCATTCCCAAAACTAGAATAATCAAGTCATCGTAAGCATGAAAAGTGTCTGTCACAGGAGTGAGAGAAAGTTGCAAATAGTAACAATGGCAGTTTGTTGCTTAATATAGATACTTTTGCATCAACATTGATGAGAAGTGATATTGAAATTCCCGCGATCTTGACTGAGCAATCCTTAAATGACCTGGTGCTTTACTGTCCATGATGATGTACACATGCTGTGTTTCATTCTTGGGAATAGATACCTCCAAGTGTCGAACTGATGAACTTCTTCAATGCCCTACACACTTTTGCGAAGTAGTTCATTTTTGAGCATGAGTTACACTTTTTCCATCAAGTTGGACATGGTGTGAATTGATGGGTAACTCCACAATTTAGGCACATGTTTTAAGAGTACTTGGAGTAAGCATTGATGAGACAGCTGAGGTCTCTTTGCCCGTCACCCTTGAACTTGAGCTGGGTGAGCGAGCTGTGTTTGCAACCCTCCGAGCCCAAGGGTGCATTTCTGTGTAACCTCTTCAAACCAAACAAGGTGGATTCAATTTGGTTGTGGCTTTTTCCGAGGTTAAATCATCATCCTCCATGAGGAGGCATTCCCTAATTCGTGGAATTTAAGTTCTTTTCAGTAAGTTGATCACAAATTAGTTTGTTGGATAGAGTGCCAAATTTGCATGTGGAAGTCAATTGCCACAACGCTGCCATTATTGTTTTATGGGCTCACCATTTCACTGGCATCTCTGGTGGAATGTATATCATTTGATCATCACGCTTTTCTTTGGCCCAAAGTATTTTATGGGAACTCTTACTGCCGTATCAGATGTAGATGTTTCTTCTATGATCTGACTAGAAAGCTCGCTGGCCGCCTGCACTGAGGCAATTGGCGAGTATTGCCTTCTTGCAGGTCCCTGTTACCTGCAGACTGTCCACACATGTCACCGCCAAATAGGTTTTGAACCCTGGAACCCATTGATCCAATGGCATGGATGGATGTCCCGGTGAAGAAAAGAAAGGTGCTGGAGCCAGTAAATTTAAACTTTTGTCTATCTTCATCACCAGATATTGCATTTTATGCCTCAGGGATGCGCAGAGAGAACTCCTACCAGGTTCTGTGTGTGAACAGGCATTTTATTGCAACGTTTAAAATGTCCGCTTTCTCATGTTTACTGCTTGTTTCAGTTTCCTTGTCACCACACCTACAGACTTGACTCACAGCACACAGCACAGTGAGCAGGCAACAGACACACACAACCAAACACCAAACAATGGAACACAATAGCTCCCCCAGTGGTTGCAGTATGGGAGGTGGAAGGCTGTTCAGCTAAGGGCTCAGGAGATGATTGTAGTTGGTGACCACTAGGTGCTCAGGTCTGAGAGGACCTGTATGAAGATTTTTGGCAGTGTCTGGATTCAGCTGGGGTTGTTTGGGTCCAGACTTGTTTTCATGAAAGAAGGCAATATGGTCTATTCCCATTGCCAGCTGCCCCTGCTATTGGACTGCAGCTCAGCACTTCTACTGAACATCTCCATACACTCTGTTATGTTTGAGAAGCTTGCTGACAAATAATCCAGTGCATTCTGTTATTGCTGGCATCTTTCTTTTAAAGGATGGGAACCTAAATTCTGCATGTCTGTCCTCTTCAGCAACATTAGGATATGAGCTGAAATAAAAACAGAAAATGCTGGGAATACCCAACAGGTCTGGCAGCAGCTGTGGAGAGAGAAACAGTTAACGTTTCAGATCAAAGGTCATTCATTAGAATTAATTTCATATTTCCAGCATCTATAGTTTTTAATTTTGTAGATTGTTAACTGTCTCTTGTGTGAGCTGTTTCCTGGACCAGTTCTATCCATTGTGATCTGGACCTGCTCAGTTGTGCTCAGAGTCATCCATTGCCAGACCCTCTAACTCACCACCTATTTCTGTACCCATTTCTGTGCCGGTGCTTATGAAAGTCAAAGTGAATGATATTACATCTTCTGGAGGATTCTCCTCATCGGTTGGGTGACTGCAAGGCTCCGTTCATCTGGACTGAGAGATATGGCAGAGGGATAAAGGTTAGCAAATAGCGACAACGGTGGACAGTAGCAGATGAGTGGTAGCAAAATGCACCACCAGGTTGTCATGCTTAATGTCTGGGTGAGAGAGTTGAGTGGGAAGGAAGGATGCTCAACCCCTTGCTATGTGTGCCTATCAGTCTGCCCACCTCCAATGCTGTGCGGTCTCTGTCTATCAATAACGTCAATGTTAGCCTCTTCCATAGGTGTCTGTGTCCATAGAGGGACAGGATCTCCTCCAGTTTTTTTTAATATTCTTTCATGGAATGTGGCAAGGCCAACATTTGTTTCCCCTTCCTAATTGCCCTTGAACTGAGTGGCTTGCCAGACCATTTCAGAGGCTAATTAAGAGTCAACCACATTGCTGCGAGTCTGGAGTTGCATGCAGGCCAGACCAGGTAAGGATGGCAGATTTCCTTACTTAAAGAACATTAGTGAACCAGAAGGGTTTTTACGACAATCAATGATTTCATGCTCACCATTATTGAGACTAGCTTTTCAATTCCAGATTATTAATTTAATTTAAATTCCACCAGTTGCTGTGATGAGATTTGAACTCTTGTCCCCAGAAGATTAGCCTGGGCTGCTGGATTAATAGTCCAGTGACATTACCAATGTACCATCTCCCCCACATAGTATATTCCCTTCTGGTATATTCCCTTCTGTTGAGTGCCAGCTTTTCCTGCATGAAGAGTGGAAGTGTATAAATATGTGCTATGTTGAAGAGCTCTGAATATATGAGGCAAGAAGAAACAGCATGTGTGACCGCGAGGGTGAAGTTGTGGTGAGAGCATTGTTGGTTTTGAGGATGAGTGCAAACAGAGAAACGGTGCAGTGAATTCTTCCCTGGTGACTTGCATGGAACTATGGGAATCTTGGAAGGGATGGGTTCAGAGTGCTGGAACTAAAATTAGATTCTACTGAAAGTATGAGAGATATAAGCAGGAGTCATTAACTTCACAGTCCTAGTCAGATTAATATTTTTCACCCTTCAATGCAACCGAGTCCTAATGACAATGCTGATTACAGTGAGATTTTCTGCCACTTCTCTTCATGTTGGTTGGCGAAAATTTACTTTGGCACTCCTTGCCTATGTGTGATGAAAGTATAATAATTTTCATAATATTTTTCTTGTTTATTGTGAAGTAGATTAATGGAGGTAAGTATAGGTGGTTCTGTCTGTGTGATTTAATTACATTTGGAGTCAAGTAGACTGCAAGTTTGAAACCATCAAAAGAAGCTAGGTGTAGAAATATGCTTGATAAGCTAATGAGTAAACATGGATGCTGGCTTAGCATGTAAAGTATGAAGGGAATTTTCATTTTTAGATAAATGAAGGGGTTGTTGGATTTCAACTGGTGAGCTGCCGACAGACTCAATCAATTAACCCCATACCCATTCCTACAAGTAGACGCCGCACATACCCTTCCCACTGCTTCCATGATTTACACTCGATTTTCTGCGGAGCAGGCCAGAGCATACGTTTTAGTGAGAAGGACACAGGTGCTATCCACTAATCTGAACAGTTGCCCTCTTTTTCCAAGCATTTTTTCCAACCGTTAAACAGTTTAGAATCTTATTTTTTTAGGAATGAAATTAAGAATACCATTATAAAGCATTCTCGCACTTTGGTAGACAGTGATAGCATAGTAATCTCATCAGAATGATCTGGCTGCACCATTATCATAAAGTTTGATCTGATTTGAGAGTAAATTGGTTCCAAATCATGTTACTGGATTGCTCTAAGTGACAGTTAAGTGCGTACCCTAGCAGGCAATCCAATAAACTGCAAATCCCCAGGGTGATCAATAAGCAAAATGCAAAATTTGTCTCTCATACTGCATATTAGTTTCATTAGATAGTAAATTGAAGCATCTTTTCTACTAAAACCAACTTTGTCTTTTTTGATTGGTTTAATGAATTGATATATGTGAGGACTGGTCTGTTTCGAAGTGAGCTGAGATTTGGCGTGAATAAGAGTAAACACAACAGTAGTGATACCTTCCTTCATTCAATTTCAATATAATACCGTATCACATTGGTGTTTATCTACACACCTTGACATCTGACATGCTCATGGAGACTTGCTCAGCTGTGAAATTAGGACATAAAGCAAGGAACAAGAAAAGACCAATTGCACATCAAATCCTTTGCTATCCTACATTTTAGATATTTCAATTTTGCTCTGTCTTCTAAAGTTAATCAGGGAAACCATCTATCTTCCCTGCATCACGTGAAGCTATATGCGCATCTTTTCATTGTGGAATCCTAACCATGCTTGCCATGAGTGACATCGCCGGAGACCTGTGTAACCCATGGAGATTATAGTCAGGCTACAAATGATACTTACTACTTTTCCCCTTTTAAAATTGGTTTTCTACTCAGTTTAGTTTCTTCCATGTATACTTACAAAATGAGCAGACAACAAAGGATTTGCTTTCTAGTCCTGGGGCAACATTTCCCCCTGTCATGGGTGGGCGGGTTCCTGATCCAATTGGGGGCATGCCGCCATTTTACATGGGTGGGCCAATTAAGGCCTGCCCAGCATGATGTCTGCCAGGAAGCACTATGCACTCCCTGTGCGGGCGAGGGGATTCCCTGAGCAGGGAGTGCGGTCTTTTACACATGCACGCGAAAGAGCGCACAGATCCCCCTGAGGCAAAGTGCTGTCTCAGGGAGATCGACTCAGGTTTGAAACGTTAAATAGAGATGAGAAAAAATTTCGCTGGCATGTCCCCTCACGTGACACTGTCACATAAGTTGGGACATGTCCATAACTTTTATTTTAAACTATTCTGAAATTTTTAAATCCCTCATGAAACCTCATCCCGCCCGTGGATGAGGTTTCATGTTTTTTCGGAAGCTGGGCTGAGCTCCTGACCTGCCCACCACCTTAAGGTTGGACGGGCAGGTCCATTAATGATTTCAATACTTTTTTAATGGCCTTCATAGGCCATTGACAGGTCGGCGGGCGCGCAGCCTGGTTTGCTGTATGCTCGCCGGCCTGAGAATGTAAATGATGCGGGTTGACGCCCAACGTCACCCTGCATCATTTTACACTTCAGCGAGCAGTCCCTGCACCCCACTCGCCGACTGGAAGGTGCAGCCTCTGATCCATGCTGTAGTCAACAGCTAAGAGGTTCATGAGAGCAAGATGAGTAAAGACATCTTCAAATCCCTCCCCTCTCATTTTTGTAAAAAAAATCACAATATGTCCTGCTGATGGCCCAGGTAAGATTGGGGGCATGATTTTAACTCCCAGGTAGGGATGTGGCCACAAAAGTGGTCAGTTGCCTGGAACAGTAGCAGGGGTCAGGATTAATTTTAACTGCCAGGTCTCATTAATGTGACAATTGCTGATGTCCTGACCAACGTTGCCGAGAAGTCAGTGGAAAGTGGCTCCCTGGCCATTGGTTTCATCTTGGAGAACAACAACAAAAGCAACGACAACTTGCATTACATATTACCTATAGGATAATTAAAGGCACTTAATTGAAGTGTTAACAGATAAAACAGCACTCCTGTTCCCCCGGTTACAAGACAACTAGACAAAAAAATTACAAACTTATCTCATTTGGGCATTTTTTGGCCCTTGCCATTGTTCCTGGCAGGTTTTCCTGGTGAGGAAGCTTCCACTGTTCCCTTGCTCAGGCTTCAGGTTAAGGTAGCAGAGCGGACCATGGTGGCATCATCAGGATAAAAGCAAAAAACTGCGGATGCTGGAAATCCAAAACAAAAATAAAAATACCTGGAAAAACTCAGCAGGTCTGGCAGCATCTGCGGAGAGGAGCACAGTTAACATTTCGAGTCCGTATGACTCTTCAACAGAACGAAGAGTTCGAAACGTTAACCGTGTTCCTCTCCGCAGATGCTACCAGACCTACTGAGTTTTTCCAGGTATTTTTATTTTTGTTGTGGCATCATCAGAACCTGATTTGCATATTTAAAGAGGCCCTGCTGGCTCAGGGTGAATATTCTTGTTATCTGTAATTTAAAATTGCAGTCAACCAGTTCAAGGCTGGAAAAGAATGGATGAGTCCCTCACCTCATTTGGAGTAAAATAGGCTCCCGGATACCGTCCATGAAAAATGGACTACAGTTTCCCCAACTACCTATGGGCACATTGAACTGATCAAAAGATGGCTGATCCTGTAAAGGGATCACTTTCTGGGAAAATTCCTTTGTGGATTATACTAACAGACCTGTCCTGAGAAAATGGAATTTTGCACCTGAAGAGGTGTCAAAGGCCCACTTCAAACAGAGACACTTGAATGAATGATATGTAAAATGCAAAAGGCTGGGCTTTAATCTCTTGTGTTTGTGGGGTCAGTGAACTGTTTCCTGTACATCTCATCAGAAATCCAAAAAAAACCAATCTCCTGTTGATTTATATATCAAAATGAGTTATAAAGTTCTGAGATGAAAGCAAAACTGACTCCTGGGAATACACAGAGAAAATGGGTTAAAAACTGGCTGAAAACCAGTGCTAACAGTGATAGAAGAAAGAAGAAGAACAACAAGATCTCTCTCTCTCTCTCACTCTCTCTCACTAGGGACAAGTTGTCTAGCAGGCAGTAAGCAGAAAGAAACAGGACAGCCTCTTCAGTTAACCCTGAAGAGACAACCATTTCATCTCTCCCTCTGGGACAAGCCAAAAAGTGTCTCCAACAGAATGTGAATCAGTCAGTTGTACCAAAATTGCCCAACTTAATGGCTGCAACATACCACAATCTACGCCTAATGGACAAGCCAAGGACTGATTTGTATAACTCTTTTTAAACTTTTATTTGGACTCTTAACTTCTCATTCCTGACTTTTGTATGTGTGCGTATGTCTGTGTTTGTGTGTGTCTGTGTGTGTCTTTGTGTGTGTGTGTGTGTGTGTGTGTGTGTGTGAGTGTTTGTGTGTGTGTGTGTTATGTCTATTATTTTTTTCGTCGGCCTTTTGTAACTAATAAACTTATTCTTTCTTTGACTCAAAAAAGCCTAGTTAAATTGGCTCCTTATAAGAAGAAAATACATTTGGATTGGGAAAAGGTATCTGGAGGGTTGGGTAATGCAGTGGGTTAGCAGCATTGTCCTTTCCTTCCTGGGACCTGGGATCCATTTCAGTTGAGATTGACGGAATGAAGATTTCCTCTTGCTGATGGATATAAATAAGGGTCCAGTGTGAAATGAGTTAGCCTGTCTGAACCCACTTCCTAGTGAACGGTGAAGCTATATAAAACTACCTCTGATTTGGCAATAATTAACAATCTCACTTTTATAAGTCAAAGGGATGACTAATGTGAAAAATGGTGGCGTGGGTGTTGCACTGAATTTGGCTAAGGTACATTTCTGGGAGGTAATGGTGGTACTGTACCCAATGCTAATAATGGATGCAGAGAATATTTCCTCTGATTACATGTATTACCTCAAACAACACAGATTCATTAAACAAAAAACAGGAATGAAAAGCTTTTGGCGTTCACCACCACAGCAAAAGAGGGTTTTGATGGATAGGTAGGTTTGATGAAGTATGGTAGGTTCTTACTCAGACTTAATATTGTAGACATTAATAAGTGTTTCCTTTTGGTTTCCTCCAGGAATGGATTTACCAGATGAAACTCAGTTGCAGCCTTCCACCCCAGCATGGAACAGTTCCAGTGACTCAGGCAAGCAACCTTTCAAATAGTAAAGCTCCAGTGAATGATAGAATGCTGCTCACCCCAGCCCTCAAACTTCCACACACATGTGTTTATTATACTGTACAATAGCATTCATGCTGTTAATAATTTTGGAAGTAAAACTGAAAGAGATTCTATAAAAAGGAGTGAAATATTCTTCTGGGATGGTCTACATCTGCAAGTGATTTTACTGAGTATTTGTTTTGTTGGAGCCTGGCTTGAGATGCTGAGACACCAAAATGATACTGTAATTCAAACAGGATGTGTGTTTCAAGGTTTTCTTGAAATTCTGGAGCTTTGATGCTGTCAGAACAGTGTAGTTTAGGTTTCTGTAGCTGTCAAACTTGTGAAATTGTCTAGGTTCAAATGAAACAGTCTTCATTCTAAAATACATAACTTTACATGGACAGCCTGTCAATCTTATAATGTACAGTCCTCTGAGCCTCTCATTTAGCTTTCTCTTCTATTAATTAAAAGAAGCTATTCTCACTTTATTTTCTGCAGTGTTCTTCAAAAGTCATCAACCTCCACTGTTACCAACACCTGTTATTCTTCCTGCTGTTTTTCTGGTCATGTTAATTGTGAGATTTAACAGACTGGGACTCTTTTCTCTAGAAAAGAGAAGGCTGAGGGATGCTCTGATCGATGCCTTTAAGATTATTGAAGGGTTTGACCGGGTTGGTGCAGAGAAGATGATTCCATTTGTATGGGCAGCCTAAACTATGACCATAAATGTAAGACAATCACCAATAAATCCAATAAGAAATTCAGGAGAAACTTCTTTATCCAGAGAATAGATAGAATATAGAACTCGCTACATGGAGTAGTTAAGGCAAATAGCATAGGTGCATTTAAGGAGAAACTACACAAGCATACTAGGGAGAAAGAATGCTGATCTGGTTAGATGAAGAGGGGTGGGAGGAGGCATAAATACTGGCAAGGACCAGTTGAGCTGAATGGCCTGCAATTCTGCGTAGTAAATGTGTGTGCTCCAGGTGTTGAGCTTGTGATTTTGCAGGAGTGCAGCACAATCCCACAGTAAGTTCCTGATCTGAAGCAAGGGCATTGTAGGTAATTGTGAAGTGATGGACGGAACTTTGACCCACAGTGAAAGAAAATCTTTGAGTGATTTGCTGCCCTTTTCCTACATATTGGAGGTTGATGCCAGAGCGTATTGGAAATTTCTTAAGACCAGTGCTCTCTTAAGTGTAAAAACAAATGAAAAAGCTGTGTCAGGAACTCAGTGAGTAAATGCAGCTTCTATTGTGAGCATGATTGCATCAAGCAGGAGGTTCCAGATTCAGTCTGTGATCTATATGGAGTTAGCTGATCTCATCCAGGAAGGGGTGCTACGATGTCCTTGAAACTACAGGGGGGATGGATGGGAAAACCTGCCAGAGTTTTCACCACTGATTATCATCCCATGAGCCCCTGTTGGAAAATATGTGTGTGTGGGGACCTCAAGTGAGGGTTAGACTTGGCTTTAATGCTTTCCACAGATGAATAATCTGATGCCACTCCATCACAAAAGTAAGCCTGCACTAATGGAATCTGGTCCATTAGTGTGTCATCAGCCTCAGGAGAGGAGCAAGAAATTGAAGAGGGAATAAATATCTGTAAGAATTACTGGCAGATCTGCCATAGCATTGCTCTGACAGGAGAGGAATGTCATTGCTGCAGTGCGGAGGTGGGAGACGGATATACACTCTAAGGATTTGGAAGGAAATTTGTGAGCAATCTCCTCAGAGGGGCTGTAACTGTGTTTTGATTAGCTGCTGTAAAATAATTTTTCCTGGAGTATCCACAGGGATTTTCCAGTGCGAGAGTGGTGAAAACCACATAAATGGCCACAATTTTCTGTTTATATTGTTTCTGTAGGGAGTGTGAAAGAAGACCAGGAATCCCCGTGGGAATTCCCCACCATTTTTTCTATCATAAATTCCTCTGTCCACATTTGATGCTGTAATCACACACTCACACCAGTGGTATTGTGTCTCCTGAATTTCCGTAACTTTAAATAATGTTAAACCAATGTATAATATAACAAGAAGCATAAAATGTATAATTTTAAAATTATGGCTAAATTACATATGAAGGCCATGGTTCACTAATGCCCTGCCCCAAAGACCACACTTGATGGTGCAGTAACATGGGAAATCAACTAATAAATATATCTTTGTTACTAACATTTTTAAATGCTATCTATTTAGGATGGGATTTTTATAATGAGGGCTAAGAAGTATAGAAAGTTTTAAAAAATTAGTCATTTACATCTTTCCTGGTTTACCAAATATCTCTGCAATAATACCTTTTGTTACTAAAAGGTTCTACATTGTTAATTAAATCTAAATTTAGAATTTTTATTTGAAGATAGCCTCCAAATTCGAGTGGTGTTTTACAGTGCCTGCAAAGTTTCCAATGTTCATAGAGGATTTGCGGATACCATAGCGCAAAAAATCTTTTAAAAAAATTTTTGTTATGTCACAAATTTAATTTTCAAGACTTGAAAGGACTTTCAAAAATCATTTGAGATAATTACACTGGTTGCCCAATTTTATTGTTAATGTTTGCTGGCAGCTCATTGCTTTCATGGGTAAAATTTTTAGCTCGGTGGGTGGGCGTGTGCCCGGCCCGACCAAACGTAAAATGACGCGCGATAACATCAGGCGTGCATCCCAACGTTATCACGCAATTGCACGATATTTCGGTCAGCGGGCACGCGCCAGAGTCGGCTGTGCACCCACTGAGAATTAAAAGGCCTACTAAGGCCATTAAAGAGTTAATTAAAAGAAATTTTTCGCTGCCCATCCAACCTTACGGTTGGCGGGGAGGTGAAAAGGCCAAGTGGCCTTTGCACTTTTTGGAACCTCATCCACGGGCGGGTGAGGTTTCCAAAAGCAAATAAAAATTAAATAAAAACTTTATTATTTCATTAATAACACGTCCCTGCTAATGCGACAGAGTCACATCAGGGGACGTGTTTCCTATCATTTATAAAATCTTAAATTTTTAAAAAATCAGTTAATCTCCCTGAGGCAGCTCTCTGCTTCAAGGAGATTAGATAGCACGCACTCGTACACATGCGCAAAGGTCACGCACGCCCGGCTCGCAATCCCCACTGCCTGCACAGGCAGCACTGAGCACTGCCACTCCCATTTCACGCCGGGTGGGCCTTAATTGGCCCACCAGTGTGAAATTGCCTTCTGGTCCTGATTGCGCGTGGTGGTCAGCTTCCCGCCCGCCTCCGCTGAGCCCGCATGCCAAGGGCAAAATTCTATCCCATATGTTTTAATTATACAGAATTATACAGCCAACCTGTGCCTAAATAGCATTTAACATTCCCAAAGTAATTTAATACATAAAATACCAGAAAGGAAACGTTTTCCAATGGCATTGAGAAGACATCGCATATGCAGCGGGAAAATATGAGAGAATAGTTGTGGTTATAGATCGATACGGCAGGATTGAACCTCAAGCCAAAACACTGCAAACATGTCAAGAATGGTTTATAACATTAATTATGGAGCTCAGAGTGGAGGGAGGAGGCAATTTACACAACTGGGATTTGATCTTCCCTGTGGTGAAGTTAATGATTAGAGGTGGGGGAGTACAACTAGCAGAAACCTGCTGTGCCTTTTCCTTTTTTTTTATATGATTTTTACTACTAGTTTCCTCCCCTTACCTTCTGAAGGCTCCACATACAAGTGTAGGTTCCATGCATCTGCCCTGTTTAACTGCACACAACAGCAACAAACTGTGTGGCGCAGGTCTATCTTATTGAAGCTTCAGTGAATGCGTAGCTGCTTATTCCATGGTGTTACCCATTAACAGTTGACCTATAATTATGACAATGAGCCACATCAGGTAAAATGCACAATAACTTTACAAAGAGTCCATTACAGTAATGTCATTATTTTACTTTAGCACAAAGTAAATAAATACTATAGACATACTTTTACACCTCACAGATGGACACACGCCCGACCCAATCAGGCGTAAAAACGCAATGTCAATCTGCATGCATGTAATCTTTCAGGTTGGTGGGCGCATGCGGGTGTTGGAGCCCAGCCTGCCATCAATTAAGAGGCCAGTTAAGGCCATTAAAAACCCAGCTGAACCCGATTTTATGTTGCCCGTGCGACTTCACGCTTGTCGCAGGGGCAAAACGGGCAGGCGGGCATCCCACATTTTGCAAAACCCCATCCAAGGACAGGAGAAAAGGGGTCAGCAGCGTTGCCAGTGTGAGTAATGAAGAGTTTAGGAGATAGTTTGCTGCTTATTTGAACAAAACAGCTTCATCTTAGTTCTGAGCTTCATTCTTAGCATTTTCAGGCTTCATTTCAGGATTCATTGGTGTCTCCAAGGCCCCCGGAGGATTTTGACCATGTGGATCTTCCAGGTATCAGACAGCCTTCTGTTACCGTGGTAATGGGGATTGTGGTCTCTACTGATGGCACCTCCTCTGAGGAGGAAGAGAGGGTCAGAAGGGAGACGGGGCCAGGTGTCCCATTGCAGCTTCCAGGGGAACGACCTGTGGGAGGAGAGGTGCTGGCGCAGGGCCAGCAGGTAGAAGGTGCCACTATCCTGCTGCCAGTGTTTGCAGGCGGCGATGCAACTACCTCAATATGTCTGAGGTGCAATGCCAAAGGAGGCTCTGCCTTTCCAGGGAGACCATGACCTCCATTTGTCAGATGATTGGGCCTCAGATCAGCTCCGACTGTGTGGGTGGACACTCCATGCCAGTGGTTCTGAAGATCACAGTGGCCCTCAACTTCTACGTCTCTGGCTCTTTCCAGGGGTCAGTGGAGGATCTTTGTGGAGTCTCAATTAGTTGTCCAAAGTTGCGTCAAACTGGTGACAGAAGTTCTGTTCAGTCAGGTACTGATCTGTATTCTTTACCTTACAAATGAGGCCAGCCAGGCTGAGCGAGCCAGAGGCTTTGCAGCAATTGCTGGGTTCCTCCGCATCCAGGTTGCAATTGACTGCACACATGTGGCCATCTGGGGTCAGCTGGGTGTCTTCATTAACAGGAAGGGATTCCACTCCATGAACGTCCAGATACTATGTGACCACAGGATGCAAATTCTGCAAGCCTGTGCAAGGTACCCTGGCAGCTCCCATGACGTGAACATCATGAGACTCTCCTAGGTGCCGAGGCTCTTCAGTGCTCCAGCCCGACCGGGTGGATGGCTGCTGGGTGACAAGGGCTATTTGTTGAAAAGGTGGCTTATGATGCCTCTCCACCACCCAAGAACAGAGGCAAAGCAGCGTTATAATGAGAGCCATGCCTCCACAAGGGCAGTGATAGGGAGGACCATTGGTCTTGTCAAGATGCGTTTCCGATGCCTGGACCGTTCAGGGAGTGGACTACAGTACCCCCCCAGAGTGGGTGTCACTGATCATGGTTGTATGCTGCGCTCTTCACAATCTGGCATGGGCAAGAGTGAACCCACTGGAGGAACAGGATCTTGACACAGCTGCACAGACCACAGAGGATGAATCCAGTAGTGAGTCAGAAGAGAAGCAGGGTGAGGAGAACATGGAGGCAGATCTTGGTACCCTCCAGGGACACAGGGACACCAGGGATGCCTTGATCCAATGCTCCTTCAGCTAGGTTGCGAAAGATCTGGTACCATCTCATGCCAGAGCTACTGCCTCCATCCCGGATGTCTGAAATGGCCCTTTCAGTTGAACCCAAAGTCCACCCAGTGCCTGTGCGATAAAGTTTAGAGCCACTCACATCCAGCTTTACATACTGGCGTACCCTGCACCAAAAAAAAATAAAAAGGTGAAGCATACTCAGGCCATTATGACAAAAACAAAATTTATCTAATTTTGACAATCCAAACAAATTAACATAACCTTCTCCGGTCTTCATTTCCAGACTAGTAAACATAAACAAACATTACACAACAGAAGATCACCGGTGACCAGTCCCTCTTGTGCTTATGGTGCCTTAAACTTAGGTTTGCGAATGCCACATCTTGGTGCCCCCACCTCGATGGCAGTGGAGATAGCCTGCTAACTCTGGTGTCTTGGTCGTCCTCTGGCCAATGGAGCCTGTGATGGCCCCGCCTGGGAGGGAGCAGCCAGTGCACGGCTGGCATCTCCCCAGTCATCACAGCCTCATTGGACGCCACAGCCTCATCGGGTGGAGGAACTGCTGCCCTCATCCAGATCACCCTGAGAGGAGCCTGCAGAGACAACAAGCAGGTTATGCACCAATGTGAGGACACTCTGGATCTTCCCGCTCACCATTGATGTATGGGCACCTAGCTGGGATATTGGGTGCCACATCCATCTCCCACATTGGCACTAACCACCTGAGGTCATTGTCCGTGTGAGGGCTTGCAGGCCTGAGCGCAACCCCAGGAACCCCTGATTCTCTTCCTGGAGCTGCCTGTCCATGACAGTTGCCACTCTCTCAATGGAGGAGGCCGTGCACACGGCCATGAGGGCCAACGCAGTGCTGATGGTCCACGTGGACTCCTCCACAACGGAGACGCATGCCCTCATGGATTTCCACCAGATCCTCCCACATATCCCATTGGACATCCAGCATCTGCCACCTAATGGATGACTTCAGAGGCTCATCACCTGCCTTCGTCTCAGCATTGTCCTGGTCTCCAGCAGTCCTCTGACTGCCAGTGCCCTGGGCACTCTCTGCCTCCACCTCCTCCTCAAGTAAGTGTGAAGTGCCCTCACTGCTGTGCAACTACATTCTAGTGAACGATCTAACACCCACTGAGGTGCTGATATCTGCGTTGGTGCCTGGTTCAAAGAGTGCGAGTGACCCAGGTGCATGAGAAGCCAGACTTTAGCACTTCAACATATGATCCATGCCAACATGGTACTCACCCTTCCTGTGCACAGCAGGTCATTAAACCTTTCGCAGCACTGCACCATGTGCACCACACAGCATCGTGGCCACTGACCAGTGCTGACATCTCCCATGGTCTCTTTGTGAGGTGCGGTGCCTCCTCCTCCCACCTCTGGGGACAAGATTGTCCCTCCTGGCAGCCACCTCCTCCCAGAGGACGGCAAGGCACTCGTCGGTAAAGCGAAGGTCCAAGTGCCCATCCAACTTGCCCTCTTGCCTGGTGTCTCCAGCTGCACTGGTTTAGAATGTTGCAAATATGTTCTTCCCTGGCAGACTTCAAGGAGCTGCCTGTGCTGTTTTTGAACCGGCCGCCGGGCCGCCATTGGATGCAGCAGCCGATAGGCCCCCGCCCCCACCTGGCCCTTCACAACCACGGGGAAGACGTGTTTCACGCTGGGTGGGCCTTAATTGGCCAGCCATTGTTAAATTGCGGTCGGGGGCCAATTGTGGGGCACGTTTCCCAGCTGGTCACGGGCCTGCCATTCACGCCGTCCATCAAGGGTAAAATTCAGGCCTATGGCTTTAAATATGGCGTTAAGTGTTTTTGAGGGCAGGGAAAGAAGAAATGGAAAATTTACCCCCTCAAAAAACAGAGAAAAGGCAGGGAAGAGGTCATAGCCTATTTTTTTTTAATTCATTTACGGGAGGTGGGCATTGCTGGCTAGGTCTGCATTAATTGCCCATCTCTAATTGCCCTTGAGAAGGTGGTGGTGAGCTGCCTTCTTGAACTACTGCAGTCTGTGATGTAGGTACACCCACAGTGCTGTTAGGGAGAGAGTTCTCGGATTTTGACCCAGCGACAGTGAAGGAACGGTGATATATTTCCAACTCAGGATGGTGAAGGGGAATTCTAGGTGACGGTGTTCCCATGTATCTGCTGCCCTTGCCCTTCTAGATGGTAGTGGTTGTGAGTTTGGAAGATGCTGCCTAAGGAGCCATGGTGAATTTTTGCAGTGCATCTTATAGATAGTGCACACTGCTGCCACTGTTCATCAGTGGTGGAGAGAGTGAATGTTTGTGGAATCAATTGGGCTGCTTTGCCCTGGATGGTGTCAAACTTCTTGAGTGTTGTTGGAGCTGCATTCATCCAGGCAAGCGTTGAGTATTCCATCACACTCCTGACTTGAGCTTTGTCGATGGTGGACAGGCTTTGGGGAGTCAGGAGGTAAGTTACTTGCCACAGGGTTTCTAGCCTCTGATCTGCTCTTGTAGCCATATTATCTATATGGCTGGTCCAGTTTAGTTTCTGGTCAATGGTAACCCACAGGATGTTGACAGTGGGGGATTTTTTTTTATATTCGTTCATGGAGTGTGGGCGGTACTGCCTATTCCAGGATTTATTGCCCATTCCTAATTGCCCTTGTTCAGAGGGCATCTAAGAGTCAACCACATTGCTGTGGGTCTGGAGTCACATGTAGGCTAGACCAGGTAAGGACAGCAGATTTTCTTTCCAAAAGGACATTTGGTGATGGGAATGTCAAGGGACGATGGTTAGATTCTCTCTTGTTGGAGATGACCATTACCTGGCACTTGTGTGGCGTGAATGTTACCTGCCACTTGTCAGCCCAAGCCTGGATATTGCCTAGATCTGGTTGCATTTGGACATGTGCTGCTTCAGTACCTGAGGAGTCGTGAATAGGGCTGAACATTGTGCAATCATCAGCAAACATCCCTACTTCTAACCTTATGATGGAAGGAAGGTCATTGATGAAGCAGCTGAAGATGGTTGGGCCTAGGACACTACCCTGAGGAACTCTTGCAGTGATGTGCTGGAACTGAGATGACAGACCTCTAACAACCACAACCATCTTCCTTTGAGCTAGGTATGACTCCAACCAGCTGAGTGTTTCCCCCCTGATTCCCATTGACTCTAGTTTTGCTAGAACTCCTTGGTACCACACTCAGTCCAATTCTGAGCCAAAGCTATAGTGAGGTCAGAAGTTGAGTGACCCTGGCAGAACCCAAACTGAGTGTCAGTGAGCAGGTTATTGCTAAGCAAGTGCCACTTGAGAGCACTGTTGATGACCACTTCCATCATTTTTCTGATGGGACGGTAATTGGCTGGGTTGGATTTGTCCTGCTTTTTTTGTCCTGTACAGGACATAGGACATTGGTAGCAAATATTAATTTTCCTTTTAATGCAAGAACCTGAAAGGTTTTTTATGATCTGTTATTTAAAATACCGCATAACAGCACAAAAGGATTTGAAATTCTGCCAGAGTAGAGAAGGGGGAGGTGAGCTTTTAACTTTGAGGAGAAATGGTACAATTCCATGAAATTATAACATAAAAGATTTATAGTCATTTGGTAGTACAGAACTTGAGTGCTGCTGAAAAAAGAGACATGTCTAAGCTTTTCATCTTGCACTCATCAGGACACTCACAAAAATACCAATATAAGGGGGAAAACAACAGTTTATACTGTATGTGAAGAGAGTGCTGATAGGTTGGCATGTGGCATTGCCATAGAGAATGCACCACTGAT